>NW_006921598.1:13372197-13380443 GCF_000298275.1 Orycteropus afer afer
TAACATTTACCATCAGGAGCTCCTCAGTTGCTCATTCCACCACTGAATTTACAATGACTTATGGGTAGAAAAGCCATACTAAGTAATTTACTACACTGCAGCTACTGTAACCCTGCTCCTGGAACAGTGTGTTTGGCACAGAGCAGATACTCAATAAATTAAATTACTCAAAGAGGGTGTGTAGTATCAGAAGAGAAGAGAACCAATGACATAACTATAGAGAGTACCTACATTTAAGGGATAGGCAGATAAAGTGAAGATAGCAAAGAAACAGTCTAAAATGGGATAAGAGATGTCTCATGGGCCATAGCCACCACTCCTCTGTCAGTTTGTCATAATATAGTGGCTTGTGTGTTGCTGTGATGCTGGAAGCTATGCCTCCAGTATTTCAAATTCCAGCAGAATCACAGGTGGTAGGCAGGTTTCAGTGGAGCTTTCAGACTAAGACAGACTAGAAAGAAAGACATGGCAATTTACTTCTGGAAAAATCGCTCACTGAAAACTTACAAATAGCAGTAGAGCACTGTCTCATGAAGTACCAGAAAATGAGTCCCTCATGTTTGAAGACACTCAAAGTCTTCTTAGAGATGACCTTAATAATGTGGATGAAGTAAATCTTTCAGAACCTTCATTTGCTGATATGGTATGACTCAAAATGAGAAGAAACAGCTGTAAACATACATTAATGATTGGAACATGGAATGTATGAAGTATGAACCTAGGAAAATTTGAAATTGTAAAAAATATTCATAAAGATCAATATCTTAGGTATTAGTGAGAGGAAATGGACCGGTATTGGCCATTTTGATTTGGACTATCATATAGTCTACTATGCTGGGAATAACAAATTAAAGAGGAATGGTAACTCATTCATTCTCAAAAAGAACATCTGAAGATCTATCCTGAAGTATTATGCTGTCAGTGATAGTATAATATACCTACAACTACAAGGAAGACCAGTTAACACAACTATCATTCAAATTTACACACCAAGCACTAAACAAAGATGAAGAAATTAAAGAGTTTTACCAACTTCTGCAATCTGAAATTGATCAAACATACAATCAAGGTGCAGTGAAAATTACTGGTGATTGGATTACAAAAGCTAGGAACAAATAAGAAGCATCGGTAATTGGAAAATATGGCCTTGGTGATAGTAATCACACCAGAGATTGCACAATAGAATTTTGTAAGACAAACAATTCATTGAAAATATCTTTTTTCAACAACATAAATGGTGACAATACACACAGACCTCACCAGATGGAATGAATACACAGGAATCAAATTGACTTTCTGAAGAAAGACGTGACGGAGAAGCTCAATATAATTAATCAGAATAAGGCCAGGGACTGTCTGTAGAACAGACCATCAATTGCTCATATGTAACTTTAAGTTGGAAGAAAACTGAAGCAAGTCCCAAGAGCCAAAATACAACCTTGATTTTATCCTACCTGAATTTAGAGACCATCTGAAGAAGAGTTTTGACACACGGAACACCAAGGACCAGAGGAGTTGTGAGATGACATCAGGGACATCATACAGGAAGAAAGCAAAAAGTCATTAAAAAGACAGCAAAGAAAGTAAAGACCAAAATGGATTCAGAAAAGACTCTGAAACTTGCTCTTGAATAGAGAGTAGCTAATGTGAATAAAATGATGAAGTAAAAGATACTAACAGAAATTTTCAAAGGATGCCTAGAGAAGACAAGGTAAAGTACTACAATTAAATGTGCAAGTAACTAGAATTAGAAAACCAAAAAGGAATAAGATGCCCTGCATTTCTCAAGCTGAAAGAACTGAAGAAAAATGTAAGCCTCAAGTTGCAATATTGAAGGATTCCATGGGCAAAATATTGAATGTCACAGAAAGCATAAAAGGAAGATGGAAGAAATACAGTTACTGTATCAAAAAGAACTGGTTCATACATTTCAGGAGGTGGCATATGATCAAGAACCTATGCTACTGAAGGAAGAAGTCCAAGTTGCACTGAAGGGATTGGCAAAAAAAAAAAAAAAGAAGAAGAAGAAGAAGAAGAAGGAGAAGAAGACTCCAGGAACTCATGGAATAACAATTGAGATGTTTCAATAAATGGATGCAACACTGGAAGCAGTCACTTGTGCATGCCAAGAAATTTGGAAGACAAGTACCTGACCAAATAACTGGAAGAAATGCATATCTGTGCCACCCAAAGAAAGATGATTCCAAAAAACACAGAAATTATTAAACCATATCATTAATAGCACACACAAGTAAAATTTTGCTGAAAATAATTCAAAAATAGTTGCAGCAGTACATGGACAGGGAACTTGCAGAAATTCAAGCTGGATTCACAAGAGGACATAGAACTAGGGATATCATTGTTGATGTCAGATGGCTCTTGGCTGATAGCAGAGAATATCAGAAAGATGTTTATTTGAGTTTTAGTGACAACACAAAGGCATATGATAGTGTGGATCAAAACAAATTATAGATAACATTGCAAAGAAAGGCAATTTTACAGCACTTAATTGTGCTCATGAGGAACCTGTACATAGACCAAGAGACAGCTGTTCAAATAAAACAAGCGGATATTGCATGGTTTAAAATCAGGAAAGGTGTGCATCAGGGTTGTATCTTTTCACCATACTTATTCAATCTGTATGCTGAGCAAATATTCTAAGAAGCTGGACTATATGAAGAACTCAGCCTCAGGATTAGAGAATGACTCATTAACAACCTGTGATATACAGATGACACAACCTTAGTGGAAGTGAAGAAGACTTAAAGAACTTACTGATGAAAATCAAAGTCTACAGCCTTTATACAGATTACACCTCATCATAAAGAAGAAAAAAAAAATCCTCACAACTGGACCAATAAGCACCAACATGATAAGAAGACAAAATTCTGAAGTTGTCAGGGATTTCATTTTGCTTGGATCCACAACCAACACCCATGGACAGAAGTCAAGAAATCAAACAGTATATTGCACTGGGCAAATTTGCTGCAAAAGACCTACTTAACCTGTTTAAGGCAAAGATGTCACTTTGAAGGCTAAGGTGCACCTGATCTAAGCCATAGTATTTTCAATTGTCTCATATGCATGTGAAAGTTGGACAAGGAATGAGGAAAACTGAAGAGCTGATACCTTTGAATAACAGCATTGTTGTTGTTATGTGTCGTCGAGTCAGACCTGACTCATAGCAACCCCTCCTTGGGTTTCTGAGGTAATATCACTACAGAAGTAGATTTCCCAACCTTCCTTCCAAGGAGTGGTGTGGGTATGAACTGCCAGCCTTCTGGTTAGCAGTCAAGTGCCATAAGCACTATGAAAAGAATATTAAAGATACCATAGACTGTTGGAAGAATAAACAAATCTGTCTTGGAAGAAGTACAGCTATAATATTCCTGAGAAGCAAGAACAGCCAGACTTCATCTCTTGTAATTTAGTTACACTGTGAGAGTGACCAGTCCCTAGAGAAGAACATCATGCTTGGTAAAGTAGAGGGTGAGAAAAAAGAAGATCCACAAGGAGATGGATTGGCACAGTGGCTAAAACAATGGGTTCAAGCATAGCAACAACTGTGAGGATGGTGCAGGATTGGGCAGTGTTTTATTCTGTTGTGCACGAGATTGCTATGAGTCAGAAGCAACTCAACAGCACCTAACAAAAACAACATGGACAGAAATGGATAACACATGGGAAGGACAAAAGAGTAGAACTGAACCAACCTAACACAGAATTAGTGATACTGGAGACAAGTCTCTCAACACTAAGCTCCTGGAGGAATAATCAGAAAAAAAAAAAAAAAAATTAAACAAAATGAAGAAAGCTTAAGATTCATTTGGAATACCATGAACAGGACTAATTTGTATGTGACTGGAATTCCAGAACAGGAAGAAAACAAAAATAGCAACTGAGAAAACTGTCAAAGATTTGTTAGAAGAAAACATGTCTAATACCATGAAAAACAAGAACTTACATGTTGAAAGACTTCCCATAAGATGGTAGAATAGGCAAAAAGACTGCACAGACCCTCTTCAACAAAGAAAAGGGGAACGAATTAACACAGATACAGAAGATAATCCTGGACCCCTGAGCATTGAAAGGAAGAATATAGAAGTGGACTGAACTCCAACCAGCAGAAGAATTCACATGAAAACACCAAAAAAGGAGACATATGAAGCTGCGGTCTGGCAGCGATCCTGATGGCACAGACAGCTTGGAGATTGCTGAGTAGGACTTAAGAATTAACCTAAAAATCAGCCCTGCTAGCCAGGGACTGCATGGAGGACTGCTCTGGTGGCTGGGAATAAAAGGGGAAGCAGCAAAGAGGAAGACAGGCTGAGATGTGGACTATTCTCTGTCCAGAGGGTGCAGCCATTTTGAATGTTTACAAGCAGCTTGACCATTTTGGATATTTAAAGTGACAGCATTCTCCCAGATTCCAGGGACTTAAGAACAGGATCCACTTTCCAGGAACTGCAAGGACATTCCAGATGGTACAAGTGGAAAAGTGCAACATTCCCCTTGTTACTCTTATGCCCCACACTCTCTTGGTGAATGGAAGTGCAGTCGTCCCTCACTCCTACCCACCTTCTAGGCCACCAGGAATTCCATCCCAGTCATTGTGCTTGGACAGAGCCTGAATGCCCTGCCCCACCCTACCCTGATTTTTTTTTCTTTTTAAATTTTTTTAGTTTGTTTGTTTTTGTCTGTTTTATTATTAGTCTTTATTCTTCGCTTCTCAGGTTATACTTTTCAGCTTTTTTTCTTTTCCGTGTTACTGGTTCCAATTTTATTTTTCTTTCTTGTGGTTAACTCCATTCCTTGTTTTTCTTTTGGTGTTTTCCCATTTTTTTCCTTCATTATTCTCTTTCTCTACCTTTTTTTCTTCTTGACCTCTCCCCTGATATTGCAGTGTTTTTCCCCCCTTTTTTTCTTTTTTTGGTTACCTGTGTGATTATACAATGTGTTTTTGGTCCATTTGCTTTTTTGATGGATATTCAATTGTCATTTTTGTTTAACTGAGTGGGAGACCACAGCAGTCCCTATATGACACAACTACACCTACACCACCTGCAGCTTCACTTACCGAGCGAGAGCCATCATTTCCTTCTCCACCAAGAAGATACTGACTTGCCCTTAGCTGCTCTTCACAAACAGTTAACAGAGATCTAAATACAACAATGTCACAATGTCTCAGAGACAACAGACCATCACAGTCCACACAAAGAAGCAAGATAAAGTGATAGAAACAAGGGAGCAGAAAAGACCCAGAACACATCACTGAGGAAGAAGCAGCATTGGAACTCCCTGATAAGGAATTCAAAAGAATTATATTTAGGTATCTTAAAAGGATTGAGAGGAGCTCTGGTAGCATAGTGCCTAAAGCACTTGACTGCTAACCAGAAGGCTGGTGGTTCAAACCCACCAGCCACTCCTCAAAAGGAAGATGGGGCAATCTACTTCCATAGTGATACTGCCTTGGAAACCCAAGGAGGGGTCGCTATGAATTGGGTCCAACTCGATGGGACATAACAAAAACAACAACAAAGGATTGAGAGACAGATCAAGGAAAACACAGACAAAACCCTAGAAGAATGTTGGAAGAAAATACAAGGACAAAACAAATGAAAATGTAGAAATGATTCAAAACCCACAGATAGAAATCCAGAAGATTAATACTAAGTTGTCAGAAATAGATAACACATTGAAAAGCAAATGAGTAGAACTGATACAATGGAAGACAGAATTAACGAGATTGAAGACAAATACCTGAATACTTCTTTGGATAAGGATCAATCAGTAAAAAGATTAAAAAAAAAAAAGCCTAAGGTTCATGTGGGATACCATCAAAAGGAATAACCTACATGTCACTGGAATTCCAGAACAGGAAGAGAAAAATAAAACCACTAAGAAAATTGTCCAAGATTTGTTGGAAGAAAACTTCCCTGATATCATGAAATATGAGAACATATTCATTCAGGAAGCCAAATAAACTCCAAACAGGATAGACCACAAAAGAAAATCACCATAACATAATACCAACAAACTCATCAAACCAAAGACAAAGAAATAATCCTGAAAGCAGCACAGGAAAAACAAAAACTTCCTTACAAAGAACAACCAGTGAGAATAAGCTCTGATTTCTCAGCAGAAACCATGTAAGTGAGAAGGCAATGGGATGGTATATATAAAACTCTGAAGGAGAAAATTTTTCAACCAAGAATTATATACCCAGTAAAATTTTCCCTCAAATATGATGGTGAAATTAAGAGATTTCCAGATAAGCAGAAACTAAGGGAATTTGTAAAAACCAGACCAACCTTACAAGAGATACTAAAGGGAATCCTTTGAACAGAGAACCAAAAATAGCAAATAAAAACTGACCATTAATACACAAGATGGCATAACCCAGAAACTACAGCTATGGACATATCCAAAGTAAAATAAGCTTACAAAATTATAAACAGGGAACTAGAGATATCAATTGGCAAATGAGGACAACTACAAACCAAAAAGAGGAGAAAATACTGTGTAGTTACAGAACTTCTAAATGGTGAGGAAGTCAAGAGAGTTGAAAGATAGAATGGACTATTCCAAACTCGAGGAGAAAATTATAAATCACAGGGTAACTTCAAAGAAAAATGAGAAACTTTCTGCAAAAGGGCAAGAAGGCCACATTTTCTGACCTCCTCTAACTGCACAAGAGGAAGACAGAATCACCATCAGTAGCTCAAGGCCTATTCCTGCGAGGCCAGACATGCTGCCTCCCTCCAGCTCTTTCACCAACCCTGACACCAACCGTTCTTCCCACAGCACTCAACACCTTTCTGCTGGATTTGATAATTCACTGCAGTGGCCACAGATAATTCACAGATTATGGGGTTAATTAGGGAAGCACCAGGTTACAATACAAGTTCAGGAAAAATGCTCAGTCTCTCTCAGCCCGCTGTCTCTCACCCAACAGTCTCTCACAGTCTCTCCCCCAGCAGTGTGTGTCCCTGGGTGTCTCTCTCAGCAATGTGTGTCTCTTACATCTCTTTCCCAGCAGTGTGTCTCTCAGGAACATGTGTCTCTTTTCAGCAGCACGTCCTCCTCAGCCAGCAGTCAGTGAGTTCTACCTCTAGGAGGCCTCCTTTTAAGCCGGGCAGAGTGGCCAAACTAGCCAATCATAACAGCAGAATTCTAAGCATCCGAGACAGACAGTCAGCTTCCCAGAGTGCTTGTGCCACTCCCAACAGAAATACCCCAGGTGGATAACATTTATAATCAGGAGCTCCTCAGTTGCTCACAGCAAATTCCACCACAGAGTTTACAAAGACTTATGGCTAAAAAAGCCATACCAGGTAATTTACTACACCACACCTTCACATCACAATAAAAAAAGAGAACAAGCACAAATATTCAGCAAATACCAAAACAACAGCAACAAAGGAAATGATAACACAATTCATAAACATAATGAGCTCAGCACAGAAAATGGAGCAAAGAAAACATGGAGCAAAGAAACGTGGAGTAAAGAAAGCAGGAACACCATGAAAAAGCACATAACAAAATAACAGCAACAAATTCATGCTTGTCAATAATTACACTGAATGTTAATGAATTAAATGCAGCACTCAAGTGACAGAGAGCTGCAGATGTCTTAAGAAAACAAAACCCATCAATATGCTGACTACAAGAGACACACCTTAGAGATAAAGACAAAAATAGATTAAAAATCAAAGGTTGGAAAAACATATATCAAGCAACTGGCAACTGTAAGAGAACAGTAATGGTAATATTAATTTCTGATCAAATTGACTTTAAGACAAAAACCACCATACAAGACAAGGAAGGACATTATATAATGATTAAAGGATCAATTGAACAAGAAGATATAACCACAATAAATATCTATGGACCTAATGAAAGAGCCCCACAATACATAAATCAGACTTTAAAAGAGATAAAAAGTCAAATAGATGACTCCACAGTCATAGTGGGAGACTTTAATACACCTCTTTCAATGAAAGATAGAACTGGAAAGAAACTTAACAAAGATGCAGAAGACCTAAACAATACAATCCACCAACTTGGCCTTATAGACATCTACCTAGCACTTCACCCCCAACAACAGCACAATATACATTCTTTTCCAGTGTACATGGAACATTTTCCATGATAGCCCATATGTTAGGCCATAAAGCAAGCCTTAATAAATTTAAAAACATTGAAATATTGCAAAGCATCTTCTCAGATCATAATGCTATCAAATT
>NW_006921598.1:13384593-13391668 GCF_000298275.1 Orycteropus afer afer
TGGAAACAATTAGTCCTAGCGACTGGTACACCATGCGATCTGCAGCCTATAGGACTCTGAGACCAGAAGAACTAGATGCTGCCTGGCTATCACTGTCAACCACTTGGAGGGGGATCTCTGTAGGAGATCCTGGATAGAGAGGGAGAACAATGTGGAACAAAACACAAAATATTTTGGGGAAAAAAATGGGGGACCAATTTTGCTGGTCTGATAGAGCCTGGTGGTCCCTGGCTGCCCTTCAGGTCTGGAATTGAACCCACACCTGTGGCTTCCAGCCAAACAAAGGTCAGGCATATGAATTGCACATTTACCTGAGGTAGATACACTCCTTGGAGAGATCAATCATGGGAGAAAGAAGGGCTGTTTATGCAGACAGAGACAGCTCAGGGGGCAGGGGTGCATGGAGGGATGGACACAGGAAAGAGGTAACTATGGGGAGGAAGTGGGAGGGGACCTGTTGCATTGTGGTAAGTTGTAGTCAATGTCATGAGACAACATGTATGTGAACTGTTGTATAAAAGTGAATTTGCTCTGTAGATTTTCACCCAAATCACAATTAAAAAAAAAAATCAGATGGGATATTCTGAATTTCCCAAAGGTTGTTCTTTCATTTTCATAGGCTTGTTTTCATTTCCTTCAGCTTCAATTGAACCTGCATATGAGCATTTGATGATCTCTTCTACAGTTGTCCCCTGACCTTATTCTGACTAATGATATTGACCTGTTCGATCATTTCTTTCCAGAGATATGTTTGATATGAATCCTGTGTACGCCATCCAGTGGGGTCTATGTGTATGTTGTTGTAATTGTTATGTCCTGTTGAGTCATTTTCCTCACAGAACTCCAAGTACAACAGAAGGAAATACTACCTGGTCCTGCACATGTTCATAATCGTTGCTATGCTTGAGCCCATTAATGCAACCACTGATTCAGTCCATTTCATTGAGTCTTCCCTTTTTTTGCTGATCCTCTACTTTAGCAAGCATGATGTCCTTCTCCATGGACAGATCCCTCTTGATAATATGTCCAGCATAAGACAGGAAGTCTCATCATCCTCATTTCAAAGGAGCATTCCAACTACTTAAAGACAGATTTGTTCATTCTAGCAGTCTGTAATATATTCAATATTCTTTGCCAACACCACAATTCAAATGCATCAGTTCTTCTGTGGTCTTCCTTACTCATTCTCCAGCTCTCAAATGCACGTGAGGTTTTGAAAAGACCATGGCTTGGGTCAGGCAAACCTGTCTCCAAAGTGACATCTTTGCTCTTTAACACGTTCAAGAGGTCTTTTGCAGCAGAGTTATCCAATACAATACATCATCTGTTCTTTTGTTGTTGTTGTTCCCCCCTCCCCTCCCACCTCTGCAATACATCATTTGTTCTTGACTGCTTGTATTGGGTGTTGATTGCTGATCCTAAGAAAAGGAATCCTTGGCAACTTCCATCTTTTCTCCATTTATCATGATGTTGCTTACTGGTCCAGTTTTGAGGATTTTTGTTTTCTTTATATTGAGGTATAATCCATATTGAAGGCTGTAGTCTTTGATTTTCATTAGTAAGTACTTCAAGTCTTCTTCACTTTCAGGAAGCAAGTTTGTGTCATCTGCATATTGCAGATTTTTAATGAGTCTTTCTCCAATCTTGATACTGTATCCTTCTTCGTATAGTCCAGTTTATTGTGTTACTTGTTTAGGATACAGATTAAGTATGGTGAAAGCATACAACCAAAACACAACTTTCCTAACTTTAAACCATGCCATATCCCCTGGATCTGTATGAATGACTGGCTCTTGATCTGTGTACAGATTCCTCACGAGCACAATTAAATAGTATGGATTTCCCATTCTTTGAAATGTTATCCATAATTTGTTATGATCCACAGAGTCAGATGCCTTTTCATACTCAATAAAACACATGTAAACAGTTTTCTGGTATTCTTTGCTCTCAGCCAAGATCCATATGACATCAACAATGATATCCCTCATTCTACATCCTCTTCTGAATCTGGCTTGAATTTCTGGCATGTTCCCTGTCGATATACTACTGCAACTGTGTTTTTAATTATTTTCAGCCTAATTTTATTTGCATGTGATATTAATGATATCATTCGATAATTTCCACATTCTATTGGATTACCTTTCTTTGGAATGGGCAGAAGTATGGATCTCTTCCAGTCAGTGGACCAGACAGCTATCTTCCAAATTTCTTGGCATAAATGAGTGAGCCCCTTCAGCATGGCATCTATTTGTTGCAATTCCTATTTGTAATTACAATTTGCAACTCCAAATTACAACTCTTATTTGTAATTGAAGGAGCTCTGGTGGCGTAGTGCCTAAGGCATTTGACTGCTAACCAGAAGGCTGGCAGTTCAAACCCACCAGCCAGTCCTTGGAAGGAAGATTGGGCAATCTACTTCCGTAGTGATACTGCCTCAGAAACTCAAGGAGGGGTCGCTATGAGTTGGATCTGACTCAACAGAGTTTGGGGTTTTTGTTTTGTTTTGCTTTGTGCTTTTTTTTTGGTATTTGTAATTGAATTCTGTCAATTCCTGGAGCCTTGTTTATCACTAATTCCTTCAGTACCACTTGGACTTCTTTCAATACCCTCAGTTCTTGATCATATCCTCCCTTCTGAAACAGCTGAATGTTGACCAAATCTTTTTGTACAGTGATTCTCTGTATACTTTCCATCTCCTTTTGATGCTTCCTGCATCATTTGATATTTTGTCCATAGAATCCTTCAATATTGTAACTCGAAGCTTGACTTTTTTCTTCAGTTCTTTAAGCTTGACAAATGCAGTGTGATCTTTACTTTTAATTTTCTAACTTCAGGTCTATATACATTTCATTATAGTATTTTACTCTGTCTTCCTGAGTTGCTCTTTGCAATCTTCTGTTCAGCTTTTACTTCATCATTTCTTCCATTTGTTTTAGCTACTCTGCTTAAAAGCAAGTTTCAGAGTCTTTCCTGACATTCATTTTGGTCTTTTCTTCTTTCCTGTAGTTTTAATGACCTTTCACTTTCTTCTTATATGATTTTTTACATCATCCCACAATTTGTCTGGTCATCAAAAACAGGTGTTCGAGGTGTGAAATCTACTTTTCAGATGGTCTCTAAATTCAGGTGAAATAAAATCCAGGGCATGTGTTCTGGTACCTAGTGCTGCTCTGACAAGAATATACCACAAATGGGATGGCTTAAACAAACAGGAGTTTATTCTTACAGTTTGGAGGCTTTAAGTCCAAGTCCAAAGTGCCAAGCTCTAGGGGCTGGGTGAAAGCCCCTCAGCCTTGGGCTTCAGCTCTGCCTCCAGCTCCCAGCCCATTGAAGCTAGAGGCTTTTCTTCACTCAGACACAGCTGCTGGCTGCTGAGGCTGCCAAGGCCAAGGTTGACAAGTAACAAGGCACAGTCCCTATATTACCAAATCACATGGCAGGCCATTAATTCAAATCTATTGTAAGTCCCAAGGTTGGCAGATCATGGCAGGCTGCTGAACAATGACATGGCTACATGTAGGGTTCAAGGTGCCATAAGCTAGAGACCATTCCTAAGGCTTCTCCTTAAATACAGGAAACACCCCACATCCCAAGGCAGCTACTCAGCTGCCTGTGGTAGATCCCACCATGGAGTTGATTGCCAGTCTCATCATGGGGAATAACTACCACCAGCTGCCCAGCCACTCAACCAAGCCCAGCCAAGTTGACACACAAACTTAACTACCACAGCATGTTTGGCTTTTGTGCACTTGTTTTAATTTTCTTCAGCTTCAACTTAAACTTGCATATGCTACTGATCATCTGTTTCATAGTCAGCCCCTGTCCTTATTTTGACTGACGATATTGGGCTTCATCATTTCTTTTTACAGATGATCTATTTGATTTCTTTATATCCCATCTGGCGAGATCCATGTGTACAGTTGCTCTTTATGTTGTTAAAAAAGGGTATTTGCAATGAGTAAGTTGTTGGTCTTGCAAAATTCTATCATACAATCTCCTGTGTCATTTCTATCAGAAAGGTCATATTTTCCAACAACGAATGCTTCGTTTCCAACTTTTGCATTCCAATTACAAGTAATTATCATTGCATCTTGATTGCATGTTTGGTCTATTTCAGACTGCAGGAGTTGGTAAAAATCTCCAATCTCTTCATCTTTGGCTTTGGTGGTTGGTGAGAAAATTTGAATAATTTAATCAATTTCATATTAGCTGGTCTTCCTTGTAGGCATCTGGATATCATACTATCACTGACAGGATAGATCATCAGGATAGCTCTTCAAATGTTCTTTTTGATGATGAATGCCACACCATTCCTTTTCAATTTGTCATTCCCAGCATAGTAGACTATATGATTATCCAATTCAAAATGGCCAATATTAGTCCTTTTCAGCTCACTAATGTCTAGGATATTATCTTCATGCATTCTACTTCATTTTTTACAACTTCCAATTCCTGTAGATTCATACTTTGTTCTGATTATTAATGAATATTTGCAACTATTTCTTCTAATTTTGAGTCATGCCACATCAGCAAATGAAGGTCCCAAAACTTTACTCCATCCATGTCATTAAGATTGCTTCTACTTTAAGGAGGCAGCCTTTCCCCAGTCATATTTTGAATGCCTTCCAACCTGAGGGGCTCATCTTCCAGCACTGGTTCTGACAATGCTTTACTGCTATTCATAAGCTTTGCAGTGGCTAATTTTTTCATACATGCACTGCCTCTTCCTTCTTCCTATTCTCTCTTAGTTTGGAAGCTCTGCTGAAATTTGTCCACCATAGGTGACCCTGCTGGTATTTGAAATTCTGGTGACATAGCATCCAGCATCACAGCAACACACAAGTCACCACAGTACAATAAACTTACAGATCAGTGGTGGTCCATGGATAAAATCGCTGTTTATGTTAAAGTGATCTCCAATGCATTGATAGAATACTAATTGAGATGTTTAAAAAAAAAAAAAAAAATCCATGCAACACTAGAAGCGCTCATTCATCTATGAGAAGAAATTTGAAAGACAGCTACCTGGCAAAATGACTGGAAGAGATCCATATACATGCTCATTCCCAAAAAAAGTGATCCAATGGAATGCAAAAGGTATCAAACAATATATATTTATACGCAAATAAAATTATGCTAAAAATAATTCAAAAATGGTTGCAGCAATACATCAACAGGGAATTGACAGAAATTTAAGATGGATCAGAATAGAACATTGAATGAGTGATATCATTGCTGTCAGATAAATCTTGGCTGAAAACAGAGAATTTCAGAAAGATTTTTATCTGTGTTTTATTGACAATCCAAGGCATTCAACTGTGTGTATCATAACAAGTTATGGATAACATTGAGAAGAGTGAGAATTGCAGAGCACTTAATTGTTCTCCTCCAGAATCTGTACATAGACCAAAAGGCAGTTTTCAAACAGAACAAGTAAATACTGCACAGTTTAAAATCAGGAAAGTATGAATCAGGGTTTTATCATTTTACCATAGTTATTCAGTCTGGATGCTGAGCAAATAATCTGAGAAGGTGGACTATATGAAGAAGAACATGGCATTAGGATTGGCGAAAGACTCCTTAACAGCCTATGATAGCCGATGACATAAGTTGACTTCCTGAAAATGTAAAAGACTTGAAGGATTTACTAATGAAGATCAAAGTCTATAGCCTTCGGTATGGATTATACCTCAACATAAAGGAAACAAAAATCTTACAACTGGACCAATAACGAACATCCTGATAAACAAAGAAAACACTGAAGTTGTCAAGGATTTCATTTTACTTGGATCCACAATCAACACCCATGGAAGCAGCAGTTAAGAAATCAAATGATATATTGCATTGGGCGAATCTGCTGCAAAAGATCTCTTTAAAGCAAACTTAGGGGCTCTAATTTATGGCATATATAGACTATCAAGCATAACCCAAGATGCACAAACAGTAGAAGATAAACTAGATGATTGGGACCTTCTAAAACATAAATTCTTATGTGCATCAAAAGACTTCTCCAAAAGAGTGAAAAGAGAACTTACAGAATGGGAAAAATATTTGGCAATGACATGTTGGACAAAGTACATATCTCTAAAACTTATAGAAAAACTCCAGGACTTCAACAGCAAAAAGACAAATAATCCAATTTAAAAATGGGCAGAAGGTAGGAGATCCTGGATAGAGTGGGAGAATAATGTGGAACAAAACTCAAAATCATAAAAAAAAAGGGGGGGGGCAGGGTGAACTAGATTTGCTGGTCTGATAGAGCCTGATGGAACCTCTGAGACTGTGGGATCTAGCTGCCCTTCGGATCTGGAACTGAACCCAGTCTTGTGGCTTCCAGCCAAACAAAAGACAGGCTTATGAGATGACAATTTACGTTAGGTAGTTACACTGCTTGGAGAGATCAATCATGGGAAAATAGAAGGACTGTGTATGCACCAGGAAAAAGCTCAGGGGGCAAGAGTGCATGGGAAGGAAGGACACAGGGCAGAGGTTACTATGGGGAGGAAGTGGGAGGGGAGCTGTAGCATTGTGGGAAATTGCAGTCAATGTGTATGTGAGCTGCTGTATGGAAAATGAATTTGCTCTGTAAACTTTCACCCAAATCAAAATAAAATTTTTAAAAAATAATAATAATGGTATACTAAATACACACAAAAAAAAAAAAAAGAAAGAAAGAAAATGGGCAGAAGATATGAACAGACACTTCACCAAAGAAGGTATTCAGGCCAATAAATAAATGAAGAAATATTTGCAATCATTAGCCATCAGAGAGATGAAAATCAAAACAACCATGAGATACCATCTCACCTCAGCATTAATAGCAAAGTTCCACAATACAGAAAATAACAAATGCTGGCTAGGATGTAGAAGGATTAGGACTCTCATATACTGCTTCAGACTGTAAAATGATCCAATCACTGTAGAAATTAGTATAGCAATTCCTTAAAAAGTTAGAAATAGAAATACCATTGCATCCAGCAATCCCATTACTAGGTACTTATCCTAAAGAAGTGAGAGGCAGGAAGGCGGGGCAAAATGGAGGACTAGGCAGAAGGATTGCACAGACCCTCTTCAA
>NW_006921598.1:13399293-13403444 GCF_000298275.1 Orycteropus afer afer
TGAGAGGCAGGACATGAACAGATATATGCACACCCATGTTCATCACAGCACTATTCACAATAGCAAAGAGATGGAACAAAATAAGTGCCCATCAACTGAGCAATGTATAAACAAAACTGTGGTACATACACACAACGGAATACTATGAAACTCTAAAGAAAAATGTAGAATCTGCAAAACACTGCAAAACATGGATGAACTTGGAGGACATCATGTTAAGCGAAAGAAATCAATCACAAAAGGAATATTGTATTAGTCCACTATACAAGGAAAGGTTTATACATAAAAGGAAACAAACTTTCTTTGTTGGTACCAGGCATGTGAAGAGGCTAAATTCCTAAATAGGTTTAGGTTAAAAAAAAAAAAATAGAGAAAGAGAGAGAATGCAAAGATTATCAGTGGTTACCAGGAGTGGGAGGGATGGGGGAAAGGGAAAGCTTTTGTTTCCAGGGCATTGAGTTTATGACAAGGTGGTGGAATATTTTAAAAAAGGATAGCAATAATGGTGGCACAACATGAAAAATGTTATCAATGTCCCTGAGCTGTAAGTGGAGAAGTTGATATGTTGGCAAATGTCTTGTTGCACATTTTCACCACAATAAAAGTAAAAAAAAAAAAAAGTCTCTTTAATGTGTTAAAAATCAAAGATGTCACCTTGAGGACTAAGGTGTGCCTGACTCACCATGCTTGGTAAATTAGAGGTTCAGTAAAAAGAGGAAAACCCTCAAAAAGATGGATTTATGAAATGACTGCAACAACAGGATTAAACATAGTTACAACTGTGAGGATGGCAAAGGATCTGGCAGTGTTTTTTGTTCTGTTGTACATAGGGTTATTCCAGGTTGGAATCGACTCCATGGCACCTAATAACAACTTTAGTGCTGCAACAGGAAGTATATGAATAATTTAATAAACAGGCTATTTATAAGGTAGGCAAGGTGTAAGAAAACCAAAAATATAGTATCCTGGGCCTAGGTGAACTTTACTACCCCTTGTTCTGAAGGAGCAAGGGGAGGGATAGAGGGGTGAAGAGAGCCACATTAACAGAAAATATCCCTTCAGTGGAGCCCCACAGCAATTCTCTCCTCTCTGATCTCTTGCTGGGACTTCCTATTTGCCAAAACCAATAGGAGTCAGAGGAAAAAGAAACTCCTTGATGCAGTCTGTTTAGGTCAGCCTCTCATAGCACAAAGCAAGGTAAGAAGGGTGAGGAGTGGCTCTAGAGTGAGAAATACAAAATTTGCATAGTAGTTTTTTAAAATGTGGTAAAGTGAAGTTGATGTATTTCTTTGGAGCTCATGAATGAACTTAAATGAGTCTAAGAATAAATAGAAGCATGCTGTGGTAGATTGTTATAGTAACAGCCCTAATAAATCACATCTCTCAGTTCCCATAACTTTGTGTATTTACTTCCTATACTCTGGGCTTGGTCATAAGACTTGCTATGGACGGTGGAATATAAACATATAAGCAAAGGCTTGACAGATCTCTGTACACTGGGGCTTGCCTTCTTGGAATATATACCATGATGAATACGAGAATATATGGAAAGAGAGGCCCAGTTGTCTCAGTTGTCCCATCTCAGTCCTTCCCCCAGCAGATCTGCTAAATGAATACAGGCATATGAATAAGTGTCTCAGAAAAAACATCTAGCCAACATGAGAAATAATAAATATTTACAAAGAATGAAGAGAAATAATAAATAGTTATTGTTTTAAGTCACTAAGTTTGGGGTGGTTTATCATACAGCAATGGATTTCTGAATTTCAACTTGATTTCTACTAAGGAACACCCAAACTCCAGGGCCACAGGAATCAATCAGCTTCAAATATATGCCGATAGCCTTGATCTCTCTGGCTCTCAGCTCTTCTTTCATCTCTGTGTGTTGACTTAATTCTCAGACATGGTTCCATCACTTCAGATTTCACATCCTCTATGCTTAATATCCAATAGAAAAGAGAAAGTTCCTTTTCCCAAACTGTTGGACAAAAATGTCCACCCACAGACCAATGACTTTAACCATGTAGTAGTATGTTTGAGTGGTTAAGCCAAGCAGGGACTACCCTGAGCTGACAGTAAATGAAGGCTAGATCCACACAAGAAAATTAGAGAACTTAGAGAGGGGATTATTGTAGATGCTAGGTGGTCAAAAATGATAAAGTTCTAGCACAACTCCCAAATTTATATCTCTACCCTTCATTTTTCTCCCAAACTCAAGGCTCATATATTCAACTACATACCTGACATCTTTTATTGGATCTTTCTAGATATTTTAAAACTTAAATGTTCCCAAATTCAGGCCTGCAAGTGAAGGGGTGCTCCCCTTACTCTTTATTATAGCTTCCAAATCTTAATACCCCTTCTTCTACAAAAGCCTCATAATCAATAAAATGAGAGAGAAGATTTTAGCATTTCTTCTTATTGCTGTAATTTGCCAAACCCCAAGGTCACATCCCTTCACTCACTGATAAATCTAGCAGCTGTTTCATAGTCTTTATTTCTAGAAGTACTCTCATGAACTACGTTGTTGTCAACATTCACAGTGATGGTCCATCTAACACCTTACATTCTCAGTTTCTCAACCTCGTTCCCTCTAATGATTCACCTCAACCACCCACTCACATGGTAATACCATTGACTTTGTCTTTACTAACAACTACACTATCTCCAAGACTCAGATTCAAAAACCCTATTCTCCAACCCTCCCACTTCCTATCATTTCTTGTCTTCCCATTCTAGCACTGCTTTACCCTTAATGAAGCTTCCAGTCCCTGGTACCACTTTCTCACTGTAAAATACGTCCTTATCCAGTTTATATTTATTGGTTAACTGTTAAAATCATTTGTATTGGTTTCCTAGGGCTTCCATAACAAAACTCTATAAAGTGAATGGCTTATAAGAACAGTGTTTCCCTGATATTCATAGGGTTTTCAGTGGCCAAATTGTGCTTTTGTTGTTCAGAATTGGTCACCACAGCCTTCTTTCTACTGTATCTTATACTGAAACCTCTGCTGAAACATAATCACTATTTCTCTGAGACTATTTGCAAGGAGCTCTGGTATCATAGTGCCTAAGGCACTTGACTGCTAACCAGAAGGCTGGTGGTTCAAACCCACCAGCCACTCCTTGGAAAGAAGGTTGAGCAATCCTACTTCTGTAGTGATACTGCTCCAGAAACCCAAAGAGGGGTCACTATGAGTCAGGGCCAACTCGACAGCAAACAACAACAGCAACAACAACAACAACAACATTTGCAAGGTTAGCAGTGATCTTCATGTTACAAGATGCAATGATCATTTCTTGTTACCTTACTTGACCTCTCAGAAGTATTCAAACCAACTGATCTATAACCAAATTCACTGTCATCGAGTCAGACCCAACAGATCATTGGGCTTCCAAGGTGGTATCACTACAGAAGTAGATTGCCCAACCTTCCTTCTGAGGAGTGGCTGATGGATTTGAACCACCAGTCTTCTGGTTAGCAGTCAAATGCCTGTTGTTTCTTCACTTCATTTCTGAGACATCATAGTCTCCAGTTTTCTCCTACTTCAGAGGTTCCCTTTGTTGGCTCTCTTTTGTAACCAGTTGTCATGTAGTTGATCCAACTCATGGTGACCCCTTGTGTGTCAGAATAGAACTGTGCATCATAGGATTTTCAATGACTGTTTTTTCAGAAATAGATCACCAAGCCTTTCTTCTGAGGTGCCTCTGGGTGAACTCAAACCTCTAACATTTTGATTGGCAATTGACTGTGTTTACCAAAGGACTCCCTCCTTCTCCTAGTTCTTCTAGTAAAAACTCTAAAGTTTGGAATGCTTCTGAGCTCTGCCCTGGGTTTTCTCCTCTTCTTCATTTATACTCTTTCCCTGATGACCTACTCAGTGTCATGTTTTAAATATCTTAGTCATGCCAATGACACTCAAGCCCTGATCTCTCCCTGAACTTCAGACCCTTGTCTCAAGCTGCCTCTCTGACAGCTGATGTCTCCACACCTACAAGATTTTTTCCCCTAAATCAACTTAACTATTTCATGGAGTTAACATTTTACTATTTCAGGGAATACTCACAAGGCATCCAGCTGTCTGTCTACCATCAAACTTAGATTTACTAAGGAGTTCAGTTTAAATACTGAAAAAAAAAAAAAAAAAAAA
>NW_006921598.1:13407138-13411196 GCF_000298275.1 Orycteropus afer afer
AAAAAAAAAAAAAAGAAAGAAAGAAAGAACATTACACTAAGAGACTGTATTCTGTAATGCCATTTTTTAAGCTGATTTTTTTTATTTTTGAATAAGCTATTTATGCCTCAACAATTTATTTGGCAAATATATTTCTCCCATGAGTTAAGAAAAATTTGTGAGAACAAACTTATTTCTCATTCATTCCATATAACCAGATCCTTATACTATGTGTATTGACAATGTTTTCAAAGGTTACTTACTGCAGGATATTTGCACAAGGATATTTGCACATACTACTATATTAATTGCAGGCCACTGCTGTTGACGTTCTTTTCTTTTCTCTCCACACTCATCTATTAACATGGCTTCAGTCATCCCCTCTACTTTAGTGTTTACCAAATGGTTGTTGTCTAGCCCTGACTTTTCTCTTAAGCTTCAGTTCCATATGAGTGATGGCCTACTTCAAGTGTAAGCAAATATTCCACCTGAAATTTAACATGTCAAAAACTGAACCATCTTCTCTTCCTCACTTTCCTGGCTCCCAAATTAGTAACCACTGAGTTTTCTCTTTCTACGAATGGAGCCACCTTTTTTATTGGCTCCATTCCTTGTCCTCTCTTCCCTCACTGTTCATCAACACATCCTGTCATTGCTTCCTTCAACACTGCAATATTACGTTCTAAGATGTGATTATGAGTTTGAGTTCAGAAAGATTTAGGAAGGTTTGTTTACTTAAATATTTATGCCTCTTGTCTTACTTTCCTAGGGATGCCATGGCAAAATACCACAAAAAATATCTTTAAAGAATAGAAATATCTTCTCTAGCAGTTCTGGAGGGAAAAGTCCAAATCAGAGTCTCAATATGCTGAATCCTTCTGTAAGCATTTCTCCTACTTTTTGGTTACTGCCAGCAATCCATGGCATTCTGTTGCTGCTTATAAATGCACCTGCCTCCATTGTCACATGGCATCTCATCTCTCCATGCCTGTCTCTCCGTCTCTATACTCCCCTTTATAAAACACCACCCAGAAGGGATTAGATTTAAGACCCAAACTACTCCTGGATGGCTTCAGCAACATAATAAAAGAACATCCTTATTTCCAAATAGGATTATATTTACAGGAATAGGGGTTAGAATGTCAACATATCTTTTGAAGACACAACTCAATCCATACACCTCACTCTCCGCACCTTTAATGTAAGATTAAAAATACATAGCAGCTTCTTCAACCTTAAAGGTCATGTATGAAAAACGACAGCAAGCATAGTACTCAAGGGTGAAAGGTGAAAAGTTTCTTCCGTAAGGTCAAAAACAAGACAAAGATGCCACTTTCATTGCTCCTATTCAATATAAACTGAAAGTTTGAGCCAAATAGGAGAAAGGAAGAAGTAAAATTAGCCCTGTTCACATATAACATGATCTTATATGTAAAATACCCTAAAGAATACACACACACACACATACAAACAAAACTGTGAGAGCTAATATACAAATTCAGCAAAGCTGCAGAATGAAAAAACAAACACACATAAAAATCCATTGTGTTTCTATATACAAGCAATAAACAATCTAAAAGGAAATTTTTTTAATTGCATTTACAATAGCATCAAAAAGAATAAGACAAAGACAAGACACATGGAAATTATCCAAAGGACTAACAGACCATATGAACACCAGGCTCCACAACCCTGAGACCACAAGAATTAGATGGTACCTGGCTACCGCTGCTGACCACTCTGAAACAGATCACAATAGAAGGTCTTCCATAGAGTATGAGAAAAATATGGAACAAAACTCAAAATTATATATATAAATGACCAGGCTTACTGGTCTGACAGAGACTGGTGAAACCACTGAGACTATGTCCCTTAAGATATCCTTCAAGCCTGGAACCGAACTCACCCCTGTGGCTCACTTTCAACCAAACAACAGACAGGTCCATAAGGTGAATAATAACACCAGGTGTGCATTTCATAGAAAAGTCAACCATATAAGATCAAAAGACCAGCATATGCCCAGGGATAAAGTTCTGAAGTCACGAAGGGATAGGATGGAAACAGTAAACACAGGGATGAAGTGCAAAGAATGCAGTTACATTGTGGGGATTGTAATCAGTGTCACTGTTTTGGCTCCTAGTGCCGCTCTAACAGAATATACCACAAATGAGATGCTTGAACAAACAGGAGTTTATTCTCTTACAGTTTTGGAGGCTAGAAGTCCAAGTTCAAAATGCCAGGCTCTAGGGGCTGGGTGAAAGCCCCTTGACCTTGGGTTTCAGCTCTGCCTCTTCCTTCTGGCCCACTGAAGCTAGAGGCATCTCTTCATTCAGACAGCTGCTGGCTGCTAAGGCTGACAAACCCAAGGTTGACAAGTGAAAAGGCACAGTCCCGGTATTACCAAACCATATGGCAGGCCATTGATTCAAGTACACTGAAAGTCCCAAGATCAGCAAAGCACAGCAAGCTGCTGAACAATGACTTGGCTACATGCAGGGTTCATGCATGCTGTACATAAGCTGGAGACCTTCCTCACAGTTGCTTATATACTGGAAGCAGACCACATCCCTAAAGCAGCTACTCAGCTGCCCCAATAGATACCACCACGGAGCTAATTACCAATCTCACCACGGGGAATAACTACATACAGCTGTCCAGCCACTGAACCAGGCCCAGCCAAGTTGACACACAAACTTAACTACCATAGTCACAAATCAAAATGTATATGAAGTGTTGAATGGAAAACCAATTTGCTATGTAAACTTTCACCCAAATCACAATAAAAAAGAAAGAAAGAAAAAGAATAAGGTACCTAAGATTAAATTTAACCAAGAAGGTAAAAGAATTGTACATTGAAAACTGCAAAACAATGCTAAAATCAATTAAGAAGACCTAAATAAATAAAAAGCCATCCCATATTTATAGATAAGAATAATTAATATTGTTAAGATGACAACACTACCCAAAGAAATCTATAGATCAATGCAATCTCTGTCAAAATCCCAATGTTTGGGTTTTTTTTTTCATTTTGTTTTATTTTATTTTGCAGAAACAGAAAAATCCATTGTTTTAGTTTCTTAGTGCTAATATAACATAAATACCATAAGTGGGTGGCTTTACAGAATAGAAATATATTTTTTCACAGATCTGGAAGTTAAAAGTCCAAATCAAGGTCTCATTCATGTTGATTCTTTACTTGTCAGCAGCTCTGGGCATTCCTTGTTTTTCAGTGACTTTTACATGACATCTGTCTTCCTCAGGATGTATACTTATTTGTGTCTAATCCACTTTTCTTATAACTGAAGTAATTTGGTTTAGAACATACCCTCCAGTGGTATGGCCTCATTAACATAACAAAGAAGACTCTTTCTAAAAATGGACTATATTCACAGATCTAGGGCTTAGGATCCCAACATCCATTTTGGAGGTACACAATTCCAGCCATACCAATATCCTAAAATTCATATGGAATTTCAAGAAACCTCAAAGAGTCAAAACAATCTTTAAAAAGAACAAAGTTAAAGAACTCATACTTCTCGATTTCAAAATTCACTCCAAAATTAGAGTGATCAAAATAATTTGACACAGGCATAAGGGTAGATATATAGACCAATGGAACAGAATAGAGAGCACAGAAATGTATGTATGTATGTATGTATATGTGTGTGTATGTGTGTGTGTGTATATATATATATATGTATGTGTGTATATATATATATATATATATATTTGTGTGTATGTGTGTTTATGTATATAAAACTCAAAACTCACTGCCATTGGGTCAATTCTGACTCATAGAGACCCCCCACTGGGTTTCCAAGGCTATAAATCTTTACATAAAAAGCCTGCCACATCTTTCTTCTACAGAGTGGCTGGTGGGTTCAAATCATTGACCTTTTGTTTAGCAGCCAAAGGGTGTCAATGTCATTCAATGGAGAAAGGACAGTCTCTTCAACAAATAGTACGGGGAAAACTGAATAGCTACATGCAAAACAATGAAGTTGGACACATACCTCACATCATAAACAAATAATAATAATAATTCAAAATGGATCAAAGACCTAATTTTTTTTTTTTTT
>NW_006921598.1:13412076-13414286 GCF_000298275.1 Orycteropus afer afer
TTGTCAAAGACCTAAATTTAAAACTCTTAGAAGAAAACACAGGAATAAAGCTTTGTGGCCTTTGATTTGCCATGGTTTCTTAAATATGATGTCAAAAGCACAGGCAACCAAAGAAAAAACAGATTAACTGGACATCAAAATTAGATATTTTTATGCATCAAATAACATTATAAAATAGTAAAAAGGCCACCCACAGAATGGGAGAAAATATTTGCAAATCATGTGTGTGATAAGGACATAATATTCAGCATATATATAAACTCCTAAAATTCAACAGTAACAACAACAAAAATTGAAAATGGGTAAAAAACTTAAATACACATTTTTCCAAAGAAGATAAACAAATGGCCAATAAGCACATGAAATAATGCTAAAAGTTATTAGTCAGTGTTGTTTGCCATCATGTTGATTCTGATTCATGGTGACTCTATATGTATATGACAGAGTAGAACTGCCCCATAGGGTTTCCTAAGTTGTCATCATCATAGGAAGGAGCTCTGATGGTGCAGTACCTAAGGCACTTGACTGCTAATCAGAACATTGGTGGTTCAAGCCCACCAGTCACTCTGCAGAAGGAAGATGGGACCATCTACTTCTGTAAAGATTTACTGCCTCAGTAACCCAGTGGGGGTCACTATGAGTCAGAATCAACTCGATGGCAGTGAGTTTGGTGTTTTTTTGGGGGGTTGGGGAATCTTTACAGGAGCAGATTGCCAGGTTGTTTTTTTTTTTCCCACAGAGCTACCAGTGGGTTCAAACTGCTGACCTTTGATTAGCAGTCAGGGTTTGAACCACCAACCTTTCAGTTAGCAGTTGAGCACTTAACTATTGTGCCACCAAGGCTCTTCATTAGTCATTAGAGAAATGCAAAGAAAAAACACAATGGAAACACCCACTGAGAGGCCTGCTGGCACAGTGATTAAAGTGTTCAGTTGCAAAACTAAAGGTGAGTGGTTCAAACACAAAAGGTATTCCATCAGAGAAAAATGTAGCAGTATGCTTCCATAAAGATTTACAGCCTTGTAAACCCTATAGCAACCAGTCATATGTCAGTTTGTCACATTGTGGTGACTTGCATGTTGCTGTAAAGCTGGAGGCTATGCCACCAGTATTTCAAATACCAGCAGAGTCACCCATGTTGGACAGGTTTCAGTGGAGGTTCCAGACTAAGACAGGCTGGGAAGAAGGACAGGGCCATCCACTTTTGAAAACATTGGCCACTGAAAGCCTTATGAATACCAGTGAAACAATGTCTGATTAAGTGCTGGAAGATGAGCCCCTCAAGGGGAAGGCATTCAAAATACGACTGAGTAAGAGCTGCCACCTCAAAGTAGAGTCAACCTTAATGACTTGGATGGAGTAAAGCTTTCAGAATGTTCATTTGCTGATGGGGCATGACTCAAAAGGGAAAGAAACAGCGGCAAGCATTCATTGATAACTGGAATATGGAATGTATGAAGTATGAATCTAGCAAAAACTGAAAGTTGTCAAAATGAAATAGAACGGACAAAGATCGATAAACTAGGCATTAGTGAGCTGAAATGGACTGGTATCAGCCATTCTGAATTGGACTATCATATGGTCTAGTATGCTGGGAATGAAAAATTGAAGAGGAATGGCACTGCATTCATCCTCAAGAAGAACACCTCAAGATCAATCCTGAACTACAATGATGTCAGTGATAGGATAATATCTATACACCTAGAAGGAAGGCCAGTTAATATGATGATTATTCAAATTTATGCACCAACCACCAAAGCCAAAGATGAAGAAATTGAAGACTTTTACCAACTTCTGCAGTCTGAAACTGACCAAACATGCAATCAAGATATATTGATAATTATTGGTGATTGAAATGTCAGAGTTGGAAACAAAGAATCATTGGTAGTTGGAAAATAGGGGCTTGGTGATAGAAATGATGCCAGAGATCGCATGATAGAATTTTCCAAGACCAATGACTTATTCATTGCAAACACCTTTTTCCAACAATATAAATGGTGACTATACACATGGATTTTGCCAGGTGGCAAAGGAATAAAATAGACTACATCTGTGGGAAGAGGTGATGTTGTTGTTGTTGTTGTTGTTTGCCATTGAGTCGGCCCCGACTCATAGCGACTCCTCCTTGGGTTTCTGAGGCAGTATCACTACGGAAGTAGGAATGCCCAACCTTCCTTCCAAGGAGTGGCTGGTGGATTTGAACCGCCAGC
>NW_006921598.1:13415036-13420610 GCF_000298275.1 Orycteropus afer afer
TTGGTCAATGACATGAGACAAAGTATATGTGAACTGCTGTATGAAAAGTGAATTTACTCTGTAAATCTTCACCCAAATCAAAATAAAATTTTTTAAAAAAAAGAATATCATACATGAAGAAAGCAAAGGTCATTAAAAGGACAGAGAAAGAAGAAAAGACAAAAATGTCAGAAGAGATTCTAAAATTTGCTCTTGATTGGAGAGTAGCTAAAGTTAATGGAAGAAATGATGAAATAAATAAAATAACTACACAGATTTAAAAGGTCACCTCAATAAGACAAAGTATTATAATGAAATGTGCAAAGACTTGGAGTTAGAAAACCAAAATGGAAGAACATTCTTGGCATTTCTCAAGCTGAAAGAACTGAAGAAAAAATACAAGCCTCAAGTTATAATATTGAAGGATTCTATGGGCAAAATATTGAATGATGCAGGAAGCATCAAAAGAAGATGGAAGAAATACACAGCATCACTGTACCAAAAAGAATTGGTTGACACTCAGCAATTTCAGGAGGTAGCCTATGATCAAGAGCCTATGGTACTGAAGGAAGAAGTCCAAGCTGAACTGAGGGAATTGGAGAAAACAAGGCTCCAGGAATTGATAGAATACCTATTAAGATGTTTCAATAAATAGATGCATCACTGGAGGTGCTTACTCATTTATGCCAATAAATTTGGAAGACAGTTATCTGGCTCATTTGGTTCTCTTTGCTGCTCTAACAGAAATACCACAGATGAGTGGTTTTAACAAACATGGATTTATTCTTTTACAGTTTAGGAGGCCAGAAGTCCGAGTTCAAAGGACTAGCTCTAGAGGCTGGGTGAAAGCCCCTCAACCCTGGGCTTCAGCTCTGCCTCTTGCTCTGGGCCCATTGAAGCTGCTGGTGTCTCTTAACTCAGGCAGATGCTGACTGTGGAGGCTGGCACACCCAAGGTCAACAAGAAAAATGGCACAGTCCCAAGATTATAAAGCAATACATCAGTCCACTAATTCAAGTCCATTAACAGTACCAAGATCAGCAGACAACATGGCAGGCCACTGAGATGAAGAATCAGCCAAATGCTGGATCCGGATGTGCCAAAAGGTAGAGACATTCCTCAAAACTTCTTGTGTACTGGAAGCAGATCACATTCCTAAGGCAGCTAAGCAGCTGCTCACAGTAGATTCCAACATGGAGTTAATTACCAGTCTCATCATGGGGAATAACTATGCCAGTTGCCCAAACGCTCAAAACCAGACCTAGCCAAGTTGACCCACAACCTTAACTACCACACTGGCCAACCAACAAGAGATCCATATTTGTGCCCATTCGAAAGAAAAGGTGATCCAAGAGAATGTGGAAATTATCAAACAACATCATTAATGTCACACAGAAGTAAAGTTTTGCTGAAGATAATTCAAAAATGGTTGCATCAGGGAACTTCCAGAAATGCAAGCTGAATTCAGAAGAGAATGTGGAACTAGGGATATCATTGCTGATGTCAGGTGGATCTTGGCTAAAAGCAAAGAATGCCAGAAATATGTTTACCTGTGTTTTATCGACTATGCAAAAGGAATTGAATGTGTGGATCCTAACAAATTATGGCTAACAATGCAAAGAATGGGAATTCTAAAACACTTAATTGTGTTCATGAGGAACTTGTACATAGACCAAGAGGCTGTTGCTAGAATAAAACAAGGGGATGTTTCAAGGATTAAAATCAGTAAGGGTAGCTTCAAGGTTGTATCCTTTCACCATACTTAGTCTATCAGTTTGCTGAGCAAATAATCCAAGAAGTTGGACTATATGAAGAAGAACACAGCATTAGGTTTGGAGGAAGACTCATTAACAACCTGTGATATGCAGATGACACAACCTTGCTTGCTGAATGTGAAGAACACTTGAATCACTTACTGATGAAGATTAAAGTCTACAGTTTTCAGTATGAATTACACCTCAAACTAAAGAAAACAAAAATCCTCACAACTGGACCAAGAAGCAATATCATGATAAATGGAGAAAAGATTGAACTTGTCAAGGACTTCATCATACTTGGATCCACAATCAATACCCATGGAAGCAGCAGTGAAGAAATCAGACATTGTATTGCACTGGGCAATGTGCTGCAAAAGACCCCTTTAAAGTGTTAAGGAGCATAGATATAACTTTGAAGACTAACATGCACGTATGCCAAGCCATGGTATTTTCAATCACCTCATATGCATGTGGAAACTGGACAATGAATAAGGAAGATGAAGAAGAGTTGATGTCTTTGAATTGTGATCTCTGCAAAGAATACTGAAAATACCACGGACTGCCAGAATGAACAAATCTCTCATGGAAGAAGTGCAGCTGGAATGCTCCTTTGAAGTGAGAATGGCCAGACTGTCTCACCTCTTCTGGTCATGTTGTCAGAAGGGACCATTTCCTGGAAAAGTATATTATGTTTGGTAAACTAGTAGAGGGTCAGCAAAAAAGGGAAAGACACTCAACAAGATGGATTGACACAGTGACTGCACTGGTGGGCTCAAGCTTAGTAAGGATTGTGAGGGTGACACAGGACCAGGCAGTGTTTCATTCTCTTGTACTAGGTTAACTATGAGTCAGAGCCAACTCAACAGCATCTGACCACAAACCTTATGGGGCATTTCTACTCACAGGGGCACTACGAGTCAGAATCAACTCAATGGCAGAGGATTTGGTTTGGTTTTGGTCACACCCAAAAGGTTGGCTATTATCCAAAACAAACAAACAGAAAATAACAAGTGTTGGTAAGGATGTGGAAAAATTGGAACTTTGATCCATTACTGGTGGGATTTTAAAATGGTTCAGCAGTTATGGAAAACAGTTTAGCAGTTTCTCAAAAAGTTAAACATAGAATTATCATTGTTGTTGTTGTTAGGTGCCATAAAGTTGGTTCTGACTCATAGTCTGGCCCTGTGCCCTCTTCACAATCATTGCTATGTTTGAGCCCATCATTACAGTCACTGTGTCAATCCATCTTCTTGAAGGTCTTCCTCTTTTTTCATTGACCTTCTACTTTACCAAGCATGACATCCTTCTCCAGGGACTGGTCCTCTCTTGACAACATGTCCAAAGTCCATGAGACAAAGTCTCACCATCCTTGCTTCTAAGGAGCATTGTGGCTGTACTCCTTCCAAGACAGATTCATTCATTCCTCGGGCAATCCAAGGTATATACAATATTCTTCACCAACACCACAATTCAATGGCATCAATTCTTCTTTAGTCTTCCTTATTCATTGTCCAGCTTTCACATGCATATGAGATGACTGAAAATACCATGGCTGTGTAAGGTGCACCTTAGTCCTCAAAGTGATATCTTTACTTTTCAACACTTGAAAGAGGTTTTTTGCAGCATATTGGCCCAATGCAATATGTTGTTTGATTTCCTGACTGCTACATTCATGGGTGTTGATTGTGGATTCAAGTAAAAGGAAATACTTGACAACTTCATTCTCCATTTATCATGATGTTGCTTATTCGTCCAGTTGTGAGGATTTTTGATTTCTTTGTGTTTGGTTTTACCATCTGACCCAGCAATTCCACCCATGGCTATGTACTCAAAAGAAGTTAAAGTAGGAACACAAACAGATACATACTGGTACACCAATGTTCATTGCAGCATTATTCACAATAGCCAAAAGGTGAAAAAAACTCATCAATAGACCCATCAACCCAGCAACTCAACCATAATAAGGGAATAAAGTTCCAACACATGCTATGACGTGAATCAAAACTGAAAACATTTATTATGCTAAGTGAAATAAGCCACACACAAAAGGACAAATACTATATGATACCACTTATATGAAATAACTAGAATAGGAAAATTCATAGAGACAGAAATCAGAAGAGAGATTACTAGGGGCTGGAGGTAGAACAGGAAGATACTGCAGACAGTAGTGATGTGATATTTGCACAACATTGTGAATGTACTTAATGTACTTAATGCTACTAAACTACACATTTAAAAATGGCTAAGAATGAGATAAACAACAAATGCTAATAGCAACCAATGTGTCCACAATACTGCATTGCCATTAACACCAAACACCAGGCTACCGATAAACACATAAACACCTAAAAGGATCAGATGGGGGTCAGTAAACAGGAGTATACTCTAGACCAAGAATAGATTCAACTAAGGCTAATCTTGCACATATACCAGTGATACAAAATACCTGCAATCCATACAGAAACAATAGAAGACAGACACAGAGTAATCCCTCACAGACACTCAGACACTATAGGAGAGACATCCAATAGATCTACTGTCTCAGGACCGTAGTACTGGGGGACACCAGACTCAGTTGGCACAACAAAATACATAAAAGCCTTGTTCCGCATCCTACATTGGTGAGTAGCAACTGGGGTCTTAAAAGCTTTCAAGTGGTCATCTAAGATGCAGCTAATGGACTCCTGGTGTCGGAAGTGAAGAAGAATGCAAAAAAAAGGGGGGGGGCATTTGGAAACAATCAGCCATAGGACACAATGGCCCTCAAGACCAGAAGAACTAGATGGTGCCTGGCTACCAATGCCAACTACTCAGGAAAGAATCAAATCTGGAGCTCCTGGATACAGTAGGAGGAAAAACATGGAACAAAATTCAAAAATTCAATGAGGACCAGAATTACTGGTCAGATGAAATCTGATGAGACCCCACACACACACTACTATAGTCCGGGAATACATTCTACACCTGGATTAAAACCACCCCCAGGGGCTGGCTGGCTCTCAGCCCAATAGTTAACAAGATGTACACGCAGACCACTTAACCCAAGATGACGCACCCACATACTCTATGGTAATACATCCCTTAGACCATGGGGCACCAGAGGACCAACATTCAAATTGAGAAATGCAGGACAAACAGGAGTGCATAAATATGAGGGGCACAGGGGGAGGGTTACAGGGTAGCGAGGGGAGGAGACTGGGTTAGGGTTGGGCATGGTAAATGAGGAGTGAAACTAAATGTGCACGTAACGTTGAATGTAAAACAAGCTCTTAAAATAAAAAATGAAAAGATTTATAGTCTTGGAGACCCAGTGGGGGTTGCTATGAGTTGGAATCAATAAAAAATAAAATGCATTGCTTTGGATTATTATTAAAAAATAAAACAAAATAAATAAAAATGGTTAAAAACATAAATTTTATGTCACATATATCTTGCCACAAAAATAAATACATACATACCAAGACTGTTTTCAAGATTACATAATCTAATGCATTAAAGAATATAATAAGTTCTCACCATTTGTTGTTCTCTTCCTTGCCTTCCATTTCCATGGCCAATATTGTAGTGGTATCCTTTATAATATTTCTTCTAAATAACTGCATTCATTACTTAACTGTGCTTTCAATCTTTCCCCCAAACTCTTCCTAAAACACAATTTAGTACACTATTTTGCCTTACTCAGAAGTTTTTTATGACTGCTTCTTGTTTAAAGCAGTGATTTACAATGTTTGGTGGACACCTCCAACCCACAGGCACACAAGAAGATTGACTGGATTAGAAAAATAATATTAAAATTTCTGCTTTACACTATTGAAGAAGAAGAACAAAGTAGGAG
>NW_006921598.1:13423285-13428882 GCF_000298275.1 Orycteropus afer afer
TGAAATAAGTCAATCACAAAAGGACAAATATTGTATTAGTCCGTTATTGTAAAAGTTAAGGAAAGGTTTATCTATAGAAGGAAATTTTCTTTGTTGGTTATCAGTGGTGGAAGGGGAGGGAAGGGAACACTGTTAGACAGATAGAGATTAAGTATTGACTTTGGTGAAGAGAAGGGCAATGTACCAAATGTGAGTGATCAATATGGTGGCACTGAGGAAGAGAAAGACATAGAGAGGTACATGGGAGGTACAGACAACAAAGATGAACCCTCTTGCACATACAGTACTGCATTGTCAGTGAAGACAAACATGGGTATATGGGTGGATAGATGGCTGGACAGATGGATAGACAGGTTGAACTAGTAGGTATGTCTATGAAGTGGGGAATGTACCCAAGAACATGTGTAGGGTTGGCAGACAACGATCCTGTAAGTTTATGTGTGTAATCTCAATTCTCAGTTGTATAGTAGAGCTGATAAAAGGTAAGTAGTCACTGCTTGGTCACAGTCAGCTACCCAGAGGGACCAAGTAGTTGAACCTGTGGGCTCGGGACCATAGTCGCAGGGGACATCAAACTCAACTGGCATAACATACTACATGAAACATTGTTCCACCTCCTACTTTGGCGAGTAGCAACTGGGATCTTAAAAGCTTGCAAGCTGTCATCTAGATGTAACAATGGATCTCTCCTCGTTAGAGCAAAGAAGAATGAGGAAAACCAAAAATTCATGGATACAATCAGTCCTAGCTCCTGGTACACCATCCAATATGCAGCCTATACAACCATGAGACCAGAACTAGATGATGTCTGGCTACCAATGTCAACCACTTGGAAGGGGATCTATGTAGAATCCTGGATAGAGAGGGAGAACAATGTGGACATAACTCAAAATCATTTGGAGGGAAAAAAAGGCGGGGGGACGTGGTTTGCTGGTCCAATAGAGCCTGGTGGAACCACTAAGACTATGGTCCCTAGCTTTCCGTCAGGTCTGGAATTGAATCCACACCTGTGGCTTCCAGCCAAGCAAAAGACAGGCATATGAATTGAACACTTACCTGAGGTAGATACAGTCCTTAGAGAGAACAATCACGGGAGGAAAAAGAGCTGCTTATGCACCGGGAGACAGCTCAGGGGACAGGAGGGCATGAAGGGATGGACACAGGGAAGAGGTAACTATGGGGAGGAAGTGGGAGGGAGCTTTTGCATTGTGGTAAATTGTGGTCAATGTCATGAGACAAAGTGTATGTGAACTACTGTATGGAAAGTGAATTTTCTCTGTAAATCTTCACCCAAATCACAATTTTTTAAAAAATCTGCTTTAGTTATATTCCTTTGAAATTTTATATTTTGAGTATGCTTTAAATGTAGACAATATATTTGTATGAAAATATAAACAAACACGTTGTTGTTGTTATGTGCCATCAAATCAGACCCGACTCATAGCGACCCCTCCTTGGGTTTCTGAGGAGTATCACCAGGTAAGTAGATTGCCTAACCTTCCTTCCGAGGAGTGGCTGGTGGGTTTGAACCACCAGCCTTCTGGTTAGCAGTCAAATGCCTTAGACACTATGCTACCAGAGCTCCCTAAACAAACATACAGTGGTAGTAAACAGTGAACACTTTTAGAGATATTGTGTGTGATCAGAAGAATTTACAGACCATTAATCTAAAGAATTGGGAGCTCTGGTAGCATAGTGCCTAAGGCACTTGACTGCTAACCAGAAGGCTGGCGGTTCAAACCCACCAGCCACTCCTCAGAAGGAAGGTTGGGCAATCCTACTTCCGTAGTGATACTGCCTCGGAAACCCAAGGAGGGATCACTATGAGTTGGGGCTGACTCGATGGCAAATAACAACAACAATCTAAAGAATAAAACTTGAAAGCCTAACACAATCAGGTTGTAAAACTGTCATCCAGAAGCTGCCTAATTTCTCATTATCTTATACTACAATCAAGCTAATCATTTATTCAACATTTATTTACTGAGCATCAAATAAGTGCCAGGCACTGTGCTAGGTTCTCAAGACAAAATCATGACTAACACACTGGCCATGTCATCCTCTAGCTGCATATTTAATCTGATATTTTACAACTGGGATGAGTGCTACAGAGTGGAGAAAAGTACAGGTACTATAAAAATGTGAAATTAGGCCTCATCTGTCTGATGTCTGAGAAACTAGGCATTACTCTGAAAGTGCTTTGAAAAACAGCTAAAAAATGTATTGGAGGAGCTCTGGTAATGCAGTGGTTAAAGTATTTGGTTGCTAATGAAAAGGTCAGTGGTTCAAACCCACAATCAGCTCTGCAGAAGAAAGATGAGAGAGGATGAGGCAATGTGCTTCTGTAAAGATTTACATCCTTGGAAACCCTGTGGGCCAGTTCTACTCTATCCTATAGGATTGCTATGAGTTGGAATCAACTCCATGCAATTGGTTTGGTTTTAGGTTTTGGTGGTACAGTGGTTAAGCGCTCAGTTGCTAACTGAAAGGTCTGCAGTTGGAACCCACCAGCTGTTCCACAGTAGAAAGATATGACAGTCTGCTTCTGTAAAGATTATAGCCTTGGAAACTCTATGGGGCAGTTCTACTCTGTCCTATAGTGTTGCTATGAGGTGGAATTCACTCAACTGCAACAGGTGATGTAGTATAGTTACTCTAAGACAGTGGTACTCAAACTTTTATGTGTATATGAATCACCCTAGACCTGTGTTAGGAGCACTGGTAGCATAGTGCCTAAAGCACGTGACTGCTAACCAGAAGGTTGGAGGTTCAAATCCACCAGCCACTCCTTGAAAGGAAGGTTGGGCAATCTACTTCCATAGTGATACCACCTCGAAAACCCAAGGAGGTGTTGCTATGAGTCAGAGACGACTCGACGGCACATAACAACAACAACGACAGACCTGTGCTGCCCAATATAGTAACCACTAGCTACATCACAACTGAACACTTAAAATGTGGCTAGGCCAAATTGCAAAGTGATGTAAGTATAAGACACACAGTGATGTCAAAGACTGAGTACCCCAAAAATCCAAAAATCTCAATAATTTTTATACTGATTATATGTTCGAATGAAAATATTTTGGTTATATTGGGTTAAATAAAATATAAAATTGACTCAATGTGACCCGATATATTACAAAGTAGAAATAATTCCACAGGGTTTGGTGGTACAAATGGTTTATGCTTGACTACCAAACTAAATGTAATCCATAAAGACTATAGCCAAGAAAACCCTATGGTGCAGTTCTACTATGTAAAACATGGGGTCACCATCAGTTGGAATCATTCAGTGGCAACAGGTTTGGTTTGGTTTTAGTTTAATTTTTATGGAAGCAGGGTGGGTTTGAATTGCTAACCCAGGGGTTTGGCCACCCAAGGGTGGTTTTATTAGTAAATTAAGTTACCCTGATTCTTTTTACTTTTTTAAAATGTGCTATTAGCACATTTAAAATTACATATGCAGTTTGTGTTTGTGGCTTGTATTATGTTTCTACTGGACAACATTGTCCCAGATACTTGTTTAAAATGTTGATTCCTGGGTACTGCTTTTGAAGATTCTGTTTTAGTAGTTCCACATTGAACACAAAAATCTGATTTGTTTCAGCTCACCCAGTAATTCAATTGTTAAGTCAGGTTAAGAATCATTGTTTTGGACTTCTGGTAAGATGGCGGAATAGGCAGAAAAACTGCACAGACCCTCTTCAACAAAGAAAAGGGGAACCAGTTAACAAAGACACAGAAGATAATCCTGGACCCTTGAGCCTTGAAGGGAAGGATATAGAAGTGGACTAAACTCCAACTAGCAGAAGAATTTGCATGAAAATACCAAAAAGGGAGACATATGGAGCTGCGGTTTGGCAGCAATCCTGAGCGATCCTGACGGCACAGACAGCTTGGAGAGTGCCGAGTGGTGGTAGGACCTAAGAATTAACCTAAAAATCAGCCATGCTAGGCAAGGACTGCACAAAGGACTGCTCTGGTGGCTGGAGAATAAAAGGCGAAGAAGCAGCAAAGAGAAAGGTGGGCTGAGCTGTGGACTTTTCCCTGTCTGGAGGGCACAGCCATTTTGAGTGTTTACAAGTGGCTTGGCCATTTTGGGTATTCAAAATGACAGCGTTCTCCCAGATTCCAGGGGCTTGAGAACAGGTTCCACTTGCCAGTAACCCCAAGGTCATTCCAGACCTGGATGGCAGGAAAGGTGCTACATTCCCCTTGTTACTCTTATACCCCACACCTCTTGAGGAACAGAGGTGCGGCCATACCCCACTCCCACCACCTTCTCGGCCCGCAGAAACTCCATCCCAGTCTGTGTGCTCAGATGGAGCCTGGGTGCCCTGCCCTGCCCTCAACCAATTTTTTTTTTTCTCTCACTTTTTTCTGATTTTTAGTTTGCTTGATTTTGTCTGTTTTAAAACTACTATTATTATTACTATTTTTTCACTTTTTACTACTCTTTTTTCTTCCCCTCCCAGTTCCTACTTTACAGCTATTTTTTCTTTTCCCTGTTCCTGGGTGCATTCTGTTGTATTTTTGTTATTTTTTTTTTTTTTCCTTTTATTCTCGTGGTTAACCACATTCCTCGTTTTTCTTTTTACATTTTACCCATTTTTTTTCTTCATTGTTCTCCTTCTCTACCTTTTTTCTCTTATTTCCCTGTCTCCAGATATTGCAGGTTTTCTTCTTCTTCTTTTTCCCTTTTGTCTTTTTTTGGTTACTGTGCCTGTGTGATTGCATGGTGTATTTTTTGTTCAAGTGCTTTTATTTTTTTGATGGTTATTCAATTGTAATTTTTATCTAACTGAGTGGGAGACAGCAACAGTCCTCATAAGACACAACTACACCCAAACTTCCTGCAACTTCACTTACTGAGTGAGAGCCATAATCTCCTTCTCCAGCAACAGGCCAACGATAAAAAAACACCAAGAAGAGCCTGAATCACCCTTGGCTGCTCCTCACAAACAGTTAACAGAGATCTAAATACAACAATGCCATGATGTCTCGGAGACAACAGACCTTCACAGCCCACAAAAAGAAGCAAGATAAAGTGGTAGACACGAGAGAGCAGGCTACAGACCCAGAACACATCCTTGAGGAAGAAGCAGCATTAGAACTCTCTGATAAGGAATTCAAAAGAATTATAATAAGGTATCTTCAAAGGACTGAGAGACAGAACAAATAAAACACTCTAGAAGAAAATACAAGAATAAAATGACAAAATAAATGAAAAATTAAAAATGATTCTAAATCTACACATAGAAATACAGAAGATTAATACTAAATTATCAGAAATAGATAACACATTGGAAGGGCAAAGGAGTAAAATTGATGCAATAGAAGACAAAATTAATGAGATTGAAGACAAATACCTGAATACTTCTTTGGAAGGGGATCAGTCAGAAAGAAGATGAAAACAAAATGAAGAAAGTCTAAGGTTCATGTGGAATACCATCAAAAGGAATAACCTACATGTCACCTCTTTTGGTCATGTTGTAAGAAGGAACCATTCCCTGGAGAAGGATGTCATGCTTGGTAGGGTGGAGGGTCGACGAAAGTGGGGGAGGCCTTCAAGGAGATGGATTGATACGGTGGCTGCG
>NW_006921598.1:13458366-13459040 GCF_000298275.1 Orycteropus afer afer
GATTGTGGAACAGACCATCAACTGCTCATATGTAAATTCCACTTGAAGTTAAAGACAATTAAAACAAGTCCACGAGAGCCAAAATATGATCTTGATTTTGACACCACCAGAGCTATATAAAATATCTGCATAATCTCCAGCCAAGTAAATACTTGATCATGTTGGTTCCTGTCACAGAAATTTGATTTTCACTATTACCTTTTATTCTGAAGTTTGTCCTTAATTCTAATTCTCTAAAAGCCTCACTACATATATTCATTCCTTCAACCAATTGTTACTAGTTGTTCTAAGCACAACCTGTTTCATGCCAGGCACTGTTCTTGGAAGAAGTACAACCACAAAGCTTCTTAGAAGTCCAGACTTTCTCATATACTTTGGGCATGTTATCAGAAAGGGCCAGTGCCTGGAGAAGGACATCATGCTTGGTAAAGCAGAGGGTCAGAGGAAAAGAGAAAGACCTTCAAGGAGATGGATTGACACAAGGGATGCAACAATGGGATCAAACACAGCAATTTGTGAGGACAGCACAGGATCCGGCAACATTTACTTCTATTATACATAATAAGAATCTCTATGAATTGGAACCCACTAAGGAGCTCTGGTAGCATAGTGGCTAAAGCACTTGACTGCTAATCAGAAGGCTTGTGGTTCAAACCCACCAGCCACTCCTCGGA
>NW_006921598.1:13459205-13483979 GCF_000298275.1 Orycteropus afer afer
AGAAAACAAGGGAGCTCTGGTAGTGTAGTGCCTAAGGCACCTGACTGCTAATCAGAAGGCTGGCGGTTCAAACCCACCAGCCACTCCTCGGAAGGAAGACAGGGCAATCTACTTCCGTAGTGATACTGCCTCGGAAACCCAAGGAGGGGTCACTATGAGTCAGGTCCAACTCGACAGCACATAACAACAACAATAGAAAACAAACTTTTAAGCAAGGACGAGTAGCGGTGCAGAAAATCAAATGTATTCCTCACACACTCTCCGGCAGGGCAGACAATAAACAGAAACGCGTAAGTAACGCTAACTAGTAATTAACACTAATTAGGAGCTCTGGTAGCGTAGTGCCCAGGGCATTTGACTACTAACCAGAAGGCTGGCGGTTCAAACCCGCCAGCCACTCCTGGAAGGCAGGTTGGGCAACCACTTCCGCAGTGACACCGCCTCGGAAATCCAAGGAGGGGTTGCTGTGAGTTGGGGCCCACTCGATGGCACATAATAACAACAGGAGCTCTGGTAGCCCAGTGCCTAAGGCACTTGACTGCTAACCAGAAGATTGGCGGTTCAAACCTATCAGCCACTCCTCTGAAGAAAGGTTGGGCAATCTACTTCTGTAGTGATGCTGCCTCAGAAACAAGGGAAGAACAACAATTTTAATTAGAAACAAGTCTTATGAAGAAGGAAGCCGATATTTGAATTTCTAAATGCTGAAATGTTGAAAGGTCGTGTGCTGTGTGAATAATAATATATTCACTCTCATATACTAATTAAGACAATAGCTGCTTTTGAATTTGTCGTTTGGATAAAGTATTCTAGGACATTTTTCAAATGAATCTTTGTTGTGTACGCATCATAACTAATTTAGGACATTATAACTAATTTAGGACAAAGGAATAGAAAATTGCAAAGCTTTCTAGCTATATGACTTAAATGTTTTAGGCCTGTTTTCTCCTCGGCCAAATGAAATATTCACCTGTCAGGTTTGCGGCCTTTTAGAATTACATAGGATGATCACAGAGTACTTAGAACTGTGTCTGCCACACGAAGCGCCAACAAATGGGAGTGGGGTAAGCTGGCGCAGCCCGCCCAGGTGCAGCCTCCCGCAGTATCAGTACGGAGGTATAGCCCTCTCTCGCTGCTGAAGAGAGGATAAACGCGGCGCTTCCACACATTTTCACCAGAACACTTGTGCCTGGCTATTTATCTTCCCAGCGCTCTGTCGCTCCTTCGGCGGCGGCCGCTGGGAATCAACGTGCACTGGTGTTGGCCAGCCCGCTCTGCTTCTCGAGTCGGGGATAAATGAGGCCGCGCTGCACTGCAACTCAAGTCCGCTCCCTGCCCCGAACCGCCCAATCTGTCCCGCGAAAACTTGGCTCCGCGCAAGCAGCAACATAGCCTCCAACTACGGATGTTCGAATTCTGGCGCCACTCCCGCGCCACGTAGGAACCAGTCACCCGCCAGACTCGGAAGCGTCGTTCCGCAGCGTGCTGGGGAAGGGGCGGGCTGGCCGGGCTGCGCGCACACTCCACCCGGGAACGCCGGCGCGCGGCCGGGCCCCGAGAAAAAGCTGTCTCGCGCGCTCCCGCACTCCGGACACTAGAAGCGGCCCCGCCCCCATCTTCTCCCACCGCCAATAGAAGCGAGAGGGAGGGGCGGCCGCTTCTGACGCATGGACGGCTATAAAAAGGACTGCTGGCCCGGCGACTCGGTCTTTTACGTCGGGATTTGGAAGTATCTGGTTTTGTTGTAGGTGAGTAGGTTTTGCGGGTGAATAACCCAGCGTGGGAGGAGGCTAGGGCTGCAGTAACGTGAGGTGGTTTTAGAGATTTGAACAGGGAGTGCTGTATGTTGAAAGCTTGACCGGAGGAAACGTGCAGCCTGGACCGCCACGTGTCCTAAAATAGAATCGTACTGGTGCAGGCTTAGGCATGAGGAGGCCCCTAATCTGCAGAACGCGGCCTGGGAACTGGATACAAACTTCCGGCAGGGCTGATCCTGAGCGGCGAAGAAATCCGTTGCACATTTCCAGACTGTCAAGTAGATTTCGACGAACTGCGTCGTAAGAGTTTTCTCGATTGCCCTTTGGGAAGCAGATCAACAGGTCTTTCCCGAACCTTCTCTGGATAGGTTCGAACCGCCAGTCTTTTCTCTAGTAGTCTTGCGCTTAACTGGTTTTAATATGTGGCGAATGGCATTTCTCCCTTAAGTCAAATGGTTACTTCATAATAAAAGTCGACCCTACGTAAGACGACTTGTATTGTGCCTCCAGTGGCCTTGTTTGTAATTGGGATTAGTAAAGGACATTTTTATACTGAAAATACGGTGATGTGACGTTCTGTGGATGTGCTTAATCTTAGATATCATTCACCCGGAGGAATAATGGCAGTGTCTCTCGAAGGTATGTCGAAGCAGTTGTGTGGAAATGACAAGGTAAGCTTTCAAAAGGCGGTTAGTGGTCTTTTAGGAAAATTGAGGAAACCTGTTGATTTACAGAAATTGGAAGTGATTTCTCTTGACATTTGCTCCCATTTATAGATGCAAAGGAAAATTTCAAAACATCCAGAAGAGTATATGCTGGAAAATTCCTTATTGAAAACGTGACAGTTTTAGCAAGTAAGTGTTCAATTAGTAATTTATGATTGGATATATATGCTTAATCCATGTGTAGATTAAATTAAATTTTTGTCATTTGAACAGTATCTGGGGGTTGATGAAGGCTAATGAACCTATAAAAGTGTCTAGCAGCTTCATTCTTAAGTAAGTGTGTGCTTTACAAATTTTTCCGTAATCTTCCATCGTGACACGTGCCTTTTTTTTTTTTTTTTTAGTTAAACATTGCTTTGGTTTATGCACATGTCACTGGGGTATAGCTCAATTTAATAAGTAAGCATAATTGACCTAATCAATGATGAACCCTATCCCGAAGCTGATGACCTGAAGAAAAGTATATACGGATTCGGCTTCTGAGATAAGGCCAATGTGCAGAAATTTTTGTTTGCCTTGTACAGTTAAAAGGATCTTGTGAGCCATTTGGTAGGGGAAAAACTACTTACTAGCTCACAAGAATTTTTGCTCTCTGCCAACAGTGAGGGGTCGCTGTCTACGCATTTAATGGAGGCTAGTTACTGTGACATTCCTTCCTAAGAAGTAACTTTCTGTGAGTATGTAGGATTTTTGGTTAGGAATTTGTTAATATTGTTTCCTGGGTCTTATCTATGATGATCCTATCCCGAACCTGAATTTCTGTTGAAAAAAACTTAACACGGATCTGGCTTCTGAGATGGACCATTATAAGAACTCTATTTTATTTTAAATTAGTTACTTCGATGTTGTTAACTGGTAAATTATCAAATTTTTTTTTCTTCTCTAGGGCTAGGTCCAAGAGGTATACTTGTTGGGTGTGAAATGCTGGTGATGAAAAACCCAGGAAAAAGAACCTTTGTCTTTTATCAAGAGAAACAACTATTTTAGAGTAGCATCAAATTTTGAGGCTGTGGATCATGAACCAGCACTGAATCTGATTAAAAATTTTGCTTTCAGTTGATCCAACCTTTTAATTGTGAACTTTCATCTGTGACTGCCTATTTGAATTTAAAATGCATAATTGTGATTAAACCCAAATAGACGTGTGTAGATTGAAAGTATGGAACTAGTTGGATTTGTAACAAAATGTTTACACATTTCTGTGAGTATAGTTATAAAATTTGAGGTTCTTAAATGGATATGCTAAAAACATTTCATTGTTGGGACCCCATGTTTTCAGGGAAAACTGCCTTTACCTTTTGTCAAAGCTGGCAAATAGCACTTTTAAACAGGGTGAAGTTGTGAAATAGGCAGTGTGTGTTAGAGCCCTCTGGCCTCTTTTCTAACAGTTGCTGTTACACCCTCCTCCTTGTAGGTGTTATAATATCCAACTTTTATTTCCTGGTTTTATACCAATAAGTAAGTACCTGTGTTGGATAGTGAAAACCCACCAGATACTCAGAGAGATGGCAGCCTGCTTCTGTAAAAATTAGCATTAGAATCCCCTATGAAACAATCTACTTCCGTAGTGATACCACTTAAGAAACCTAAGGGTCGCTATGAGTCAGGTCCGGTACATAACATGAGGCAGTTATATACACACTTTTGTTTTATAGAGTCATGAGTTAGCATTGACCCAATGGGGGTATGCCAGTTCCCCAGTTAATATTCAAGTCTTTGAGTTTCAGCCTATTTGGGTATCATCTTTATTCCCTCTAGGCTCCTAGCCAAAATATTAAAAACTACCTGGCTGAATATTGCTGTTGCCTGGCAGTAACTCACCTTGCTCTACCCAGGTGAAGCATCTTATTTGGGTATGTGTAGAGGTAATACAAAACATTTGCCATGAAATTTTGGAAAGATTTTGGCCTTCCTGGGGCAGGGTTAAGAGGGTACATTTCCAATGTAAGGATTAGAATCCTTGGTTTTTCCAGGAATCTAGCCTCTGCTAAACAATAGTCTCGTGGATTACTAGTTGGGAGGTCCCAGCAAGCCATGTGCCTGAGTTGCAGAATTATAATGGGAAGGACTTAAATCTTTCTGAATACCAAACAAAATAAAGTACAATCTATTAGATACTATGAAGTTCCAACTCCTAATGACCAACAGAAGGAAACAGCCCCATTCTGTGTCATCAAAATCATTGCTGTGTTTGAACTTAATAGTTGAAGCCACAGTGCCAATCCATAATGTTGGTCTTCCTCTTTTGCGAACCCTCAACCAAGCATGATGTTCTCCAGAGACTGATGCCTTCTGATATGTCCAAACTATGTGAGACAGTTTCACCATCCTTGCTTCTAAGAAACATTCTGGCTGTTCTTAACAAACCAGATTTGTTTGTTCCTCTGGCAGTCCGTGGTATATATGATCTTAACTAACAGCCCTTTATTCAAAGGCATCAGTTCTTCAACTTTATTTATTCATTGCCTGGCTTTTGCAAACAAATGAGCAGTTGAAAATACCATGGCTTGTGAATGCACCTTAGTCTTAAAAATGACTTCTTTGCTCTTTAACACTAAAGTCTTTTGTAGCACATTTGCTCAATGCAATACATTGATATGTTGACTGCTGCTTCAATAGACAATCTTAGTGGAGAACTTTAATTTCTCCTGTTTTCTTACTTGATTCTAGTTCTCTTCAAAAGAATATTAATGATGGAAAAGGCATTTTAGAATGCACAATGTCACTGGAGTATACATTTATAAACTTTTTGTGTACACTCAAACAACATACCCTTGTTTCCTAACTTTATTTGAATATCATTGATAGACATTTTTAAACATGCTATTTGATGAGTTTTGTTATGGATTAGATATCCCTCAAAAATGTGTTGTATGTCAGGAATTTTGTTTTCTTTGTTATGTTAATGAGGTCCTGCCCAAGTAGGACCATTCTAAATACAATCACTTCTGAGTATGTGATAAGAAGATCAGAATACATAGAAGATAGAAGACTGAGACAGACAAATCTACAAGAAATGCTAGCAATAATAGCTGAGACAAGGACTTCTAACTTCCTCAATTATGAGAAAATAAATTTGTTTTTGAAACCAGCCACTTGTATTTGTGTTCTGGCAGCACTAGGTCACTAAGACAATTTGATACAGGATGCTCCTCAAATACCTAAAACATGGAAGTGGTTTTGCAATTGGGTAATGGGTACAAGCTGGAGGAATTTTGATCCTCTTGATAAGAGCCCAGATTAGCTTGAAGAGATTGTTGGTAGAATTGTGGACCCTAAGGGTGATCCTGATGAGGGCTCAGAGGAAGCACATGGAAAGACAGGTGACAAGTGAGGATCTGTAACCCAAGAAATGTCAAGTATCACCAGCAGACACCAGAAACAGTGGCAGAAGGAATCAACAGTAAAAACAGATTGGCACTTTTAGCCTCCGGACAGAAAAACCAAACCCACTGCCAAGTAGATTGCCCCGTCTTTCCACAGTGGCTGGTGGGTTTGAACCACTAGTCTTCTAGTTAGCAGTCAAATGTCAGGCTTACCCTTGGGAACTCTAGGTTCTTGAATGGCACCAACTTGTGGTATTTGTTACAGCAGCACTAGGTAACATCACTCCCAAAAGTACTCTCTTGTTTGATAGGTATTAAAAGTTCTCTCTTAACCTGTTTTGAACATGTCAAATTTGAGAAGACATGTCCAAAATCAGATTTTGAGCAGGCAGATGGATACAGAAGTCTAGGGAAGTCTGAGCTGGAAATTTAAAAATTGGGAGTCCTCAGCATATGGCTGGTATTTTTGAAGCCATGAGATTACCAAAAGAGTGAGAATGTAGACAGAGAAGAGAACGTTTGAGAGTTCAACCCCAAGACATTCCAGGATTAATTCAAATGCTGCAAATTAATTTCATGCCAAGGAACAAAAATTGGGAAGTAGAAATCTGTTGTCAGGTTCAAGGGCCATATTTAGTGTACAAAACCGTGGAGATCTGGAAGAAATTTGCAGAGAGAAGTAAGGATGAGAACCAAGCAAGAGAATAAGTCATTGCTTGGGATGGAGGTGGAGGGCTAAAGATAAGCATGGATTTAATGCAGAATATTGGTCAGCCTAAAAATTGAAGGAATTAATGTCTGATGATGACTTTGCAAGGTATCAAAGTGATTCACTGCTAACTGGGTGATTTGAACTTACCAGCCACTGCATTGGAGAAAGATGTGACAGTGTGCCTCCATAGAGATTACATCCAAAAAATCCAAACTCAGTGCTGTCGAGTCAAATCTAGCTCCTAGTGAACCCTCCTTGTACCCCTCCAGACTTGAAGGGTAGCTAGGCTTCCCAGGCGGTATCTCTATGGAAGTAAGTTGCCCAGTCTTTCTTCCAAGGAGTAGCTGATGGGTTTGGACCGCCAGCCTTCTCGTTAGCAGTCAAGTGCCTTAGGCACTAAACCACAAGATTACGTACAACCTTGGAAATCCTATGGGGCAATGGTATTCTGTCCTATACAGTCGTGAGTTGGAATTGATGGCAGCAAGTTTATTGGGTTATTTTTTGTTTAATCATGGAAGCATATTGCCAGGTCTTTTTTCCCTGTGGGATGGCTGGTGGGTTTGAACCTTCAACCCTTCAGTTAGCAGCCAAGCTCTTAACCATTGTGTCACCAGCGTTCCTTAAAAGTTTGCCTAGCAGTGCTAAAGTACCAACTGAGTTTGAAAACCATGAATTTTAATAATCAGCATAATTTAATTCTTCAGTGTTCTGTGGTACTTACCTGCCAAGGAGTAGAAAGCAGATTACTGGATTAATCCAAACTTGGGGATAAAATGGTTTAGAGGAGCAGAACAATGATGAGCCAAGAGAATTGATGATGTAGGTAAAAGTGTTATGAAAATTATTGACCTTGAAAACCAGGATGATTAGGGGGAAAAGTTAGATGTTACGGAAAACTGACCCCCAAGGTAATGACAAAGACCAAGATGTGCCATGGAAAGGGGCCGAAGAAAACAAGGTTAAATAAAATCTTCATAAGGTCCCTGGGTTGTGCAAATGGTTTGCTCTCAGCTGCTAACCAGAAAGGTTGGCAGTTTGAATCCCCCCCAGTGGAGCCACAAGAGAGTCCTAGCAATCTATTTCCCTAGGAATACAGCGATTGAAAACCCTGCTGAGCAGTTCTATGTGGGGGTCACCATGAGTCAAAATCAACTTGATGGCAACTGAGTAGTTATAGTACAGAATGATTTACAGCATGTTATATCCTGATTATTGTTTTATCTCTATTTGGCTATAGAGTATAAATTCTTTAGATATTTGAAAGTATATCAAATGAGGATAATAGTGCTCATATGCTCATTTTACAGATGAGAAAACTAAAACAAAAAAGTAACCTGATAGAGGTCACATGGGAAGTGGTAGAATTGAAATTTAAAACACTGGCAGTCTAAGTGAAGAGGTCATGTTCTTACTCACCCCGCTGTTATCTTCCCCAGAGAAATAGTTCACTGATAGGTTTTTTTTTTTTTTTTTTTTTTTTGTGGTTTGGGCATAAGTTTACAGAGCAAATTCACTTTCCATACAGCACTTCATGTACATTTTGTCTCATGGCATTGACTGCAATTCCCCACAGTGTAACAGCTCTCTTCCCACTTCCTCCCCATAGTTACCTCTTCCTTGTGCCCTTCTCTCCCATGCACTCCCACCCCCTGAGCTGTCTCCCTGTGCAAACACTGCCCTTCTGTTCTCCCATGATTGATATTGATCGCAGCAAGGAGTGTGTCTACCTGATGTAAATGTTCACCCCATTCACCTGGCTATTGTTTGGTTGGAAGCCACAGGAGTGAGTTCAATTCCAGACTTGAAGGGTAGCTAGCGACCATAATTTCAGGGGGTTCACCAAGCTCTATCAGACCAGCAAACTTTGTCTTTTTTTGTGATTTTGAGTTTCGTTCCACATTATTCTCCCACTCTATCCAGGATCTCCTGTACCAACTCCCTTCCAAGTGGTTGACAGTGGTAGCTGGGCACCATCTAGTTCTTCATGGTTGTAGAGGCTGAAGATCACCAGTCCCTTGGACTAATTGTTTCCATATGTCTTTGCTTTTCTTCATGCTAGTTTGCTCTGGACAAGGACCTATCATTGCATCTAGATGGCCACTTGCGAGCTTTTAAGATCCCAGTCACTACTCAACAAAGTAGGATGTAGAACAATGTTTTTGTGTAGTATGTCATGCCAATTGAGCTTTATGTTCCCTGCGACCATGGTCCTGAGCCCATAGGCCCAACCACTCGCTCCCTCCAGGTAGTTGGCTGGGGCCAAGAAGTCATCACAACCTTGCCCCTTGTCAGCTCTACTATACACCTGGAGATTCTTACAGACCATACAAATAAGCATGTAGAAACATTGTCTGCTAACCCTATATGTATATGTGGTCATGGGCACACTACCCCCTGCCTAGATGTACCTGATCATTCAGCCTATCCACCCATCTATCCACCTGCAGATCAATGCTTGCCATCAGTGACAGCACAGTAATGTACATGCAAAAGAGTTCATTTGTTGTCTGTACCTCCCATGTACCTCTCTATGTCTTCCTCTTCCTCAGTGCCACCATATTGATCACTCACGTTTGGTACATTGCCCTTCCCTTCACAGTAATGGGTTTTCTAGAAGGCAAAAAATGAGATCAATGAAATAAATGAAAGGAAGCAAGCTGTAACTCAACCTAACAATGAACTTCTCAGTAACAAAATCCCCCACTGATGTGGGTTGGGTGAAGGAAATGTGCCCTATTCAACTTCAAAGACCCAAGTCTAAATTTCTTGACTAAGGTAACCCAGCTAGTTAATGACCAAAATGACACCCAACATCCACTACCTCTAGTTCAGCACTCAATCTCCTAATAGTGTGATACCCCAATGATTCTCCAGTGAAAATTTAAATTTCCTCAATTTATCCATCTGTGGGAATTGAAAACATAAAAAATTGTATGGGTTACTGCCCATCTGTTGACACAGGACCTCCAAAACAAAGCCAAACCCACTGCCATCAAGTGGATTCTGACTCATAGTGACCCTATAGGACAGAGTAGAACTGCTCCATGGGATTTCTAAGCCTGTAAATCTTTATAAAAGCAAACTACTTCATTTTCCTCAATGGAAGCAGTGGGTAGGTTCAAACCACCAATCTTTTGGTTAGCAGCCAATGCTTAACCACTGTACCATCAGAACTCTTTTTTTCCCACAAGGGTAGAGGTTAGGATTATGTGATACTTAAGGTTGTGTCAGCTGACCTTGGTGTTGAGTGGTGTGGCAGTGGAATGTAGTTATTCCCTATGATAAGATTATAATCATCTCCATGGTGGAATCTGCTGTGAAATGTTAATCAGTGGAAGAATTACCTTTGGGGTATAGCCTGCTTCCAGTATATATGGAGAAGCTTTGGGAAAGATCTCTAGCTTTTTGGCACATTTGGATCCTGCATTTGGCCAAGTCTTCATCTCCATTTCCTGGACTTGAACCAGTGGCCTGCCATGTTGCCTACTGATTTTGGGATTGTACCATTTTACCTGCCAACCTTGCATTTGTCAGCCTCAGCAACCAGCAGCTACATGAGTTAAAAGATGCCTCCAGCTCCAGTGGGCCTGGAACAAGAGGCAGAAGCTGAAGCCCTAAGTTGAGGGGCCTTCACCCAGCCCCTAAAACTGGCACTCTGGATTCAGACTTCTAGGCTCTAAGTTGGGAGCTCTGGTAGCATAGTGGCTAAGACACTTGCCTGCTAACCAGACGGCTGGCGGTTCAAACCCACCAGCCACTCCTCGGAAGGAAGGTTGGGCAATCCTACTTCCGTAGTGATGCTGCCTCAGAAACCCAAGGAGGGGTCGCTATGAGTCGGGGCCGACTCGACAGCACATAACAACAACAACAACATGCTCTAAATTGTAAGAGAATATATTCCTGTTTATTAAAGCCATCCACTTGTAGTATTTCTGTTGTAACAGCAGTAGAGAACCAAGACAGATTACAACACATATTCAGTGGTGGCCCAAAATCCCTATGTAGCATACTGATTTTTTATTGATGATATAGCCTCCAGTTATTAAAAAATACAGATTTTAGCAACAATAAAGATATAGACCAAATAACATTAATCGACAATTTTCTTGCAAAAGTTCATTTAGGCCTGCTGTTAATAGTTGATCAATTTAGTTGTATCATTGAGAACATGAGTGTTAAATACATTGAACTCCTCTGCTCTGTTCTACTCTGTTCTGCACTGTTCTGGGGCAATACTATAGAGTATACTCCAATTCTGACTCTGATTTTCATCTCAGCTTATAGCACACTCCTTTTTTGAAAATGAGTATGAGCTCTGCTCAGACTTTGACCACAAACCAGAAATGGCAGGATAGTTTTGAAATTCATGGGCTTGTCCCCATACATCTGGATTTCCTGCTGAATGCTGTTCACTTTTTCAGACTGAGCTGTACTGATAGGTTAAGTATGTAATGATTCAGAAATATCCTAAGGTGTTGTAATCTGATAGTGTCAGACCTCCTTGTCTAACTTCAGGGGGAGGAGAGAGAATCAAGTTCAGCCCAAAGCTGATTCCTTTGAATTGGAGGTCAGACATACCTCCACTCTCCAACTTTTTCACTTAATTCTGACATCAGCCATCCTTATGGCACTCTCTACTTCTCTGTTGGGTTCAATAATGCATTGAAATAGCCACAAATGCACAGACCATACTCACAATTATGCGTTTATTAGGAAAGTAACAGGTTGTAATTCAGGATCAGGATCAACCTAGAGGTAATAGGATACAACTCAGGATACAGTTCTTCAGTCAAAACATCTTCCAACCAAGTCAGGTCTCAGATTCTCAGTAGTATCTGCAGGCAGGCCTCACTCTCAGCCTCTGCCATGGGCTCACTTGGTCAAGTGTTAATCTCTTTTGGCTCTGTCTGCCATCAAGTGTCTAGAGGTACCCCACTTTGCCAGCAAGCATCTTGCCCAAAGGCACTCAATTCTCTTGCGCTGTGGGTCAGCAAGTCCACTGTAGCCACCTCATTTGACCAGTTCTAGTCTCAAGTCTCCAGTCTTGCTGCTCACACCTTCTTGCACTCTCTTGAGTTATCTCCAGTGTTATAGCTACAACTTTGAACTGTGTATTTTTATCAGTCCAATTATTATCCCCATCCACTAAAACTTTAAAAATGTGGTTCTGTTCCAGCTTCACTTCATCAACCATGACTGAATTGCTTCAAACCAGTTTGAACCTGTTTGTCGGCATAGTGGCTAAGGGATTTGACTACTAACCAGAAGTTTGGCAGTTCAAACCCACCAGTCACTCAACAGAAAGAAGACTGGGCAATCTACTCCTGTAAAGATTTACTGTCTCGGAAACCCAAAGGGGGTTGCGAGAGTCAGAATCGACTCAATGGCAGTGTTTTTTTTTTGGTTTTTCTCAAATTTATATTCTTCAAATAGATAACCTGGAACAATTTCATCTGAAGAAATGTGGCTACCAAATTTGTTCTTATATTTCTTATGATATTATTATATTATAAAATTGATTATTATATGAGCTTGAATTTTAAAGTTCATCCCAAGATTTTGTAGTTTTGAAAGTAGCAATATTAAACTATTTCTTTCTATACGTTCATTAGTAATTAAATCAAAAGTGACAGTAATGTTCAATTTTAATCACTGTCTCAAACATTTCAATACAAAAGAAAACATGATATAAAATATATTAGGTTTTTTTAATTCTATTTTTTAAAATATACTAGAATTCACTATAGCACTGGGTCACTTTATAATTATATTGTAATATTTAAATATTGATAAATACTAAACTGAATATTTGAAATGCTTTTTTAGTAGGAAATTCTCAATGCTATAAAGTACACTGAAAACAAACAGTGTTGACATAGGCAACATTTCACTACTAACACTTAATAATCACATACAGTGGATAAATATTTAGGAAATACTAGAAATAACAAAGTGTGCTATCATACCTAACACATCAAGGTATAAAGGGAAAATGCAATACAATATTTAATACTTTAATATTCATTCCAGTTCTAAGCTGAAGAATTGCTATAACATTACACAGAATAAACATTTTATTACAAATATAGATTTAATTCAAACACAATTATACAGTTTATTAAGAAAACATTATTGCAATAAGCCATAATTACACCTAATTAAAATAATGTCCTCTAATGTTTTTCCTTTTAAGCTATCCCTGTGTCTCACAAGATGAATTTGAAACCTGAGAAAGCACTGACTTGAATAGCTGGTGCCCAAAACTACCATAGCAATTTTGTATAACTGGGGATATGGTGAACAATTTTCTCCCCAAAATTCAATAATGCTTTTTTCTTCTCTCAACTCTGTACACCATCAAAGCTTGTTAATATAGCATCAATATTAATAGTACAGTCATTGATCTTAATTTAACTTTTTTACTTTCATTTTGAGAAGTAATTCCATTTCATCAACATCATCATTTGAAACAAGAGTTTTTCCTGAATTGCTTTCCATTGGAATACTTTCAATATTGCTTCTTTTCAGATTTTCTGTCATTTTCCAAATGGTTATTACATGCAATATGGCCTTCACCTTTAGTTCAGAACTGAATTTGATAATGGATGGATATTTATCCATTTTATGGGATTATTAAATGTTAGTAGTGAAATGTTGCCTATGTCAACATTGTTTGTTTTCAGTATACTTTATAGTATTGAGAATTTCCTACTAAAAAAGTATTTCAAATCTTCAGTTTAATATTTATCAGTATTTAAATATTACAATATAATTACAAAGTAATCCAGTGCTATAGTGAATTCTAGTATATTTTAAAAAATAGAGTTAAAAACTATTATGGGAGCTCTGGTAGCATAGTGCCTAAGGCACTTGACTGCTAACCAGAAGGCTGGCGGTTCAAACCCACCAGCCACTCCTTGGAAGATGGGGCAATCTACTTCCGTAGTGATACTGCCTTGGAAACCCAAGGAGGGGTTGCTATCAGTTGGGTCGACTCAACGGCACATAACAACAACAACAACATGAAACTTAATAAAAATTTGATAATGGGGATCTAGATAAATTGTTTCTAATATACTATCTTTTTTTTTAACTTACTATGATCTGGGTAAAAATTTACAGAGCAAATTCATTTCCCGTTCAACAGTTCATACACATTTTGTTTTTGTGACATTAATTACAATCCCATAATGTAACAGCTTTCTTCCTATTCCTCCCTTTAGTTTCCTTTTCCCTGTGTCCTTTTCTATCCATTCCTGCCTTCTAAGCTTTCTTCTACTCAAATGCTGCCCTTCTGACCGCCTACGGTTGATTGTTCTAAGGAGTGCACCTTCCTGGAGTAGGCCCATCTGTTGTTTGGCTGAAGGTTAAACTACAAGAGTAAATTTAATTCCAGACCCAAAGGGTGACTAGGGACCATCATCTCGGGGGTTTCACCAGTCTCTATCAGACCAATAAACCTGGTCTTTTTTATGATTGTGAGTTTTGTTCCATACTTTTTTCTACTCTATCCAATATTTCCAATTTTGATCCCTTTCTGAGTGATTAGCAAAAGTAGTTATGCACCATCTAGTTTTTCTGGTTCCAGGGTCTGGGCTGTATAAGCTGAAGTTCCCATTGTCCATTAGTATCTTGGACTAATTTTTTCCATGCATCTTTGATTATCTTCACTCTTCTTTGCTACAGACAAGGAGAGACCAATTGTTGCATCTTAGATAGCTGCTCACAAGCTTTTAAGACACCAGTTGCTACTCACCAAAGAAGGCTGTACAACAATGTTTTTGTGTACTATGTTATGCTGATTGAACTTGATGCCCCTTGTGACCATGGTCCTGAGGCCACAGGTCCAGCATCTTACTCCCTCATGGTGTTTGGCTGCGGCTAAGAAGTTATAACTTTGCCCCCTGTTCACTCTAACATATGTGGACATTTTTATAGCACATACAAATAAATATATAAAAATATTGGCTAAACCAACATAGAGTCATGGGTATATTCCCATTCGCCTACATATACCTGATCATCTAGACAACTTATGTATCCACCTATAAATTAATGTTATTACTAATAATGCAGTATTATTTATGTAGTAATATTTAACCTTCTTGTTTGTACCTCTTGTGCACCCCTCCATGTCTTCCTTTTCCTTAGCGATACTGTGCTGGTCAGCTGCTTTTGATATATTGCCTTTCCTTTCACTGAAATCAATACATGTCTCTTACATACCTAGCAATATTCCCTCCTTTCCCTTCCCATTCCTGGTAAGCAACAAAGAAAGTTCCCTTCTGTCTGTAAACCTTTCCTTGACTTTTTATAATGGTGAACTGTTCTGGTTACCTAGTGCCACTCTGACAAGAATATACCACAAATGGGATGGCCTTAACAAACAGGAGTTTATTTTCTTATAGTTTGGGAGGCTAGAAGTCCAAGTTCAAAGTGCCAGGCTCTAATGGCTGTGTGAAAGCCCCTCAACCTTGGGTTTCAGCTCTGCCGCTTGCTCCCAGCCAACTGAAGCTAGAGGCATCTCCTCACTCAAGCAGCTACTGGCAGCTGAGGCTAACAAGCCCATAGTTGACAAATAAAATGGCACAGTCCTGATGTTACCAAACCACACGGCAGGCCATTAATTCAGGTCGATTGAAGGTCCAAAGGTCAGCAGAGCGTGGTAGGCTGCTGAACAACGACCCGACTACATGCAGGGTTCAAGCGTGCCATAAGCTAGAGACCATTCCCAAAGCTGTTTCTTATATAAGGGAAGCAGACCACTTCCCAAAGCAGCTACTCAGCTGCTCCAGTAGATTCCACCATGGAGTTAATTATCAATCTCACCATGGGGAATAACTGCATTCAGCTGCCCAGCCACTCAACCAGGCCCAGACATCTCTCTAACGGCTAATGATTACGAGCATTTCTTCATGTGTTTGTTGACCAACCAAATATCTTCTTTTGGTGAAGTGCCTGTTCATGTCCTTTGCTCATTTTTTAATTGGATTGTTTGTCTTTCTGATGTGGAAGTGTTGAAGTTTTCTGTAAATTATAGAAATAATTCCCTTGTCAGATATGTTTTGCCAAATATTTTTCCCAATCTGTACATTCTCTTTTAACTCTTTTGGAGAAATCTTTGATGTGCATAAGAATTTAATTTGTAGAAGGTCCCAGTCATCTAGTTAATTTTCTGCTATTTGTGCATTTTTGGTTATGATTGATAGTCCATTTATGCTATAAATTAGGGCTCCTAAATTTGCCACTATTTTTCCTTTGACAAACTTTATAGTTTTGGGTTTTACATTTAGGTCTTTGATTCATCTTAAGTTAGTTTTTGTGTATGGTGTGAGATACAGATCTTGTTTCACTTTTCTGCAAATGGACATCCAGTTTTGCCAATGTCATTTGTTAAAGAGACTTTCTCTTCCTCATTTAATGGATTGTGACTTTTGTCCAAGATCAGCTATCCATAGGTGGATGAATCTATTTCTGGATTCTCAGTTCTGTTCTACTGGTCTATGTGTCTATCATTGTGCAGATACCAGGCTGTTTTGACTACTGTGGCTGTATTGTAGTTTTGAGATTGGGGAGTGTGAGGCTGCCTACTTTGTCCCTCTTTGGTAGTGCTTTGCTTATCTGAGTTCTCTTTCCTTTCCATATCCTTAAAGAATGCTGATGGAATCTGGATCGAGATTGCATTGAATCTATAGGTTGCTTTGGGTAGTATTGACATTTTCACAGTGTTCAATCTTCCTACCCATGAACATGGTATGTTCTTCCATTTATGTAGGTCTTTTATAGTTTCTTGTAGTAGTGTTTTATAGTTTTCTTTGTATAGGTCTTTTTTATCCCTGGCAAAGTTTATTTCTAAGTATTTTATCTTTTTGGTAGCTATTGTAAGTGGCATTGCTCTCCTGATTTCCTTTTCAGAAATCTCTTTATTGATGTAGAAGAATCCTACTAATTTTTATATGTTTGTCTTGTATCCTGCCACTTTGCTGAATATTTCAATTATTTCCAGTAGTTTTCTTGCTAAATCTTTTGGATATTCTATGTATAGGATCATGTCATCTGCAGATAGTTTTACTTCTTCTTTGCCAATTTGGATGCCATTTATTTTTCTTTCTACCTTATTGATCTAGCTTGGAATTCCAATACAATGTTGAATAGAAGTGGTGATAGAGGCTATCTTTCTCTGGTTCCTCTTTGCAAGGTGGATGCTTTCATTCTCTGTTGAGAATAATATTAGCTGTTGGTTTTGCATATTATGGCCTTCGTTATGTTGAGAAATTTCCCTTCTATCCTTATTTGGCTGAGAGGTTTTTTTTTTTTTTAAATCAGGAATGGATGTTGGATTTTATCAAATGCCTTTTTTGCATCAATTGATACGATCATGTGGTTCTTCTCCTTTGTTTGACTTACATGATGCAGTATGTTGTTTTTCTAATGTTGAACCATCTTTGCATACCTAGTATGAATCCCATTTGTTCATGGTGTATTTCTTTATAAATAGTATTGGATTCTATTGGCTACGATTTTGTTGAAGTTTTTTGTCTCTATATTCATAAGGGATATTGGTCTGTAATTTTCCTTTGTAGTGGTGTCTTTGCCTGGTTTGGTATCAGGGTTTTGCTTGCTTCATAAAATAAATTTGGGATTATTCCATTCTTTTCTATGTTCTGGAATAGTTTGAGTAGGATTCATGTCAGCTTTTCTCTGAAGATGTGGTAGAATTCTCCAATGAAGTCAGCTGAGCCAGAACTTACTTTGTTGGTACTTTTTTCTGTGTCCTGTTCAAATTCTTATTTTGCTATGGGTCTGTTCAACTTTTCTACATTAGTCTTTGTTAGTTTAGGTAAGTAGTGTGTTTCTGGACATCTGCCAGTTTCTTCTAGGTTTTCAAATTTGTTGGAATGCAAATCTGTGTGTTGTTGTTGTGTTGTTGCTATGTGCCATCCAGTCAGACCTGACTCATAGCAACCCCTCCTTGGGTTTCCAAGGTGGTATTACTATGGAAGTAGATTGTCCAACCTTCCTTTCAAGGACTGGCTAGTAGGTGTGAACCACCAGCCTTCTGGTTAGCAGTCAAATGCCTTAGGCACTACGCTACCAGAGCTCCCGCAGATCTGCACAGTATCCTGATATTATCCTTTTTATTTCAGTAAGTTCTGTTGTGATGTCACTCATTTTATTTCTTATTTGTGTTATTTGTATTTTCTCCTTCTTTCCCCCTGTTAAATTTGCCAGTGGTTTGTTAATTTTATTAATCTTTTCAAATAACCAACTTCTGTTATGTTGTTATGTGCCGTCGAGTCAGCCCTGACTCATAGTGACCCCTCCTTGGGTTTCCGAGGCAGTATCGCTACGGAAGTAGGATTGCCCAACCTTCCTTCCGAGGAGTGGCTGGTGGGTTTGAACCGCCAGCCTTCTGGTTAGCAGTCAAGTGCCTTAGCCACTATGCTACCAGAGCTCCCAACCAACTTCTAGTCTTGTTTATTCTTTCTATTGTTTTTCTGTTTCATTTATTACTGTTCAAATTTTTCCTTCCTTGCCTCTCTCTCTCTCTCTCTCTCTCTCTCTCTCTCTCTCTTAATTGTGATTTGGGTGAACCTTCCTTGTTTCTTACGGTGTTTTTTTCTTAAAGTCTGATCAGAAATTAATATTGCTACTTCTACTCTTTTTTTGAATGTCATTTGCTTCATATATTTTTTCCAACCTAAGTTTTCAGTCTTCTTTTTTTTTTTTGTCAGTGTGCAAAGGTGTGTCCCTTGTAGATAGAATATTGATAGTCATGTTTTCTTAACCATTCTGCAACTCTCCGTCTATTGATTTCTGTCTTCAATCTATTTATGTTCATAGTAATTATAGACAAGTGTGAATTTATTGCTGTCATTTTTTTGTAATGTTGGTGATTTCTTTGTTGCATGTAATTTTCTGCACTGAGCTTATTTTGTTTATGAATTTTTAAATAATTTCCTTCATTGCTATTGTTTTACTATTTGTTAAATACTGGGTCTTCCCTCTTTTTTATTTTGATGAGTAAATTTGTTACTTTTCTTTACAGTTACACTATGATATATTATTTTCTTCCCAAGTTTAAAACAGTCCATTCTACCTTGAAATTGTCTTGACTTCCTATCCATCTGGAAATTGTGTAACTACACTATTGATTCCCTCTTTTTGCTTTGTAGTTGTCCTCATAGCAATTGATGTCTTTGGTTCCCTATGTATAGTATTGTAAGTGTACTTTACTTTGGTTTCTGAATTATATTGTCATGTGTGTTAATCACAGGTTGTTGTCTGCTGTTGTTGGTTCTCTGTCCAAAGGACTCCCTTTAGCATCTCCTGTAAAGTTGATCTGGTTATACAAATTCCCTTAATGTCCATTTATCTGGAAACGTCCTAATGTCATCATCATATTTGACGGACAATTTTGTTGGTTACGTAATTCTTGGTTGGCAATTTTTTTCTTTCAGAGTTTTCATATGTCATCCCATTGCCTTATCACCTATGTGGTTTCTACTGAGAAATCAGAGCTCAGTCTTATTAGTTGCATTCCATAGGTAACTTTTCATTTTTCACATGCTCTGTTCAGAATATTTTCTTTGTCTTTGGTTTAGGAAAGTTTGATTTTGATATGTTTTGGTGATTTTCTTTTGGGGTCTACCCTGTTTGGAGTTCATGGAATTTCCTGAGTGCATAACTTCTCATCTATCATCATATTAAGGAAGTTCTCTTCCACCAAATCTTTGACAATTTTCTCTCTGGTTTTATTTGTCTCTTCTTGTTCTGAAATTCTAATCATATGTAAGTTATTCCTCTTGATAGTGTCCCACATAAATCTTAGGCTTTCTTCCTTTTTTTTTTTTTTTTCTTTTTTTTCTGATTGTTCCCTTAACTAAGTAGTATTGAAGACAAATCTCTTCAATCTAATTCTTTCTTCCTTTGATTCAATTCTACTCCTTTGCCCTTTCAGTATGTTACCTATTTCTCAAATCTTAGTATTAATTTTCTGAATTTCTATTTGTTGTTTTTGTATGGTTTCTAAGTTTTCATTTATTTAGTCAGTTTGTTCTTGTATTGTATTCTTAAATTCTTTTAAAGTTTTGTCAGTGTTTTCCTTTATCTGTCTCTCAATCTCGTAAAGGTACCTAAATATAATTCTTTAAAATTCCTTATCAGGTAATTCCACCGCTACTTCTTCCTTGGGGAGATTTTCTAGCTCAGTATTCTGGTCCTTTGTATTATTTTACCTTGCTTTTTTGTGTGAACTGTGATTGTCAGATGTCCCCAAGACTTTGTAATGTTGTATTTATATTTAACTGGCAATTGTATGTTGTTGTGATTCACCCAGGTTATTATTATTATTTATTTTGTTTTAATATAGTCAAGTGAGCAGGGCTGGTGTGCTACTCTGTTCACTAGTTTGGCAGCTCTTAGGCATTCATCACCTGTCTCCTTGTGGATGTGATAGAAGATGGGAATGTGTGCATAGATCTCTGTTAGCTGTTTGTGTGGAGTGGTTGAGGGTCGGTGGGGCTGTTATTGGCCACTGTTTTGTTTTTCAGTTGGCACAGAAGCATGTGGTGGCTCTTGCACATAGGTGGATCTATAGGAGGTGTGGATGTTGTTGGGTCATGTGGGCCCATTTGCTGTCTCCTGCCAGGAGGGACAATAAACAATAACAATACACACAAAAAAAAATAAAAACAAGAGAATAAAAAAAAATTACAGCGTAACAAACAAACAATCATAATAAGAAAAAAATAAATGAAAAGAAAAAGAAAAATAGCCGAATAAAAGACAAATGAAGGACAAAAGGAAAAAAGAAAATCTCAGAAGGGGAGTAAAAGAAAAGAAAGCAATAGTCAGTATTTAATCCACTTCTTTACCCTTCTCTTCAAAGCTCAGGGTTCCAGGATTATCTTCTGTATCTGTTTCTATTGGTTTCTCTTTGTTGTAGAGGGTCTGTGTAGCTTGTCCATTTATTCCATCATCTTGACAGAAGTCCCCTACACTATCTTTTTCAATAATTTTTTCCCTGACATTAAATTTCACAATCAATGTGTTTCCAAATGTATAAATAAGAGTTCTTAATTTTAGCTTAGTTTCCACTCACATACCAAAAACATTACTCACGGTTAATTGTTCACTTTGGAATCTTACCATAACTTTCTTTAAAGGTTTTAAAGTTCCAAAATTAATTTGACATATGCCCATTTGTCTTTGAAAAAGCAATATTTCATATTATTCACAGCTTATGCATCACAGAGATTTTTGCATCCTAGGAAGCTTTCTAACATGGTGTCTAGACTCTCTCATCTTGTTGGACAATCCAGCACACGTTTCTTTAAATTATTTTCCACAAAATTGGTAGACAATATTGGAATACAAAATATTTGAATAAGTTCATGAAATTTGTGTAAACATTCTCCCAGTTCAGCATTCTTTATTAAACTAATTGAAGTGTGTGTTCACACATATCAGTCAAACTTTTCTTATAAACCCTGTCACTTTCACCACATGCTGAGATGGTTAATGTCTGCAACTCAGAGTGCTCTATGTCAGAGTACTCAAAATTGTCGTTTTGTCCTGACATTTATTTGCCATTCTACTTCACTATAATCTCTGAGCAAATAAACAAATTTTATCATATTAGAGCTATTAGCCATGGCGTTCTGGTTACCTAGTGCTACTCTGACAAGAAATATACCACAAAGGGGATGGCATTAACAAACAGGAGTTTATTCTTACAATTTGGAGGCTTTAAGTCCAAGTTCAAAGTGCCAGGCTCTAGGGGCTTTTCTTCACTAAGAAAGCTGCTGGCTGCTGAGGCTGAGAAGCCCCAAGGTTGACAAGTAGAAAGGCACAGTCCCGATGTTACCAAACCACATGGCAGGCTATTAACTTAAGTCCATTATAAGTCCCAAGGTCGGCAGAGCATGGTAGGCTGCTGAGCAATGACATGGCTACATGCAGGTCCAAGCGCACTGCCGTACGCTAGAGACCATTCCCAAAGCTTCTCCTTATTTACGGGAAGCAGACCACATACCAAAGCAGCTACTCAGCTGCTTGTGGTAGATCCCACCATGGAGTTGATTCTTAGTCTTATCATGGGGAATAGCTACCACTAGCTGCCCAGCCACTCAACCAGGCCCAGCCAAGTTGACACACAAACAGAACCATCACACATGGGTTACAGAATGTTGTTAAGTGCCGTCGAGTCGTTTCCAACTCATAGCGACCCCATGCACAGCAGAACAAAACACTGCCCGATTCTGCACCAGCCCCACAATCCCTGCTATACTTGAGCCCATCATCACAGCCACCATATCAATCCATCTCGTTGAAGGCCTCCCCCTCTTTCGTCGACCCTCCACCCTACCAAGCATGACATCCCTCTCCAGGGAATGGTCCCTTCTTAAACATGACCAAAATAGGTGAGACGAAGTCTGGCCATTCTTGCTTCCAAGGAGCATTCTGGCTGCACTTCCTCCAGGACAGATCTGTTAGTTCTTTTAGCAGTCCACGGTACTTTCAGCATTCTTCGCCAGTACCACAACTCAAAAGCATCAACTCTTCTTCAGTCTTCCTTATTCATTGTCCAGCTCTCACATGCATACGAGGCGACTGGAAATATCATGGCTTGTGTCAGGGGCACCTTAGTCCTCAAGGAGATATCCTTGCTCCTCAGCACCTGAAACAGTTCCTTCGCAGTTGACTTTCCCAATGCTACACGTCGTCTAATGTCCTGACTGCTGCTTCCATTGGCATCGATTGTAGAACCAAGCAACGTGAATTCTTTGACAACCTCAATCTTCTCTCCATTTATTGTGATGCTGCTCATTGGTCCAGTTGTGAGGATTTTTGTTTTCTTTATGTTGAGATGTAATCCATACTGCAGACTGTATTCTTCAACCTTCATCAGTAGGTGCCTTAAGTCATCCTCACTTTCAGCAAGCAGAGTTGTATCGTCTGCATATCTCAGGTTGTTAATGATTCTTCCTCCAATCCTGATACCACGTTTTTCTTCATATAGTCCAGCTTCTCGGATTATTTGCTCAGCATATAGATTGTATAAGTGTGGAGAAAGGATACAACCCTGACGCACTCCCTTCTTGATTTTAAAGCATGTAGTGTCCAAGGGTTACAGAATATATCTGTTGTAAATCAATGTTGTGTTTTACTAAAATTTGATATACAATGTTTTTTATTTGCAGATATGTGTGCCTTTCTTTTAATTCTTTAATTTCCAGTGTTAACAGCTGTATCTTACTGTCTTGGGTGAACCTAGGGTTAATTCCTAAAGTTGACTGATTCGATCTGCTAGCAACATCTACTTTCAAAGAGAGTATTTGTTTTTCTAGATTGCTACTAATTTCGGAGCTAAATTTTAAGGACAAATGAAGTATCATTTCCCTAATATTCTCTGGGTTGATTGAAAATTTTTGACCAATTGAGGCAATCAATAATTGAATTTAAAATTTTATAGAACCCTGAATGTTCAATTAACTCAAATGACAGCTGTTAACTAATTCAGCATATGCATCAGTAATTGTTTATTTAATTTCACCTTAAAGAATTCTGGAATGACAAACTCATCTAATGTTTTTTGTTGCTTATTGGGAATGCTTCTGACACTTTCTTCAATCTTTGTCTTTTTGCTTACACTGCATTGTATTCATCCACATAGTGGCAATTCAGGTGCCTCTCTAAATTCACTGCATGTCCCCCAACTGTATCTGTATTGCAAACTTTACATATGGTTTCATTTTCAATCTTTTTTTACTTGAAAAATTCCCAACATGGATTTTCTCTAGTTTGTCCCATACTAGAATACAAGGAATAAGAAATAATATTAACATTAGGGCATATTTTATAGTCACTATATGTTCTGGTTACTTAGTGCCACTCTGACAGGAATATATCACAAATGGGATGGCCTTAACAGACAGGAGTTTATTCTCTTACAGTTTGGAGGCTTTAGGTCCAAATTCAAAGTGCCAGGCTCTAGGGGCTGGGTGAAAACCGTCAATCTTGTGGTCCAGCTCTGCCTCCTGCTCCTGGCCCACTGGAGCTAGAGGCTTTTCTTCACTAAGAAAGCTGCTGGCTGCTGAGGCTGAGAAGCCCCAAGGTTGACAAGTAAAAAGGCACAGTGTCAATGTTACCAAACCATATGGCAGGCCATTAACTTAAGTGCATTGTAAGTCCCAAGGTCGTCAAAGCATAACAGGCTGTTGAGCAGCGACATGGCTACATGTAGAGTCCAAGCGTGCCATAGGCTAGAGACCATTCCCAAAGCTGCTGCTTATATATGGGAAGCAGACCACATACTCAGCTGCTCACAGATTCCACCATGGAATTGATTACCAGTCTCATCATGAGGAATACTATATCCAACTGCCCAGCCGTTCAACCAGGCCTAGCCAAGTTGACACGCAAAACATAACCACCATACTATATCAATCATTTCAGGAGGTAGCATTTGATCAAGAACCAATGGTATTGAAGGGAGAAGTCCAAGCTATGTAGAAGGAATTGATGGAAACAAGACTCTAGGAATTGAAGGAATACCCATTGAGATGTTTCATTAAACAGATGCCGCTCTGAAGGTGTTTACTTAAATATGCCAAGAAATTTGGAAGACAGCTATGTGGCAAATTAACTGGAAGAAATCCATATTAGTACCCATTCCAAAGAAAAGTGATCCAGCAGAATGTGGAAATCACTGAACAAAATCAATATCACATGCAAGTAAAATTTTTCTGAAGATAATTCAAAAATGGTTGCAGCAGTATGTTGACAGGGAACTGCAAGGTGGACTCAGGAAAGGGTGTGGAATGAGGGATCTAATTGATTATGTTAGATGGATCTTAGCAGAAAGCAAAAGAATACCAGACAGATTTTACTTGTGTTTTATTGACTATGCAAAGTCATTCAATGGTGTGGCTCATAATTTGTGGATAACATTGCAAAGACTGGGAATTCCAAAACACTTAATTGTACTCATGAAGAACCTATGCATAGACCAAGAGGCAGTCATTCTAACAGAACAAGGGGATACTGTATGATTTAAAACCAGGAAGGGCATGTGTCAGGGTTATACCCTTTCACTATACTTATTCAATCTGTGTTGTTGTTGTTGTTGTTAAGTGCCGTCGAGTCATTTCTGACTCATAGCAACCCCATGCACAGCAGAACAAAACACTGCCCGATCCTGCGCCAGCCCCACAATCCCTGCTATACTTGAGCCCATCATCGCAGCC
>NW_006921598.1:13485754-13513140 GCF_000298275.1 Orycteropus afer afer
GTTCTTGATATCTTCCCATAATTCATCTGGCTTTCGGTCATTGGTGTTCAATGCATCAAATCTATTGTTTAGATGATCTCTAAATTCAGGAGGGATATATTCAAGATCATACTTTGGCTGTATGCTGAGCAAATAACCCGAGCAGCTGAAATATATGCAGAAGACTGCTGCATCGGAATTGGAGAAAGACTTATTAACAACCTGCAATATGCAAATGACACAACCTTGCTTGCTGAAAGTGAAGAGGACTTGAAGCACTTATTGACGAAGATCAAAGAACATACTCTTCAGTCAGGATTACACCTCAACATAAAGAAAACAAAAGAGCTCACAACTGGACAAATAAACACCATCATGTTAAGTGGAGAAAAGACTGAAGTTGTCAAAGATTTCATTTTATTTGGATCCACAATCAACACCCATGGAAGTACCAGTCAAGAAATCAGACGTTGTATTGTACTGGGCAAATCTGCTGCAAAAGCCCGCTTTAAAGTGTTGAAGAGCAAGATGTCACTTTGATGATTAAGGTGCACCTAACCCAAGCCATGTTATTTTCAATCACCTCAGATGTATGTGAGAGCTGGATAATGAATGAGGAACACTAAAAAAGAATGGATGCCTTTGAATTGTGGTGTTGGCAAAGAAAATACGATGGACTGCCAGAAGAAAGAACAAATATGTCCTCGAGGATGTGCAGCCGGAATGCTCCTTAGAAGCCACAATGGCCAGACTTGGTCTCACTTACTTTGGTCATGTGGTCAGAAAGGACCATTTCCTGGAGCAAGATATCATGCTTGGTAAAGTAGAGGGTCAGAGATAAAGGAGAAGACTCTCAATGAGAGTGATTGACAAGTGGTTGCAACAATAAGCTCAAGCACAGCAAGAATAATGTAGATGGAGCAGGTCAGGGAAGTGTTTTGTTTTGTTGTACATAGGGTCACTATGAGTTGGAATCAACTTGACAGCACCTAACAACAACATATTATATTACAGTAAAAATAAGTTTTAGACATTGATAATACAGAGAATAGAATGCACAAGTAAAATTGTAAAAATGAATTAGAGTAGTGCATATTAAAATATGTCTAGCCACTTATCCTCAGTATCTTTTTTTAAAAAAATGGAATAACTTCAATTTAACATTTGTAGAGGTCCAATGATCTTGCTCGCAACTTAAAAATTATTATTGAACCAAAAGAGTAGAGCAAAAAAATAATGATTTTCTATTTCAATTCAGGTTCAGAAAAGCATCATTTTTCAATTTGAATTTGTTTCACTCCAATGAAACGTTCAGTTTTTAGTTTTGGTTTCCAGCTCCATTCTGGTTCAAAGCCCTGGCTACAGCCCTCTCTGTCTCCTGAATCTAGGAGGTTCCCAATACAGGGACGCCTTTGGATCAATCCAAAGGATATGATCTGCTCCAGGTGCCCATTATGTCTGTGGGATTGGTCCTTTTAAGCCTAGCAGGATGGCAAAACTGACCAATCCCCTAGGTAGGCCATGTTACCTAGTTTGCATAGTAATTGACCAAATCCTGCAAGGGTTTTACACATCTTATTTGTATAGTAAACTATCCAATTTCTTTGCAAGATTGGGACCTAGGAAATCACCTTGGCCCTACAAATGGTCAGTAAGGCCATATATAAAGAGAAACCCATTGCTATGCAGGATTGTATGAATTTGTTCATTGAACATATACTTATTGAATGGCTACCATGTACCAGGCAATATCCTATGCAGTAAGAACCAGATAAACAAAAAGCAGTGAACCAGATAAATAAAAATTCTTGCCCTTTTGGAGTTCACATTTTGGGAGGAGGAGAAGAATAAAAAATAAACCAAACTCACTGCCATAAGAGTTGATGCTGACTCTTAGCAACCCCCATTGGGTTTACAAGGCTGTAAATCTTTACCAAAGCAGACTGCCTCATCTTTCTTCTGCGGAGCCACCGGTGGGTTCGAATCTCTAATCTTCTGGTTAACAGCCGAATGCTTTAACAACTGCACCACAAGAGCTCCTTGAGGAGAAGGACACTACACAATAAATGAGTAAATTTAAAGTATGTTAGAAAATGAGAAGTGATATTAAAAAAAAAAAAAAAATTACTTGAATACAGGTTACCAGGATTTGTTGGGTGGTAATTTGTATTGCAATTATAAATGAGACAGGCTAGGCTTTCCTGAGAAGGTGAGATTAAGTAAAGACTTGCAGAAGCAAGGAACTGAGCCACACACATTGTCCAGGAGAAGGGCATTCTTCTAGTGGCCATGGTCCAGGGAAGGGAGCATGTGTGTGAGGAAAGCGAGGAAGCAGGGGATGCAGATCATACAGAGCCCTTTTGGTCACTGAAAGGATTTTACTCTGAATGAAGTGGGAACTACTTTAAAAGAAAACATAGAAACCTGAAGTATAATTCATACACATCAAAATCTGTGAACTCTACCTCTAGGTCCCAGACTGTGGTCCCTAAATACCATTTACTACTAAAAGGAACCAGGGCTTATTGGAAAAATGACTGATTACAAAGCTGAGGCAAGAAATGTACAAGATGAACTTGGTATATCTTGGTATTGCAGAGAGTCAGAAAGCTGTTAAAGACTGCATTGTTCTATTAAAGGAGCTCAGAAAATAAACCAGAGATGAAAGGACAAGTTTTATATGATCCCACTTACATGAAATATCTAGAATGGGCATATGCATAGAGATGGGACATAAATTAGTGGTTACCAGGGACCGAAAAAGCCAAACTCACTGGTGCCCAGTCGATTCCCACTCATAGTGACCCCTCCTTGGGTTTCCCAGGTGCCATCTCTACAAAAGTAGATTGCCAGGTCTTCCTTCTGAGGAGTGGTTGATGGGTTTGAAATGCCAGCCTTCTGCTTAGCAGTCAAATGCCTTAGGCACTACACCACCAGCACTCCTACCAGGGACTAAAGTGGGGAAGAAATAGGAATTAATGCCTAATGGGTATAGAGTTTTTTTATTTGATTTAATGAAAAAGGTTGGTAGTGTAGTGCCTCAGTCACTTGACTGGTAACCAGAAGGCTGGCAGTTCAAACCCACCAGCCACTCCTCGGAAGGAAGGTTGGGCAATCTACTTCCGTAGTGATACTGCCTCGGAAACCCAGGGAGGGGTCACTATGAGTCAGGTCCAATTCAATGGCAAACAACAACAACAATTGTGCAATACTGTGAATATAAAGCCACTGAACTGTACACTTAAAAAATGGTAAAATGTTTGTTATATATATCATCACAATAAAATTTTAAAAAGAACCCTGTAACCAAATTGGAAAGTCTCCTAGTGTCCAAAGATGAATAATTTGAACTATTAATGAGGATGGTAACAGCAATAGATTGAAATACATAAAATATGTTCATCTATGAATTAATAATTACACTCTTAAGAAATAAAACAAGAACTGAATTTGATACTGTTAGTGAATGCTAGTGAACCAATTCACCATTTTCAGAGCTGGTGAGTAAAAGGACTTTCCAATACCAAGTGTACTAATGGATGACTAAGTAGAAAAATGAGAAAATGTTTCTCTTTATTAATTCTAGCTAATATTAGCTTTTTCAGCTATTAGCTAGAATATTAATATTATTCTAGCTAATAGCTGAAAAAGAATTGATATAATTGTAATATCATCACTTTGAAATATCTGATTAATGTATCTAGGCAATGATCATCATTGGTTACTATCATCAAAAAAAAAGAGAGACATGTTCACGGATTAGAAGACTTGATATTGTTAAGAGATCAATACTACCCAAAGTGATCTATAAATTCAATGCAATCCTGATCAAAATTCCAACAGCCTTCTGTACAGAAGTGGAAAAAACAACCTTCAACGTTATATGGGATGACAAGAGGCTCTGAATAGCTCTAGCAATGTTGACAGAGAACAAAGTAAGAGGACTCACACTTCCTAATTTTAAAACATTATATACTACAGTATTTATAACAGCCTGGTACTGGTATACACAGACTAATGGAATAAAATTGAAAGTCCAGAAATAAACTTACACATCTATGGTCAACTGATTTTTTATAAGAATGCTAAGTCCATTCAATGGGGAAAGAATAGTCTCTTCAATAAACAATATTGGGAAAATTGCATTTTGAATGCAGAAAAATGAAATTGTATCCTTGCCTTGTGGCATACACAAAAACATTCAAATTGGATTAATTAAGAACATAAATGTGCAAACTAAATCAAAAAAATTCTTAGAAGAAAATGCAGGGGCAACACTTTCAGGTCTAACTTTTAGCATTGTAATAGCTAATGTAATAACCAAAGCACAAACAGCAAAAGACAAAATAAATAAATGAGATCTTATAAAAATTAAAAACTTTTGTTCATAAAAAAAAAATTACCAAAAAAGTGAAAAGACAATCTACTGACTAGAAGAATATCTTCAGAAGCCTTACATCCAACAAGAGTATAATAAACAAAATATATAAAAAATTTCAGCAACTTAACAACAAAGGGAAAAATAACCCAGTCATAAAATGAGCAAAGAGGACATTCAAATGGTCATCATGGTTAGTGACATAAAAAGATGCTCAATGGCACAAACCATCAGAGAGATGCAAAGCAAAACCACAATGAGAGACCATTTCATTTCCAATAGGATGGTTAAGATAACAAAAGCAAACAACAACAAAAATAGAAAATAACAAATATTGATGAGTGTCCGAAGAAATTGGAATCCTTATCCAGTGCTGGTAGAAATTCAAAATGGTATAACTGTTGTGGAAACAGTATGGTAGTTCCTCAAAAACCTAAAAATAGAACAACTGTATGACCCAGCAGTTCCACTCCTTAGTACATACCCAAAAGACTTGAAAACAGAGACTCAAACAAAGAATTGTACACCAATGTTCACTGCAGCACTATTAATAATAGCTAAAAGGTAGAAACAATGTACATGCCCATCAAGAGATGAATGGATAAACAAGATATGGTACATACATACATGGAGTACCACTCAGTCAGTAAGAGAAACACAATCTTAATACATGCTACAATAAGGGCGGAGCTTGAAGTCATTATGCTGAGAAATAAATCAATCATAAAAGTACGTATATTTATGACCTCACTTATACAAAAAGACAAAAATAAGCAAATGTATAGAGATCAAATTTTGTTACTGGTTACCAGGGAGGGAGGGGAGGAGAGAAAAAAAGGTGGGGGTTATTGCTTAGGGAGTAGTGAGTTTTGGTTTATGATAATGGAAAAATCACATTGCTTAAGGGTAGAGTTGCACAACCAATTAATGTAATTATTATCAAAGGAGCTCTGGTGGCGTAGTGCCTAAGGCATTTGGCATTTCTGCTAACCAGGAGGCTGGCAGTTCAAACCCACCAGCCACTCTTTGGATGGAAGATTGGGCAATCTACTTCTGTAGAGATACCACCTCGGAAACCCAAGGAGGGAACATTATGAGTTGGGGCTGACTCAACAGCATACAACAACAACATTAAGTTGTATGCCTTAAAAAAGTTGAATTGGCAAAAGTTGTGTGATAGATATATTTACAACAACAACAAATAGAATAGCTGCTGAGGCTGCTTATGTACAATCAAAAACTTCACAGATTTGGTCCCTTGCTCTGAAGGTTTAGAATCATGTTTTCATGGGACATCCCAGTTAATTGGCCTAATACCATGTTCAGTGCTTCTGTTCTACCTCCTAGTTTATTGTGTAGTGCCTGGGTTCTTAAAACCTTGCAAGTAGCCAAGGTACCACAATTGGTCTATTTGCCTGGAGCAAGTGAGGAAGAAGGAGAGTCAGGACTAGGAAGAGGAAATGGAATATGTGACTAAATGCCTCCATGAACAACTGCCTCCTTTGTTATGAGACCAGAAGAACTGCATGGTGCCCAATTATCCTTACTGAACATTTGGATCAAAGATTCTGTAGAATAATTCTAATCAAAATGGATGAAATGCAAAACAAAATTTCAAATTTTCACGAAATACAGAATTTCTGTAACCCCTAAGACTATTGTCCTGAGATTATCTTTAAACCTAAAACCAAAAATATCCCCTGAAGTCTTTTGAAACCAAACCATAATTTAACTTAACTAGTACAGAATGTTTACTTTGAGCATTGCGCCCTTAAAATCTATCGATATGGGATCAAATTTATAGCAGCAACTTGAAAGATTAATAGGACACTTGAATAGTGAGTTTATGTTAATAGGTGAGGGACAACTCAATAAAGGAGGATGAGAATGGTTTCACAACTCAAAGAATGTAATCAATGTCACTGAATTGTAATATAGAAATTGTTGAACTGCTGTGTATTCTGTTATATATGTTCTCAACAACAGTAATAATATATAATAAATTACATTTTTTAAAAAAGAGAAGCACAACCAGATATTATGTGCTCTTTGGAGGAATAATTCAACAGCCTCTATGAAGTGCTCATACCCCAAAACAATACAACAGAAATGAATCTGACTTTGATAACATTTCTAGATACAATTGCCAAGTTATAGAAGACAGAGAAATATGTTCAACTACACCACCAAATTACAACCAGGGAAATCCAGACTGTGGAAAATCACAGCACAAGTGTTTTTTTGTTGTTGTTGTGTGTGTGTTTGTTTTTAAACAAATAAATTGAAAAAAGAAAGGCACATGAATGGATAACATAAATTGAGAGACTGAAAAGTAATGTCAGTTATTGCAATGTTTGTGTCTCATTTAGATTCTACTTCAGTATTGTAGCAAATTATGACAGTTAAGAGATAGTTGGAAATGTGAACACTGGGTATTTGTATATTTGGGGCTTTTGTTAGATGTGATAATGGCCACAGAGATTAAGACTTGGCCAAATGGAGGATCCAGATATGCCAAAAGCTAAAGATGTTCCCAAAGTTTCTCCATATATACTAGAAGGAGGCCAAACCCCAAAGAGAACTCCCCTTTCACTGATTAACATTTCATAGCAAATTCCTCATGGAGTTGATTACACCACATCCAGTCTCATCATGGGGAATAACTACAGCCAGCTAGCTGCTCAGTCACTAAAAACCTTGGCCCAGCCAAGTTGACACATAAACTTAACTGCCACAGGTATTGTGGTTATTTTATTTTTTTAATTGGAGTCCTGGTGGTGCAGTGGTTAAAGCACTCAACTGAAAGGTCAGTGGTTCAAACCCACAGGCTTCTCAGTAGGAGACAAGTGTGGCAGTCTGCTTCCATGAATATTTACAGCTTTGGAAACCTTATGGAGCAGTTCTCCTTTGTCCTATATGGTTTCTATGAATTGACCCTATGGCAGTTGGTTTGGTTTTTGTTTTGATTATTTTTTGTTGTTGCTGCTACATCTTCTAAAGATACATAATGAATTATTTGTGGATGACATTGTTTGATACCTGGGATTTGTTTTAAAATAATGTAAGAATGGAGAAAGTGGTTGAAAGGTATAGATGAAACAAAGTTGGGCATGATATTATCATAATATAATATAGTATCATATAATAATAATTGTTGAAGCTGGATGGCAGATATATGAGAGTTTATCATACTTCAATTTTTTACATGTTTGAAATTGTTCATAATAATTTTTTTTTCTAATTTGTGAATTCCTTTTCAAAAGTTGATTTCATTTCTAACAGAAGATGCTTCACAATTTGATTTTACTGCATTCAAGGTAGTTCTGTAATAAGACATCAGAGTAGTTTCCTCCTGGAAGGTGCATAGCCTAAGTGTCCATATTGATGTGGAACATCTTTAAAAATCTACCATGTTCTCATGTTTTCTCTTGGTGATTAGATGCAGGTCATATAGTTCAGAGCATGGACTCTGGAGTCAGTTTAGATCCATTAAATAAAATAATTCATATAAAGTGCTCAATACAGTACTCTTCACACATTTGTTACAACTATTAATAAGGTTAGAATGTTTCTATGCATATCAGTAACAACAATATTGTGAGCCACTTAAATTTCTTAAGTTAACTTCACCAGAGCCCTTCAATTTTAAAATCTATGATCTGTAGAAGCAATTCAGTAAAATTCCTCAACCTCCCACAATTTAAAAACACCTCACTTCATTTGAATGAATTTAACCCCTGTACTCTGCTTCAACTTCTTCTTCTTCTTCTTGTTAGGTACCGTTGAGTCACCTCCGACTCATAGCAACCCTGTGTACAACAGAACCAAACACTGCCTGTTCCTGTGTCAGCCTCAGGCTGGCTATGAACACTAATGACCAAAAACAAGACAAATTGTGGGATGACATCGAGAACATCATACATGAAGAAAGTAAAAATTTAAAAAGTAAAAGTAAAATACAGGAAAGGAAGAAAAGACTCAAATGGATGCCAGAAGAGACTCCGAAACTTGCTCTCGAATGGAGAGCAGTAGCTAAAGCGAATGGAAGAAATGACAAGATAAAAGAGCTGAACAGAAGAATGCAAAGAGCAGCTCAAGAAGACGACTCCTTGTAGATGTTCCATAATCTATATGAAGGAAATGTGAAACCTTGATTATTTCTTCCACTCCACAAGCAATGAATCTAATGTACAGAATGAACTGCACAACCTCTTCTGATGCAATGCATATTGGGCTCATCAACCTCATCTTTTGAAATGAATAACTAGTGAAATTATTTTCATTTTATTACAGTTGTTCTATCAGCAGTGACCTCAGCTGCTTCATATTTAGATCAACCATCAAGTTGGCAGATTATTAGGTCTACTGTTAGATGTATGCTGATTAAACAGGAAAAAATATATAAGTATGTATTTATATGTTGCTGAAAATTACATTCAGATCACTCTTCCATCTCCCTTGCTTGACTCAGGTAGAGCTAGGTGACCAAAAGGACATATGTGGGAAATCTGCACAGTACACTGTGGTTGTTACATGCTATCGAGTTGGCTTCAACTCATAGTGACCCAAAGTACAACAGAACAAAACACTGCCCAGTCCTGCACCATCCTCACAGTCTTTGCTATGCTTGAGCCCATCATTGCAGCCACTGTGTCAATCCATCTCTTTGAGGGTCTTCACCTTTTTTGCTGACCCTATCTGTACTTGACCAAGCATGATATCTTTCTCCAGGGAATGGTTCCTTCTAACAGCATGACAAAGTAGGTGAGATGACATCTGGCCATTCTTGATTCTAAGGAACATTCCAGCTGTGTTTCTCCCAGGACAGATTTGTTCCTTCTTCTGGCAGCCCATGGTATTTTCAGTATTCTTCACCAACACCACTATTCAAAGGCATCGACTCTTCTTTGGTCTTCTTATTCATTGTCCAGCTTTCACAACTCAAACCACGGCTTGGGTTAGATGCACCTTTGTCTTCAAAGTGATATGTTTGCTCCTTAACACTTTAAAGAGGTCTTTTGCAAGAGATTTTCCCGGTGCAATACAAAGTCTGATTTCTTGACTACAGCTTCCATGGGTGTTGCTTGAAGAACCACATAAAATGAAATCCCCAACAACTTAAAAAATCTTTTTTCCACTTACCATGATGTCATTTATTGGTCCAGTTATGAGGATTTTTGTTTTCTTTATCCTGAAGTGCAATCCATACTGAAGACTGTATGTAGTCTTTCATCTTCATCAGTAAGTGCTTCAGTCCCCTTCACTATCAGCAAAAAAGTGTGTCATCTGCATATCACAAGTTGTTTATAAGTCTACCTCCAATCCTGATGTCAATTTTCTTCTTCATGTAGTCCAGCTTCTTCGATTATTCGCTCAGTGTATGGATAGAGTAAGTGTGGTGAAAGGTTACAACCCTGACACATACCCTTCATGATTTTAAACCATGAAGTATTCCCTTGTTCTTTTGAAAGACAGCCTCTTGGTCTGTGTATAGGTTCCTTAGGATCATGATTAAGTGTTCCGGAATTCCCATTTTTGGAAATGTTATCAATAACTTATTATGATCCACATAGTCGAATGCCTTTGCACAGTCAATACAACACAGGTAAACAACTTTCTGATATTGTTTGCTTTCAACCAAGATCCATCTGACATCAGAAATGATATCCCTAGTTCCACATCCTCTTCTGATTCCAGTTTGAATTTCTGCAAGTTCCCTGTCAATATACTGCTTCAACTGTTTTTGAATTATCTTCAACAAAATTTTACTTGGATGTGACATTAACAATATTGTTTGGTAGTGCCTACATTCTGTTGGATCATCTTTTTTTTGGAATAGGCACAACTATGGATCTGTTGCCTAGGTATCTGTCTTTCAAATTTCTTGGCATAAACGAATAAGCGCCTCCAGTGCTATATCCATTTGTTGAAACATATCAATGGATATTCCATTAATTCCTGGAGCCTTGCTTTTGCCAATTCCTTCAATGCAGTTATGCTATAAACATTGACCAATTCTGTTTGGTACAGTGACTCTGTGTCTTTTTTAGATGTTTTGTGCATTATTCAATATTTTTCCCATAGAATGCTTCAGTATTGCAATTCAAGCCTTGAATTTTTTTCTTCAGTTCTCTAAGCTTCAGGAATGCCAAGTGTGTTCTTCCCTTTTGGTTTTCTAACTCCAGGCCTTTGCACATTTAATTATTAAACTTTATTTTGTCTTCTCAAGTTGCCCTTTGAAATCATCTGTTCAGCTCTTTTATTTCAACATTTAACATTGTTTTTTTAGCTTCTCTCTATTCAAAATCAAGTTTAAGAGTCTCTTCTGACATCAATTTTGCAATGAATAAATCGTTGGCCTTGCAAAATATTATCATGTGATCTCTGGTGTCATTTTCATCACCAGGGCCATATTTTCCAACTACTGATGTTTCTTCTTGTTTCTAACTGTCTCATTCCAATCACCAGTAATAATTAGTAGATCTTGATTGCATGTTTGGTCAATTTCAGACTACAGAAGTTAGTAAGACTCTTCAATTTCTTCATCTTTGGCTTTAGTGATTGGTGTGCAAATTTTAAATTTAGAATTACCTGGTCTTCTTGTAAGTGTATGGATTTTATCCTATCACTGATAGCATTGTACTTCAGGATAGATCTTGAAATGTTCTTTCTGATGATGAATGTGATGCCATTCCTTTTCACTTTGTCATTCCCATCGTAGTAGATTATATGATTATTTGATTCAAAATGGTTAATTCCAGTCCATTTCAGCTTGCTAATGCCTAAGATATCGATCTTTATCTGTTCCACTTCATTTTTGACAAGTTCCAATTTTCCTAGATTGCCATACATTCCATGTTCCAATTATTAATGAATGTTTGCAGCTATTTATTCCTATTTTGAGTCTTTTCCATCGCCAAATGAAGGTCCCAAAAGCTTTACTCCATCCACATCATTAAGGTAGACTCTACTTTGAGGAGGCAGCTCCTCCTTAGTCATATTTTGAGTGTCTTCCAGCCTTAGGTGCTCTTCTTGTAGCACTACATCAGTGTTTCACTGCTGTTCATAAGGTTCTCATCTGTCAGTTTGCTGTACTGTGGTGACTTGTGTGTTGCTGTGAGGCTGGAGGTTGTACCACCAGTATTTCAAATACCAGCAGGGTCACCCACGGTGGACAGGTTTCAGCAGAGCGTCCACACTGAAACAGACTGGGAAGAAGGACGGGGCCATCCACTTCTCAAAGAATTGGCTGCAGTTCACTGTACAACTAAAATGTTGAGATTCTTTCTGTTATCAGTTCTGTTCTATGGCATTATTTCATTATCTTTTAACCCAACAGGTTATATATTTCCCCCCACTTCTTTATTATAAACATTTTCAAACATACTTTAAAAACTGTAAGAACAGTATCATGAATATCTGAAGAGATAAATTTTTTTTTTCTCCTTTTTCAAACCACATCTATTTTTTCAACCCAAGCAGCTAAAACTCTTTTTACTATTCTCTGAGAGCTACACACTTTTCACAAATTCATATCAATTGGATATTCACACTGTTTTTGCATTTTGGAAAAATTAGAAAACGTAATAAACTTATGGCAGTTTGTTATTGTTGTTGTTAGGTACTGTCATGTCGATTCTGACTCATAGAGAATCTATGTACAACAGAACAAAACATTGCCTGGTCCTGCACCATCTTTCTATTCTGAATTTATACATCATCTTCTTAGCAACATTTTCCATAGGACAGGTGATGAAATTTAGCAAGCCTTCCTGAAATATGCCTTTTATATTCCAACATATCTTCCATGCTAAACTTCTCTTAATAAAATGCCACCTCTATTACTTAAGACGCTTTCACCTGAAAATGGCATGAAATCCAACTCAAAATGGCCTAAACTATACACTAACTTCTTAGCTCTTATAAAAACAAGTTCAGAGGTAATGCATGTTAATTGATTCAGTGGCTGTTATTATATCAAGAAACCAGATTTGTTTTATTTCACCACTCTACAATCCTCAGTCTGTAAGCTTTGACCTCAGGATGGCTTTTCTCATGGTCACAAAATGGCAACAGTGATTCCAGTTCCACACATATTGAGCCACCACATCATTCAAAAGATAAGATCTGTCCTTTTGTTTTTCCCATATATTACTTTTATTCCTTTTTGGGAATGAGAAAATCTTTCCCAGAAACCTTAAAAAGACCATTCCTAAAAAAAGATCATTTATCAAGATTCGATCACATATCTTCCTAAACCACTTACTATCAAGTGAATGAAAGACATTACCATGATTTGGAGGTAGAATGAATCTTGGAAAGCCAACTACCATGCTTACTTAATATAGCATCTTGCACACTCTTTACCTGAGTATAAGTAGCTAATTGGATAGAGGTTGTATATACAATGTTCTGCTACTTAAAGATCTATTTTCCTAGTAAAGATAATGCATTTATATTAAGATATTGGTACTCTCCGTCCTTTGTAATAATGTGACACATCAGCAGGATGTATGATCAGGGACAAGAGATCCAATCTTCCTTGGATAAGTCTAGAAGCTAAAATTAAAACAAAACTCTAGAAAGCTAATTATTGATATGAATGAAAGAATATGAGTTTATGCCTTTGGCTTCAGTGGCATCTCGGAGACGTGAGTTTGTTGTATACAAATTAAATACTTTTATCAACTAGTGATATCAGTCCTGCCCACAGTATTGTTGTCTATCTTACTTAACAGCCATACCTCAGGATGTAAATATGCTCAAACACTTTGTTAATATTTATTCTAGATTTATGGTTAATAGGTAATTCATATGGGAACTCTGGTGGCATAGTGCCTAAGGCATTTGATTGCTAACCAGAAGGCTGGCGGTTCAAAGCCACTTGCCACTCCTCAGAAGGAAGGTTGGGCAATCTACTTCTATAGGGATACTGCCTTGGAAACCCAAGGAGGGGTCGCTATGAGTCAGATCCGACTCCACGGCAGTGAGTTTGGTTTGGTAGGTTTAGATGATTCATATAATAGTACCTTACATTTCTTTGCACATTCTTCTAAATATAGAATAAATATATCATCTTAAACTTGGGAGGTTTAGTGAAATCTAAATATAAGAAACTATCCCCAAATATTATTTTCTATTTACCACTTTCTTGGTATTAAAGTACTTACTAATTTTAAACTTGAATGCAGGGTAATCTAGAGAACACAAACATGCAGGCTAAGCAATGCATGCAGTTTCTATTTTAACATGGAGTTCTGGGGATATGTGAATTTTCTAATTCCCTAAAGGCTCTATTTTTTGATTTTCTTTTCTACCTGTTAAAAATGTTACACGATATATGTATAGAAGATGCAAGTTATAAAAATGTAAACTTTAGGAAAATATAAAAGAGAAAATAACCCATAATTCTACCCTTTAGTAATAATCACTATAAAAGTTGAATTATACTATTTGTGGTTTGTTATTCTGATTTTTCTATTTGTTATTCTCTCATGACAATTCTGAATACCATTAAAAATTCTGCTACCCATAGTTCTCTTTGGCAGATACCGGTAGCATTTCATTTTTGTGAATATTCCACAGTTATTTGATCAATTCTCTAACACATCTTTCTTCCACAGAGTAGTTGGTGGGATCTAACCTCTGAGCTTTTAGTTAGCAGCCTAGTGTTTTAACCACTGTGCCACCAGGGCTCATTCCTAATACTGTAAATGTAGATTGTTTAAAATTTTATCATGAAGACAAATTTTACAGCCATAAATATTCCAAATGGCTAAGGATACACTGACTATCTCTGGATAGTGGGATAATCTCTTGGTAGTAGGTTTGTATTACTACCTAAGAATTAAAACCCTCTGGTCATCTGTCCAAGGAGCTCTAGTGGCATAGTGGGTAAGACATTTGGCTGCTAACCCAAAGGTCAGTGGTTCAAAGCCACCAGTTGCAGGAAGATGAGGCAATCTACTACTGTAAAGATTTACAGCCTTGGAAACTCAATGGGGCTCCCTATGAGTCAGAATCAACTTGATGGCAGTAGGCTTTGGTTTTTTGGTCATCTGTCTACCCACATCCACTTCCAGCCATTCTAGTCCATACTGCCCTCCAAGAGCTCCTCTTTATCCCAATTTTTCCATTGCCTGCTCTCAGGGGTAAGAAACTCATCCACATCCTCAACGTTTTTGTTTTTTTTTTTCCCTCAACCATTTTTTGTGCATTCCTTCCATCTCCTTGTCCTAATTGAAATTTGGCTCTCCTGAGGGCACTGTTACCTCATGTAGCCTTCTTAAGCTATCTCCCTCAGGTTTGGAAGTTCAGATAGGTATCTTTCTTGCTTTCCTATTGCCACTTATTGACAATTTTTCCTCCATCTTTTGGTAAAACTCCTTGATTTTTTCAAGTTCATGCCACCTATATTCTCACCCTTTGTTCTACCTCAAGTGAATCATTTTCCAACTTTCTGGTCACTACTTCTTTTGGAGCTCTGGTGGCATAGTTCCTAAGGCATTTGACCTTTTTATAAATTTTAAAGCATTTTGTATCATATGGCTCCAATATCCATACATCAATGTCCAAACAATCTGGCTTCTCAGTTCTTTGACTTTCTCTACTTTTTCCCTCCACTTTCCAGGTTCTTATCTGGAATCCACTCCCCCAATGAGCCATGGATAGAATTCAGAGGTTCTATGAACTTGAATAGAGAAAAATTTATATCTCTATTTTCACTAAACTTAAACTGAAATTTGGCACTTCCTTCAATAATAAATGTAGGCAATACACCACAGTAGTATTAATGGTATTTATAGCTCCATTACCAGTAGAAAACACAGGTATTTTCATATATATTGCAGTTCATCTCACATACAAATGCTTCAAAATTTCCTTTATATTTATTCCTAACTAGGAACTATGGTACTGTTTAGACCTACAACTGCATGTTGTTATTTAATATATTAATAAAGAAGTGTGTATGTTACTATAGCACACATTTGGCTTATTTAAATATTTTGTTAACTATATTTCAATATTTCATTTGTGATCTTATATATTTTGTTTTATGCAGTTAAAAATATTATTTGAAAAGGACTCCGTGGGCTTCACCAGCCTGGCAAAGAGGTCCACTATACAAAAAGTTAAGAAACTGCATTATACAGCAAGACCAACTTATTTTTAATTTCCTTTCTTATACAACCTAAATTTCAAGACTCACCAGTACACCTCTCATGCCAATATTCAAACTCTCTTGGCCTATTATCAATTTCTTGGCTCCTCTGGTAACATGCTAGTATTACCGAGCCTTGCTGCCAAAATCATACAGCAGTACAGATCTATGCCATTATTACTCATGATCCCCAGCCTCTACCAGGTCCTTGTTTCCCTTTTCAGTTTTCTTTCTCATTTCAGACTTTCTTTCTCCATCATAACTCTTAACTTCTTTCTCTCCTACTTTAATTCTCCCCTCACCTCAGCAGATTATTTTATCTCTCACTTCATGAAGAATTTTGAAGTCCTCAGATGACATTTCCTGACCACTAACCTTTATATGGGAGCTCTGGTAGCATAGTGGCTAAAGCACTTGACTGCTAACCAGAAGGCTGGCGGTTCAAACCCACCAGCCACTCCTCGGAAGGAAGGTTGGGCAATCCTACTTCCGTAGTGATACTGCCTCGGAAACCCAAGGAGGGGTCGCTATGAGTCGGGGCCGACTCGACGGCACATAACAACAACAACAACAACAACCTTTATATAAGGAGCTCTGGTGGCATCATGCTTAAGGCATTTGACTGCTATCCAGAAGGTTGGTGGTTCAAAGCCACCAGCCACTCCATGGAAGGAAGACTGGGCAATCTACTTCCCTAAATATTTACCACCTTGGAAACCCAAAGAGGGTCACTATGTGTCACAATCGAGTTGATGGCAGTGAGAGTTTTAATCTTTATATATATATCCATTATTTTTCCTTCTCTTTCACCACAATGGAATTGGTGTCCCTCCTCTGGTCTAAGATAAATTCCTCCTTCATTCACTCAGCAAATATTGATTCAGGCTTACTATGTGCCACACCTTGTTCCAAGCAAAAACAGTGAACAAAACAAAGGTCCTTGCCCTTTTCTGTATGACTTAACCTGCCCTCTCAAAAACCTGGATAGCAATCAATGCCCATGAAAGCAGCAGGTAAGAAATCAAATGGTGTAGTGTATTAGGCAAATCTGAAGACTAAGGTGCACCTAATCCAAGCCATGTTGTTTTCAATAGCCTCATGTGAAGATGAAAGTTGGGCAATGAATAAGGAAGACTGCAGAAGAATTTATGCCTTTGAATTGTAGTACTGGTGAAAAATATTGAAAATACCATGGACTGCCAGAAAAACTGTCTTGGAAAAAGCACAGCTGGAATGCTCTTTAGACATAAGAATGGCCAGACTTCTCCTCTTCTACTTTGGTCATGTTATCAGAAGGGACCAGTCCCTGGAGAAGGATATTATGCTGGGTAAAATAGAGGGTCAGTGAAAAAGGGGAAGAGCTACAAGAGATGAATTGACACAATAACTGCAACGTTGGCCTCAAGCATAACAACTATTGTGAGGATGGCACAAGACTGGGCAGTGTATTGTTCTGCTGTACATAGGGTCACTATGAGTTGAAACTGACTCAACAACACCTAACAACAATAACATTTGTGATAATTTGTTATGGTTGTTGTTGTTGTTATGTACCGTCGAGTCGGACCTGACTCATAGTGACCCCTCCTTGTTTGTTATGGTAGCCCTAGGGGAAAAAATATATATCCCATTATAACCAAGAAAACTACATATACTACTGATCTGCTGCCCAAATATTTCTGAAAATCATCCACTTTCCCCCTTTCACAAGGCTAGTCTCATCTACCACCCTCTCTCACCTAGGGTATTGTACTGCCCTCTTTATTGGCCTTCTTACTTCCAATGTCGCTCTCAGGGCCATATTCATGGGCATTATCACCTGTGCATTACATAGGGCCTTGCACTCAGGAGGGCTTCTTCCTTCATTTACTCTGTTGTTACTGTCATTAAATTTATAATTTTATTTTCAAATGCATACTTTTAAAATGAAGTCCAATAGGACAACAGAACATGTGAATGAGCAAAGGCAATACATGCAATATGTACATCTGTCGTTTCTTGCCATTCCATTTCTATATAGTGGTCGCAGTGCCTTGTGAGCATAGAATTCCAGTGGGTTCATGATATGTAGGAATTCATTGAGCCTCAAAGCAAGTACAAGGTAAAGGTATTAACTCTACATCAACCCATAAAGATCATGTTTTCCATTAGGGAATCAGAACTTGCTTCAAAGGCAGAAAGAAGACAATAGCATTCTAAGAAACATCAGTGACCAAGGTCTCCTAATAAATCCTTTCTTACTTACATATCTTCCATGTTTTAGTCAACAACTTATGCTGAAAGTGGTGACATAGAAGGAAAGGGAAAGAGAGAACATAGTTCCCTTTCATTTCAGTCCTTCCTTACTCATCATTAGAAAGCTGAAGGTAGAGTATTGGTAGAACATGCACCTATTAAGAAGTAAAAGAAAAACAGTTGAGTTGGTTTTGTGTACTGTTTGCATTGTTCTGGTAATACATATTCTGTATCATATATTAAATATAAACCATATAAATTAACTTACTCCGAATGTTCTCTTATATTTGAAGTTAAAACTGGTATTGAACAATATAAAGATGAATGAAAAATTCATGCTAATAAATTTTTGTTTACTTAGAATGACATTAAGTACCAAATAAAAAACACCATGAAAAATTGAGAGACTGTGGAAGAATGGAAAAAGCTATAGATTTCAGTATTTTTGACAGCACTTTTTTTCCTGCTTTTTGAACAGAAGGACCTACATATTCATTTTGTAGTGGGCTGTGCAAATTTCTAGAAGGCATTATGTTTCTCTCATTCCTGAGACTCTACATATGCTGTTCCTTCAGGCTGAAATCCTTTTTTTCCTACTTTTTACTTAGATATTTTTTATTCAACTGTTAAGTACTAGTACAGACATCACTTCCTCCTGGAAGCCTTCTCTGATCCCTACGTCTAGATGAGTCACTCTTACTAAGCACTCCAACAACATTCTTTCCCCTGATATCATTGAACTAATCACCACTATTTAGCTGACTTTTGGTCATGTAGGGAACAGATGATGTTTATTTTGTTTATTGCATCTCAATTGTTTATCACAGAATCTAGCTTATAACAACAGCTTAATAAATGATGTTGAATTTGCATTGCACTGAAAATATATTTTCTATTTCCTATGTAAATACTTGGGAGCTCTGTAGCATAGTGGCTAGGGCACTTGACTGCTAACCAGAAGGCTGGTGGTTCAAACCCACCAGCCACTCCTCGGAAGGAAGATGGAGCAATCTACTTCCATAGTGATACTGCCTCGGAAACCCAAGGAGGGGTCTCTATGAGTCGGGTCCAACTTGACGGCACATAACAACAGCAACAACAACAATGTAAATACTTGTTCAATCTATATGCTGAGCAATCTGTATGTTGAACTATATGAAAAAGAACGTCGCCTCAGGATTAGAGGAAGACTCATTAACAATCTGCGATATGCAGGTGACACAACCTTCCTTGCTGAAACTGAAGAGGACTTGAAGCAGGTACTGGTGAGGATTAAAGAGTCTGCATATGGATTGCACTTCAACATAAAGAAAATGAAGATCCTCACAACTGGGCCAATATGCAGCATCATGATAAATGGAGAAAAGATTGAAGTTGTCAAAGATTTCATATTACTTGGATCCATAATCAACACCAATGGTTAGCAGTCAAATGCCTTAGGCACTATGCCACCAGAACTCCTACCAATGAAAGCAGTAGTCAAGAAATCAGATGTCGTATTGCACTGGGCAAATCAGCTGCAAAAGACCTCTTTCAAGTACTGAAGAGCAAAGATGTCTCTTTGAAAACTAAGGTGCACCTAACTCAAGCTATGGTGTTTTCAATCACTTTATATACATGTGAAAGCTTTACTATGAATAAGGGAGACTGAAGAAGAGTTGATGCTTTTGAGTTTGGTGTTGGTGAAGAATACTGAAAGTACTATGGACTACCAGAAGAACTAAAAAATCTGTCCTGGAAGAAGTGCAGCCATATGCTCCTTGGAAGCGAGAATGGCCAGACTTCATCTCACCTAATTTGGTCTTGTTGTCAGAAGGGACCATTCCCTGGAGAAGGATATCATTCTTGGTAAAGTGGAGGGTCAGAGAAAAAGGGGAAGATTCTCCATGAGATGGATTGACACAGTGGCAGGAATGATGGGTTCAGGTATAGTAAGGATTGTGGGGCTGGTGAAGGTCTGGGCAGTGTTTTGTTCTATTGTACACGGGGTCGCTGTGAGTTGGAGCCGAGTCAATGGCACCTAAGAACAATAACAACATGTAAAGTATGTTACACTGCAATATGCACACTTTATATTTAAATCTTTTCAAGGTCTCTGATTATTTTATTAAAATAAAGCCCCAGGTGTAAAATTATTATTGGGTAAAAAAATATAATCATTTTTAAGTCCTTAAAATATATTGCCAAATTAATTTCTAGATGTTTATTTTTCTAAACCCATTTAGAAAAGATTGACATTTTTATGACATTCAGTCACCTCATTCAAGACTACACTCTATCTCTCCATTTATACGAGACTTATTTATATATTAGTTATTAATGTTTTATAGTTTTCCTGATATGACTTTCATATTCCTTTTAAAGGTGACTGGTAGCGTAGTGCCTAAGGCACTTGACTGCTAAGCAGAAGGCTGGCGGTTCAAACCCATTAGCCACTTCCCAAAAGGAAGGTTGGGCAATCTACTTCTGTAGTGATACCGCCTTGGAAACCCAAGGCGGGGTCGCTATGAGTGGGGTCTGACTCAACGGCACATAACAACAACAAGAAGTGTCTTATAGGATCCATGGTAGCACCGTGGTTAAAGCACTCAGCTGGTAACCAAAAGGTCAGTGGTTCAAACTTACCACCTGGTCCTTGGGAGAAAAATGTGGCAATCTGACTCCATAAAGATGTACAGCCTTGGAAACACTATGGGGCAGCTCTACTCTGTCCTACAGGATCACTATGTGTCAGAAACAACTTGATGGTAGTGGATTTGGTTTGGAGTTTTAGATGCTTTATATATGTTTATTGTGTATAAGTGTGTGAACACACACACACATAAAATAATCATTTCTGTGAATCAAAACTTTTTGGTTCAAATCTATCAGCCACTCCTCGGAAGGAAGACTGAGCAATCTACTTCCATAAATATTTACCCCTCAGAAACCCAAAGGGGGTGGCTATGAGTCGGAATCCACTAGATGGCAGTGAATTTGGGTTTTTTTGTTTTGTTTTATTTTATTACTAATTATTGCTGGTATATAGGAAAGCTGATGGTGTTGGTGATTTCCTTTTAATCTACTTTACTGAACTCTCTCATTAGTTAGAAATGTATATAATCATATCATTTATAAATAATGGTACATTTTTCTCCTTTTTCATAGTTACGCTTATTATTTGTTTCACATCTTATTTTAATTACTTAAAATTTCCAGAATTATATTAAATAGCATAATATGTCAGCAAAAAAAGGGTAAGACCTTCAATAAGATGGTGCCGCTCTGACAGGAATATACCACAAGTGGAATGGCTTGAACAAAGAGGAGTTTATTCTCTTACAGTCTTGGAGGCTTTAAGTCCAAGTTTAAAGTGCCAGGCTCTAGGGGCTGGGTGAAAGCCCCTCAACCTTGGGCTTCAGCTCTGCTTCCTGTTCCTGGCCTACTGAAGCTAGAGGCTTTTCTTCACTCAGACAGCTGCTGGCTGCTGAGGCTGACAAACCCAAGGTTGACAAGTAAAAAGGCACAGTCCCAATTTTACCAAACCACACAGCAGGTCATTAATTCAAGTCCACTGAAAGTACCAAGAACAGCAGAGCATGGCAGGCTGCTGAACAAAGGCTCAGCTACAGGGTTCAAGCATGCCATAAGCTAAAGACCATTCCAAAGCTGGTTCTTATATATGGGAAGCAGACCACATCCATAAAGCAGCCACTCAGCTGCTTGCGGTAGATCCCACCATGGAGTTGATTGCTAGTCTCATATGGGGAATAACTACCACCAGCTGCCCAGCCACTCAACCAGGCCCAGCCAAGTTGACATAAAATCTTAACTACCACACATTTGTAAATCATGGTACATTTATCTTCTTTTTCTTGTTGTTGTTAGATGCCATTGAATCGTCTCCAACTCATAGTGAGCCTATGCACTGCAGAACGAAACACTGCAGCAGTCCTGCACCAGTTCTATGATCCTTGCTATACTTGAGCCCATAGCCACAACCACTGCATCAATCCATCTCATTAAGGGCCTTCCCCTCTTTTGTCAACCCTTCACCTTACCAAGCATGACATCCTTCTCCAGGGAATGGTCCCTTCTTATAACATGACCAAAGGAGGTGAAAGGAAGTCTGGCAATTCTTGCTTCCAAGGAGCATTCTGGTTGCACTTCCTCCAGGACAGATTTGTTAGTTCTTTTAGCAGTCCATGGTAATTTCAGTATCAACACTTCTTCGGTCTTCCTTATTCATTGTCCAGCTTCTTTTTCATAGTTATGTTTATTATTTGTTTCACATCTTATTTTTAATTACTTATAATTTCCAGAACTATATTAAATAATGGGAGCTCTGGTAGCATAGTGGCTAAGGCACTTGACTGCTAACCAGAAGGCAGGCGGTTCAAACCCACCAGCCACTCCTCGGAAGGAAGGTTGGGCAATCCTACTTCCGTAGTGATACTGCCTCGGAAACCCAAGGAGGGGTCGCTATGAGTCGGGGCCGACTCGACGGCAAACAACAACAACAACAACATATTAAATAATATAATATGTCAGCAAAAAAAGGGGGAAAACTCTCAATAAGATGGACTGATACAGTGGCTCCAACTATGGGCTTAGGTATAGTAAGGGTTGTGAGGGTGGCACAGGACCAGGCACTGTTTCATTCTGTTGCACATAGGGTCACTGTGAGTCGGAGCCAAACTGATGACACCTAACAGCAACAACATATTAAATAATGGTGATGAGGTCAGGTTCCCTTCTGTATTTCTTATTTTACTATATTCACTGGTATTTCAGTGTTAAGTACGATACAACCTGATTTTCAGAAAGGTATTCTTCACTGTTTTAAGGAAGATTTATTTAATTTCTAGATTATCATTTTTAACATTTAAAAGTGGACATTTATTTTTATCAAATAACATTTCAGCATCTATCTAAATAAATAAATAGTTTACTCCCTTTAACTTACTGATGTGGTGTATTATATTAGGTGTTGTTTTGTTTTGTTTTTCTCAAATGAACTGTGGAATTTAACTTGCAAATACTTATTTTATTTAGGATTTTTACATTTATTTTCATCATTGAAGTTTGTCTTGATATATGTGTGTGTGTACTTCATATCAGGGTATGTGCTGATTTTATAAAATTAATCAAGAAACTTTCCATCTTTTTCTATTCTGTGCAACAGTCGTTATATAATATTGCAATTATATTTTCATTGAAAGAAATCACTCTTCAACCATCTTAAACAAAACTTTTTTGGGAGTTTATTCTTTAATGTCTTTTTCAATTTCTCCTATAGTTTTGGGCTATTTCTGTTTTCTACTTCATGTAAATTTGATGACATATTTTTCCAGAAAATTTTTAACTTTATCAATAGTTTCAAAATTATGATCCAAGTGTTATGAAGTAGTACATATAATATTCACGACTTTTAAAAAAGCAGCCTTTTTACCTGGCATTCCATCATCATTCTTAATTTTCTTAACTTGTGTTTTCTTCTTTTTCCCCAACTAGAATACCTGATATTTGTCTACATTACTGGTTCTTTAAAAAGAAAATTAGTTCTGGGGGTATATAAATAAATTATATTCTTCTCCAATTTTTCAGTTTTCTCCATTTTTATTTTCTTTTATTGATTTTTTTCCTTTTCTTCATTATTTTGTATTCCTTTACTTTTGATCAAAATGTTATGCTTAACCATTTATTTTCATTCTCTCTTTTACCAAGATGAAAACATGTAAGATTATGACTTTTCCTATAAGTCCAGCTTCAGGGCAGTCTATATGTGTTGCTATAAATATTACACTGAATTTTTGCTTTGATTTTGGAATTAAGATAAATACACTGTTAGATTGCTACACTTCATTTTCAGCCTGTGGAAGACTGAATTGTCAAATGCTGATTTCAAAAGACTTCTTAGAATTTCTGAACTTGATTCCAACTACTGACCATGTGATCAACAGTTACCATCATATCTAGTCAGAGTATGTACATTAGTGTAATTAGAACAAGGATTGTTATTTAGATATATTTTTAATATCTGAGTATAGGATAAACATTCTAGATATTGCCTGTAGTGAAAAACCTTTTTATGTGTTGAAATACATCAGCTGAGTGAAGGATAAGGGTATATTTATTATTGCAAGAGTGAAATGTTGCATTCATTATTGATGGTGAAAACTTAAATTTTTCATAAAAAGTTATTAAGAACAATGAAATAGTTAATTAAAGAGAGAAACAAATTAAAGTCATTAGACTGATTAAAGGGACTGCATATGCTAGATAGCTTTAGCAAGGATGTTATATCCTTTTTGAGTTAATAAGTGTTATTAAAATTTAAATAATAATGTAAGGCAGAAAAAATTGAAATGAGATTATATCATAATATTTGATGCATTAATATTCATAAAATTAAAAAAAATAACCCTTAAGAATTATATTAAATTGAATGCCACTTAGCCCTTGAGATTTTTAAGAGCAAGTGTTATTTTGGAATTCTTTACATTCTCTGAGAATGATTTAAAAGCAGAATGCCAAATTTGCCACCCCCAAATTTTACAAGGGAGAAAAACTCATGGATAAACATCCATGATAAATCATCTTTAATCCAGATATTAAAATGAGCATAAGAAAAAGAAAAAAGTGGTAGCCTATTCAGAAAATATCTTGCTTCTTCATAGACCTTAGTGAAAGTGAACATTTTTGATAAGGCAAATATGCAACTAAGTGACTTCAGGAACAATCTAACAGATGGCAGTGCTGATAAACTTTTGTTCCTGTATACTGGTGTCAAACATTTAGAATTTGATGATGTTGTTGTTGTTGTTATTTGCCATCGAGTCGGTTGTAATAATACTTAAATTTTAAAAATAAGATAGCAGATCTATTGTTATATTCCAGAAATTCATTCCATGATTATTTTACTCATCCGTAGCCTTAATCTGGGCTGAATATTGATTTTAATTCTCAGCTGTTTGCTATTCAGCCAAAATGTGTTCACTGTAATTCCATTTCATACCTTTGATTTCTTCTTTACTCCAAAGTGTTATTTAGAAGAATTTGCTTTATTCTAATTTTTTAAAATTCAATATCTTAACTTGGGCACATTTTTATTAAACTTTTGTTTTCAATTTGCAGTAGTTATAAATTGAGTTTAGAAGATACAAAATCTGTTGCAATCAATTTAAATCTAACTCATAGCAACACTATTGGACAGAATAGAATTGCTTCATAGGGTTTCCAAGGCTGTAATCTTTACAGAAGCAGAAGGCCTAATCTTTCTCCCATGAAGCGGCTCTTGTATTCGAACAACTGACCTTTTGGTTAGCGGTCAAGCATTTACTCACTGTGCTACCAAGAAATATTTAGAAAATATAGCCTATACATTTTTTAAAATTTATTAAAGATTTGTGTGTGTGTATATGTGTGTGTGTGTGTGTGGCTTAGAACATAATTTTTTTGGTCAGTGTTCCACAAATGCTTGAAAATATGTATTCTCTGTAAGATACTCAGTTTCAACATGTATATAAAATACTATATTTTAATTAACTTCATCAAAGAGTTCATTCAAGCAACCATTAAACACTGAAAAGACACTCGCTATCATTAGCCATCAAAGAGATGCAAATCAAAACTACAATAAGATACTATTTCATACCTTCAAGAAAAAAAAAAAAAAAAAGGGCTGAAAAAAAAAAAAAAAAAAAAAAGGTGCTGATAAAAATAAAACAGAAAACAAATTGTGGCAAGGTTGTGGGGAGATTGGAACCCTGCTGTACTGCTGGTTGTTGTTAGATGGCTTCAAGTTGATTCCGACTCACAGCGACCCTATGTGTAACAGAACGAAACACTGCCCATGCCTGCGCCATCCTCACAATCCTTGCTATGCTTGAGTCCATCCTTGCAACGACTGTCAATCCATCTCCTTGAAGGTCTTTCCCTTTTTCTCTGACCCTTCACTTTACCAAGTATGATATCCTTCTCCAGGCACTCGTCTAATCTGACCACATGACTAAAGAAGGTGAGACGACGTCTGGCCATTCTGGCTTCTAACAAGCATTCTGGCTGCACTTCTTCTAGGATAAATTTGTTCTTCTGGCAAACTATGGTATTTTAAATATTCTTCACCAATGCTACAATTCAAAGGCATCATTTCTTCTTCTGTCTTCCTTATTCATTGTCCAGTTTTCACGTGCATATGACGCAATTGAACATGGCATCGCTTCCGGCAGGCACATCTCAGTCTTCAAAGTAGACATCTTTGCTCTTCACTTTAAAGAGGCCTTTGCAGCAGATTTTCCCAGTGCAACGTGATGTCTGATTTCTTGAGTGATGCTTCCATGGGTGTTGATTGTGGATACAGGTAAAATGAAACCTTTGATAGCTTCAATCTTTTCTCCATTTATCATGGTGTTGCTTACTGGTCCTGTTGTGAGGTTTTTTTTTTTTTTTTTAAGTTGAGGTGTAATCCATACTGCAGACTGTCTTTAATCTTCATCAGTAAGTGTTTCAAGTTGTCTTCACTTTCAGCAAGCAAGGTTGTGTCATTTGCATATCACATGTTGTTAAGGAATCTTCCTCCAATCCTGATACTGCATTCGTCTTCATATTGTCCTTCTTCATATCATCCAGCTTCTCATATTATTTGCTCAGAATACAGATTGAATAAGTATGGTGAAAAGATATAACCCTGACACACACCCTTCCGGATTTTAATTCAGGCAGTATTCCCTTCTTCTGTTTGAATGATAGCCTCTTGGTCTATTTACAGGTGCCTCATGAGCACAATTAAGTGTTCTGGAGTTCCCATTCTTCACCACTTTATCAATAATTTATTATGTTCCACACAGTTGAATGCCTTTTCATACTCAACAAAACACAGGTAAACATCTTTCTGATACTCCTTGCTTTCAGTTAAGATCCATCTGACATCAGCAATGATCTCTCTCATTCCACACCCTCTTCCGAATCCAGCTTGCATTTCTGAAAGTTCTCTGTCAATATACTGCTGCAACCATTTTTTAATTATCTTCAGCAAAGTTGTACTTGTGTGTGATATTAATGATATTGTTTGATAATTTCCACATTCTGTTGGATCATCTTTCTTTGGAATGGGCATAAATATGGATTTCTACCAGTCAGTTGGCGAGGTATCTGTCTTCCAAATTTCCTGGCATACATGAGTAAGTACCTCCAGTGCTGTATCCGTTTGTTGAAACATCTCAATGGGTATTCTTTCAATTCCTAGAGACTTGTTTTCACCAATTCCTTCAATGCTGCTTTTGACTTCTTCCTTCAATACCATTGGTTCTTGACCATATGCTACCTCCTACAATGATTGAACATCACTTTTTGTACAGTAAATCTGTGTAATCCTTCCATCTTCTGCTGCTGCTTCCTGCATCATTCAATATTTTGCCCATAGAATCCTTAAATATTGTAATTTGAGGCTTAAATTTTTCATCAGTTCTTTCAGCTTGAGAAATGATGAACATGTTCTTCCCTTTTGGTTTTCTAATTCCAGATCTTTGCATATTTCAATATAATACTTTACTCTGTCTTCTTAAGTTGCCCTTTGAAATTTTCCATTCAGGTCTTTTATTTCAACATTTCTTCCATTTACTTTAGCCACTCTCCAATCAGGAGCAAGTTTCA
>NW_006921598.1:13514142-13515175 GCF_000298275.1 Orycteropus afer afer
CTTTGGTGAAGTGCCTATTCATGTCCTCTGCCCATTTTTTAACTAGATGTTCATCTGTTTGTTGTTGAGGTGTTGGAGTTTTCTATAAATTTTAGAGATAAGTCCCTTGTCAGATATGTCATTGCCAAATATTTTTTTCCAATCTGTAGGTTCTCTTTTCATTCTTTTGGAGAAATCTTTTGAAGCACATAAAAATTTAATTTTTAGAGGGCCCCATCCATCTAGTTTTTCTTCAGCTGTTTGTGCATTTTGGATTATGCTTGGCAGTCTATTTATGCCATAAATTAAGGCCCCTAAATTTGCCCCTAGTTTTTCCTTGAGGAACTTTATAGTTTTAAGTTTCACATTTAAGTCTTTGATCTATCTGGAGTTTGTTTTTGCATATGGTGTGAGGTACGGATCTTGTTTCATTTTTCTGCAAATGAATATCCAGTTTTGCCAGCACCATTTGTTAAAGAGACCATCTCTTCCCCATTTGATGCATTTCAGCGCTTTGTGAAAAATCAGCTGACTGTAGGTCAATGGATCTATTTCTCTGTTCTCAATTCTGTTCCACTGGTCTTATGTGTCTGTAATTGTATCAATACCATGCAGTTTTGACTACTGTGGCTGTATAGTAGGTTTTGAGATCCAGGAGTGTGAGACCTCTTACTTTGTTCTTCTTCAATAGTGCTTTGCTTATTTGAGGTCTCTTTCCATTCCATATAAAATTAGTGATTGGTTTTTCCATATCCTTAGAGAATGTTTATGGGATCTGGATTGGGATTGCATTGAATGTATAGATTGCTTTGGGTAGTATTGACATTTTCACAATGTTCAATCTTACTATCCATGAGCATGGGATGTTCTTCCATTTATGTAGATCTCTTATGGTTTCTTGGAGTAGTGATTTGTAGTTTTCTTTGTGCAGGTCTTTTGTGTCCCTGTTATTGTTGTGATATGTTGTTAAGTTGGCCCGACTCATAGCGACCCCTCCTTGGGTTTCCAAGGCAGTATCTCTACAGAAATAGATTGCCAAGGAGTGGCTGGTGGG
>NW_006921598.1:13516023-13517456 GCF_000298275.1 Orycteropus afer afer
TAAAAACTAAACTAACTGCTGTCGAGTCGGATCAGACTCATAGCAACCCCTCCTGGGTTTCTGAGGTGGTATCACTATGGAAGTAGATTGCTCCATCTTCCTTCCAATGAGTAGCTGTGGGTTTGAACTGTCAGCCTTCTGGTTAGCAGTCAAAGTGCCTTAGGCACTATGCCACCAGATCTCCTTTTCAGTGATGTCTTTGCCTAGTATTGGTATCAAGATTATGCTTGCTTCATAAAATGAATTTGGAAGGATTCCATCCTTTTCTAGGTCCTGGAATAGTTTGAGTAGGACTCATGTCAGTTCTTTTCTGAATGTTAGGTAGAGTTCACTAGTGAACCGTCGGGGCCAGGGCTTTTTTTGTTGGTAACTTTTTTAGGACCTGTTCAATTTCTTCTTTTGTTATGGGTCTGGTTAAATTTTCCACCTCAGCCTCTGTTAGTTTAGATAAGTAGTATGTCTGTAGAAATCTTCCCATTTCTTCTAGATTTTCGAATTTTTTGGAGTACAGTTAGTTCTTCATAGTATCCTGATATTATCCTTTTAATTTCTGTTGGTTCTGTTGTGGTGTTACCAAATTAATTTCTTATGCATATTATTTGTATTCTTTCCCTCTTTTCCTTTGTTAAATTTGCCAGTGGTTTGTCAATTTTATTAATTTTTTCAAAGAACCAACTTCTAGTCTTGTTGATTTTTTCTATTGTCTTTCTATTTTCTGTTTCATTGGTTTCTGCTCCAATCTTTATTATTTCTTCTGGTGACTGTAGGCTTTTTTTTTTTTTTTTTGGTGCTCCTTTTCTAACTGTTGGAGATGTTGGGTTAAGGTGTTGATTTTGACTCTTTCTTCTTTTTTGATGTGTGCATTTCTTGTATAATTTGGCCTCTGATCACTGCTTTTGCTGTGTCCCAAAGATTTTGGTATGTTGTGTTTCATTCTTGTTTGATTCAAGGAATATTTTAATTTGATTTTTTATTTCTTCTATTATCCAGTCACTTTCAAGGAGGGTGTTATTCAGTTTCCATGTGTTTGCTTTTTTTCCATTCATCTTCCTATTGTTGATTTCTAATTTTACAACAAAGTGATCTGAGAAGATGCTTTGCAGTATTTCAATGTTTTTAAATTTATGAGGCTTGCATTGTGGCCTAACATATGGTCTATCCTGTAGAATGTTCCATGTGAACTGGAAAAGAATGTATATTGTGCTGTTGTTGGGTGAAGTGCTCGGCAGATGTCTATAAAGATTGTATTGTTTAGTTCTTCTGTGTCTTTGTTGAGTTTCTTTCCAGTTGTTCTATCTTTGATTGAAAATGGTGTATTGAAGTCTCCTACTATGACTGTGGAGTCATCCATTTGTCTTTTCAGTTCTGTTAGAGTCAGGTTTATGTATTCTGGAGCTCTTTCATTGGGTGCATAAACCAAAAAAAAAAAAAAA
>NW_006921598.1:13522756-13537476 GCF_000298275.1 Orycteropus afer afer
GGAGGACAGGGCAGGGCACCCAGGCTCTGTCCGAGCACACAGACTGGGATGGAGTTCCTGCGGGCCCAGAAAGTGGATGGGACTGGAGGATGGCCGCACCTCTGTTCACCAAGTGAGTGTTGGGTATAAGAGTAACAAGAGGAATGTCGCATCTTTTCAGTCGTACACGTCTGGCATGTCCTTGGGGTTGCTGGCAAGCAGAACCTGTTCTTAAGCCCCTGGAATCTGGGAAAGTGCTATCTCTTTAAATATCCAAAATTGTCAAGCTGCTGTAAACATTCAAAATGGCAGCACCCTCTGGACAGGCAAAAGTCTACAGCTCAGCCCACCTTCTTCTTCCCCGCTGCTTTGCCTTTTAGTTCCCAGCCACCAGAGCAGTCCTTCATGCAGGCCCTTGCAAGAAGGTTGATTTTTAGGTTAATTGTTAGGTCCTACCACCACTCAGGAATCTCCAAGCTGTCTGTGCTGTCAGGATCGCTCAGGATTGCTGCCAGACCGCAGCTCCATATGTCTCCTTTTTTGGTACTTTCATGCAAATTCTTCTGCTAATTAGGGTTTAATCCACTTCTATATCCTTCCCTTCAAGGCTCAGGGGTTCAGGATTATCTTCTGTGTCTGTGTTAATTGGTTCCCCTTTTCTTTGTTGAAGAGGGTCTGTGCAGTCTTTCTGCCCATTCCGCCATCTTGGAATCCTCCTCTTTGGACTTCTTGAATGGATATTTTCATATCTTTCATCATACCAGGGAAATTTCTCTTCCAACAAATCTGCAACAATTTTCTCTGTGGTTTTGCCTCTTCCTGTTCTGGAATTCCAGTTACATGTAGGCTATTCCTTTTGTTGGTATTCCACATAAACCTTAGGGATTTTTTTCATTTTGTTTTGATCTTTTTTCTGATTGACCCCTTTACAAAGAAGTATTGAGGTATTTGTCTTCAATCTCACTAATTTTGTCTTCTATTGATTTAATTCTATTCCTTTGCCTGTTCAACGTGTTATCTATTTCTGAATATTTAGTATTAATCTTCTGAATTTCTATCTACAGATTATGTATTATTTCTAATTTTTCATTTATTTTTTCATTTTGTTCTTGTATTGTCTTTTGAAATTGTCCTAAGGTTTTCTCCCATTTTGTCAGTGTTTTCCTTGATCTGTCTCTCGATTCATTGAAGGTACCTAAATATAATTCTTTTGAATTTGTTATCAGGGAGTTCCAATGCTGCTTCTTCCTCAGGGATGTGTTTTGGGTCTGTATCCTGGTCCTTTGTTTCTCCTGCTTTTTCTTGCTTCTTTGTTTGGACTGTGATGCTCTGTTGTCTCAGAGACATTGTAATGTTTTTATGTTTCTATTTAATTGGTGATTGTGTGTTGAAGTGATTTGCCCAAGCTTTTCTTTCTTTTTCTTTTTTGTTTGTTTGTTTGTTTGTTTGTTTTGTTTGGATGTTATCTAAGTAAGCAGGGTATTGTGCTCCTCTATTCACTAGAGGGCAGCCCTTATACACTCACCACCTGTTCTTTCCCATTGTCATCCATTCCTATAGGTCCCTGCTGTCCTTGGAAATGGAGCCTATTGTTAGGTCCCTGGAATCTGAATGAGAATGCTGTCACTTTAAATATCCAAAATGGCCACCCCTTGTAAACATTCAAAATGGCTATGCTCTCAGTCACTTTATATATCCAAAATGGCCATTGCTTGTAAACAATCTAAATGGCTTCATCCTCTGGACAGCTGAAAGTCTACAGCTCAGGTCATCTCCCTTTTTGCTGTTTCCCTTCATAGTCATTGGCCACCAGTGCAACCATCCCTGCAGCCTTGGTGACTAGGGCTGATCTTTAGGTCAATTCTCAGGTCCCAACACCACTTGGAAATATTCATGCTGTTGGTGCCATCAGAGTAGTTGACAGTCTACAGCTCCATCTGTCTCCATACTCACTGTTTTCATTGAGATTCTTCTACTAATTGGTGCCTAATACACTTCTATATACTTCTCTCAAAGCTCAGGGCTCTAGGATTATCTTCTGTATCTCTATCAATTGGTTTCTCTTTTCTTTGCTGAAGAGAGTCTATGTAGCTTGTCTGCCTATTCTGCCATCTTACCAGAAGTCCCACTCCTTTTTCTGTTTTTAAATGACAATTTGCTTTCTTCATGTATGATGCTCTTGAAATCATCTTGATATCTCTGTGTTTTCCTCCATTTTGTCAATGTTTTCCTTGATCTGTCTCTCAATTCATTGACAAATTACCTGTTCTTCAGTCACTGGTGTTTAATGTATCAAATCTTTTCCACAGATGGTCTCTAATTCAGGTGGGATACACTCAAGGTCATATTTTGGCTCTCATGGATTTGTTTTAATTTTCTTCAGCTCCAACTTGAACTTGTATGTGAGCAATTGATAGTCTGCTCCACAGTCAACTCTTGGCCTTGTTTTGACTGATGATATTGAGCTCCTCCATCAACTCTTTACATAGATGTAGTCAACTTAGTCAACTTGATTTCTGTGTATTCCATGTGGCACGGTTCACATGGTCCATGTTGTTGTTGTTGTTATGTGGCGTCAAGTCGGACCCAACTCATAGTGACCCCTCCTTGGATTTCCGAGGCAGTATCACTATGAAAGTAGATACCCCAATCTTCCTTCCGAGGAATGCCTGGTGGGTTTCAACCATCAGTCTTCTGATTAGCAGTCAAGTGCATTAGGCACTACATTACCAGAGCTCCTACGGGGTCCATAGTCACCATTTATGTTGTTGAAATAAAGGATTTTCAATGAATAAGTTATTGGTCTTCCAAAATTTTATCACATGATCTCTGGTGTTGTATGTATCACCAAGGCCATGTTTTCCAACTACTGATCCTTCTTCTTTGTTTCCAACTTTCACATTCCAATCACCAACAATTATCAATATATCTTGATTGCATGTTTGGTCAATTTCAGACTGCAGAAGTTGGTAAAAGTTTTAAGTTCTTTATCTTTTGCTTTGGTGGTTGATGCATAAACTTGAATAACAGTTGTATTAATTGGTCTTCGTTATAGGTGTATGGATAATATCCTATCATTGGCAACATTGTACTTCAGGATAGATCTTTAAATGTGTTTTGATGATGAATGTGACACCATTCCTCTTCAATTTGGCATTCCTGGCATAGTAGACCATATGATTGTCTGATTCAAAATTCCCATTATCAGTCCATTTCAGCTCACTAATACCTACGATATAAATCTCCAGGAGTCCCATTTTATTTCTGACAACTTTCAATTTTCCAAGATCCATACTTCATACAGTCCACATTCCAACTATTAATGAATATTTACAGCTGTTTCTTCAAATTTTGAGTTGTGCCCATCAGCAAATGAAGGTCCTGAAAAGTTTACCCAATCCACATCATTAAGATTGACTCTACTTTGAGGAGGCAGCTCTTCACCAGTCATATTTTGAGTCCCTTACAACATGAGGAACTCATCTTCTGGCACTATGTCAGAGAGTGTTTCACAGCTCTTCATAATGTTTCCTAGTAATAATACATCAGACAGTGTTTCACTGCTATTCATAGTCTATCTTAGTCTAGAAGCTCTGCTGAAATCTGTCCACCATAGGTGACCCTGCTGGTATTCAAAATACCTGTGGCATAACCTCCAGCCTCACAACAACATGCAAGCCACCACGGTATGACAAACTGACAGATGAGTGGTGGCTACTGCTAGTGGGATTGTAAATTGGTTCAACCATTATGGAAAATGGTGTGGTCCTTCCTTAAAAAGCTAGAAGTAAAAATACCTCATGATCCAGCAATCCCACTCCTAAGGATATACCCTAAGGAACTAAAACTACTGATCTAAATGGACATGTGTATATCTATGTTTATAGCAGCATTATTCATAATAACTAAAAGATGGAAAAAACCTAACTGTCCATCAAGAAATGAATGGAAAACCAAACTGCATTACATACACACAACAGAATACTATACAGCCATAAAGAATAATGATGAATTCTCAAAATACATTATAATGTGGATGAATCTGAGGGATATTATGCTGAGTGAAATAGATCAATCACAAAAGGACAAATACTGTATGATCTCACTATTATAAATACAAAAGAATAGGTGTACATACAGAAAGCAGGATTCTTTTCTGGTTACTAGGGATGGGAGGGAGAGAGAGTAAAAATCCTGTTTTAGATAATAGATACTTGTTACTTTTAGACATGGGTAAAGAAATATCAAATAAAGATGAAGTCAGCACAACATGACCAACATAAATAATGACACTAGGAAGTACACAAGAATAGGGGACAATTTTTGTAAAAGCAGTAATATATACACTTTTACAACAATGTAACAACAACCAAAAAATATGTGTGGTTACATAGGTAGATATGTATAGGTTATATATATATATATATATATATATATATATATATACACATATGAGGTTATATATCTATAGGTAAGGAGCTCTGGTGGTGTAGTGGGTAAGGCATTTGGTTGCTAACCAGAAGATCAGTGGTTCAAACCCACCAGCTGTTCCATGATAGGAAGATGGGACAATCTATTTCCATAAAGATTTACAGCCTTGGAAACCCTATGGGGGTCACTATGAGTCAGAACTGACTCAATGGCAGTGGGTTTATATGTATAGGTAAGCACATATGAATATTCAGTTGCACAGGTATAGATGTTTCTGTAGGCAAATGTATATACATGTTTGTGTGTACTGCATATATATTCACATATAAAATAAAGCACAGAGAGTACACAGTTGTGGATACTTCCTAAAAGTAACCAAACACCTTGCAGGATTGGGTACTGGGTTTGAGGTTTTAGCACCATAGTCTAGGGGGGAGCAACTTGGTCAATTGGCATAGCATAGCTCATAAAGATAATGTTTTACATCCTGATTTGGTGAGTAGCATCTGGGGAGCAAAAGAGAAAGATGGAAACCACAGACTCAAAGAAGAAACAACTCTACAGTACTAATAGTCTGTATAAACCCCAGTCTCACCTATCTTGAGACTAGAATTAGATGGTGCCTGGATACCAATACTGACCATTCTGTCCAGAGACACAATAGATGGTTTCAGACAGAATGAGATAAAAATGTAGAACAAAACAAAAATTCCTTTACAAAAAAGCCAGATTTACTGGATTGGTAGAGACTATAGAACTCTCAAGACTACCACTCTTTAAACTTAGAACTCAAACCACACCCAGTGGTCACCTATCAGCCAGTGTGGATCATAAAATAAATATCCCATGAGTGCTGTGCTCCATTAGACAATCATATAAATGAGACCTGTTGTTGTTGTTAGGTGCCGTCGAGTTGTCTCCAATTCATAGCGACCATGTGTACAACAGAATGAAACACTGCCCAGTCCTGTGCCAGCCTCAACAATCGTTGCCATCCCTGAGCCTATTGTTGCAGCCACTATGTCAATCCAACATTTACCCAAAGATGAGAAGGTAAAGATGAACAAGAAAGCTAAATTAATGGAAACAGAACAACCAGAATGGAAAAAATAAGAATGCTGACACATTGTGAAAAGTGTAACCAATGTCACTGAATAATACTTACAGAAATAGTTAAATGTAAACCTAATTTTTTATGTAAATTTTCTCCAAAAACACAATATTTTAAGCTGGGTTCTCTAGAAAGGCAAAACCAGTGAAACATATATAAATTTCTCTATATATCTATATCTGTAGGTATATATAGATTGTTGTTGTTGTTATTTGCCATCAAGTCAGCCCTGACTCATAGCGACCCCTCCTTGGGTTTCCGAGGCAGTATCACTACGGAAGTAGGAATGCCCAACCTTCCTTCCGAGGAGTGGCTGGTGGGTTTGAACCGCCAGCCTTCTGGTTAGCAGTCAAGTGCCTTAGGCACTATGCTACCAGAGCTCCTATAGAGAGAGAAATTTATCTCAAGGAAAGGGCTTACACAGTTGTAGAAGCTGGCAAGTCCCAAGTTTGTGAGTCAAATGTCAAGTTGGAGGCTTCTCTACCTCATACAGCTGCAGAGGCTAATGAACCCAAGATCAGTAGGCAATACAACACACTGCTGGCTTCAGTGTATGGTGAATCCAAGATTTGCTGGTAAAATGGCAGGCTGATGGTTCACAAGCTGTGAAGGCAACAATACCAAGAATGAGAGGCAGTCAGGCAGGCCACTGGTTCAAGTCCAGATGATAAGCCAGGTGTAGAATCCCAAGCAAAAAAGTCAGAGACCTTTCCAAGAGCTTTTCCATATGTATTGAAAGGAGGACACACACCAAGGGAAACTCCCTTTCAACTGATTGACTGCTCATAGCAGATTTCATCATGGAGGTAGGTGATTATATTACATAAGATCTCATCATGGAGGATAACTGCATTATAACTGCTAAACCACTTAGAAGCATGACCAGCCAAGTTGAACACAACCTTAACTATCACACACAATAAAATATAAATGAGAAGACAAATAAAAAAGAGACCACACACACACAGAAAAAAACAAACTCACTGCCATCAAGTTGGATCTGACTCATAGTGACCCCTCCTTGGGTTTCCAAGATAATATCAAAGAAGAGCTGGGGGGAGAGGAGGAAAAATCATAACATTATCTGGCACTATTCTAATCAGCAAGAATATGCTATGCCAACTCCAAATCTCTCATCTATGAAAACTGGGGAGAGGGCAAGTGTGAGAAGCTTTCAGTTCCTGCTACAGTAGATGCTCAATAAATGTTTGTTGAATTTTTTAAAATTATTAATTAAATAATTAAATATTTTTGACCTTGTTTATTTGTTGACCTTAACCTGCATTTTTTTTTTTTATAGTAGTCATGTCTGGCAATGAACTAATAGGACACTTTTACCTCTATTTTATATTCTTTTATAATGTTTGGATTTTTATTAGGAGCATACATTATGCTTTATAATTCCCTCAAAAATCATTAAAATATATTAAATAGATTAAAAATAAAAATAGAACTGCTGATAAATAAATTAGTAGTCTGATAGAGGAATCCCTGGATATTACAAATTATTTTCACTCAGCTGTTCATTATATAGCTCAATGTTCAAGTCCACCCAGAGGTGCCTTGGAAGAAAGGCCTGGTGATTTATGTCTGAAAAAACAACCACTGAAAACCCTATGTAGCACAGTTCTACTCTGACACAGATAGAGTCGCCATGAGTTAGAGTCAGTGTTGGTGAAGAATACTGAATGTACCATGAACTGTTAGAAGAATGAATAAATCTGTCTTGGAGGAAGTACAGTCAGAATGCTCCTTAGAGCCAGACTTCAGCTCTTATCCTGTGGTCATGTTGTCATAAGGGACCAATCCCTGGAGGAGAATATTATGCTTGGTAAAGTAGAGGATCAGTGAAAAATGGAAAGACCCTCAGGAGATGGATTGACACAATGGCTGCAATAATGAGCTCAAGTATATCAAGGATAGTGAGTATGATGCAGGACCAGGCAGTGTTTTGTTTTGTTGTACATAGGGTCTCTATGAGTCAGAAGTGAGTCAAAAGCACTTAAAAACAATGATGTTAATAAGGCAAGATTGGAAGCAGTTTATGTTAATGAGGCAGGACACAATCTACTGGATTAGGTTGGACCTTGAGTCTGCCTCTTTTGAGATAGTAAAGGGAGCAAATAAGCAAAGAAGAGGGGGAGCTGCTACCCCAAAAAAGAAGAGTTGAAGCAGAGCATTTTCCTTGGACCTGGGGTCCCTGTGCTGAGAACATCCCAGACCTAGGGGAAGATTGATACTAAAACTCATGGAGATTTCAGGCCCACAGAAGCTGAAAGGAGACAAGGACTTTTCTTCCAAACTGTGAGCCAACAGAAGAACAAAGCCTTCCCCCTAGTGCTGATGCCCTGAATTTGGACTCCTAGCCTCGTAAACAGTGGTGAGAGAATACATTTCTGTTTGTTAAAGCCATCCACTTGTGGTATTTCTGCTATGGCAAGACTAGATAATTAAGACAGAATTTGGTACCAGGAGTGGGGTGTTGCTCTAACAGATACTTAAAAGGTGGAAACAATTTTGGAATTGGGTAATGGGTAAAGGATGGAAGAGTTTTAAAGTGCCAAAAAGTAAAAGCCTAGATTGCCTTGAAGAGACTGTTGGTGGAATTATGGATGTCAAAGACAATTCTAGTGAAGGCTCAGAAAGAAGTGAGGAGAGATGGAACACCTGAGACAGCAGAGATGGTGAGAAGCAGTGGTAGAGAAATGGTGGCAACAGAACCAGGAGACCAATGTGAGACAGCATGAGAACTGACCTACAGAGCAAGAAAGCTGAGTGCCTTCAGGTGGGAGACTTCCTGGTAGAGGAGGGTGCCTCTGGGCACTTATCTGTACAGTTAAAGAGCTTTATAACATTTGTCCAAGCAGTGTATAGGCTAGACCAGCCCAAGAGTCCTGAGGTACCAAGAAGTAGAAGCTGAAGAGACAACACAGGAAGCAGAGCTGCCTCCCTCTCAAAGAATGGGGCCATGGTCTCTGGAGTTTCAAGGGATGAGGTGTTAGCCTCCCAGGTTTAAAAGAATCAGATCTTCAGTTCTGGGATGTGAGGCTGCCATTCATGAATGCAAAGTGACAGAAAAATGGAGTCTCCCAGAACTGAGTGATACTGCCTCGGAAACCCAAGGAGGGGTCGCTATGAGTCAGGGCCGACTTGACGGCACATAACAACAACAAAAAGAAGGACTGAGAGGGTAGGATTGCCACTCACACAGACTAGGAAAATGGAGCCACCCAAAACTGAGGGATCAGAGTTGCCATCCCAGTGGGCCTGGAAGGCAGAGATGAAGCCCAGCATATGGGTCCTGCACCCAGAATCCAGACAGCATAGCCAACACTCAAAGGCTAGAGGGAAGGGTATTGCCTAGATGGCCTCAAAGAACAGAGGATTATTTTCAAGCCTTGAGAGCTAATGTAAATTGTTCTACTGGGCTTTGTACTTGCTTTGTTGTTGTTGTTGTTATGTGCTGTCGAGTCGGACCCGACTCATAGTGGCCCCTCCTTGGGTTTCCGAGGCAGTATCACTACAGAAGTAGATTGCCCCATCTTCCTTCCGAGGAGTGACTGGTGGGTTTGAACCGCCAGCCTTCTGGTTAGCAGTCAAGTACTTTAGCCACTATGCTACCAGAGTGCCTGTTATCTCTTCCCTCTCTCCAATATCTCTAATTTGTAATGGAAAGATCTACCTTGTGTTTGTTCTACCATTGTACTTTGGAAGCAGATAACTTGTATTCCAGATATCACAGGTTCACAGATGAAGAGGAATTTTGGCCCAGGATGGAATTTAGACTTAGAGTTGATTTCAGACTTTTGGGATGATACACTGGGGTGAAATATTCTGTATGTGGCAAGGACATTAATTTTGAGGGGTCCAAGGGTGGAATGTCAAGGATTGAATTGTGGTCCCCCTAATATATGTATGAACTTGGCTGGGCCATGATTCTTAGCAGTTTGGCAGTTACATTGTGATGTAATTTGGAAGTTATGTAATGATGTAATCATTCCCCATGATGTGATGAGCTAGGAAATCAGTTGTTAGGGTGGGATGCAACATTCTTAATCAGGTCACAGTCCTGATCTGATGTAAAGGGCGTTTCCATGGTTTGTAGCCTGCATCACCTTTTATCTCACAAGAGATAAAAAGAGAGAAACAAGCAGAAAAAGAAAGACCTCCTATCACCAAAAAAGAAGAGCCAGGTGTGGAATTCATCCTTTGGACCCAGGGTTCATGTGCTGAGAAACTTCTAGACCCAGGGGAATATTGGTGACAATGACCTACCTTCAGAGCTGGCAGAAATAGAAAGCCTTCCCCTGGAGCTGGCACTCTAAATTTGGACTTTGAACCTCCTCAATTGTGAGAGAATAAATTTCTGTTTGTTAAAGCCATCCGCTTCTAGTATTTATATTACAGCAGCACTAGATGGCGTAGTGCCTAAGGCATTTGACTGCTAACCAGAAGGCTGGTGGTTCAAACCCACCAGCCACTCCTCTGAAGGATGACTGGGCAATCTACTTCCGTAGAGATACCACCTCGGAAACCCAAGGAGGGGTCACTACAAGTCATATTCAATTCAATGGCAGTGAGTTTTGTTTTTTTGGTTTAGCACTAGAAAACTAAGATAGTACTAAGACAGTACTCAGGGTTCTGCTTCCCTGATTGATTTCTAACTGATATATACTTGAAATCCATTACTTTTCCAGCCTTCCCATATCACTAAATGGCAACACTATCCATCCATTGATCCTTACTCTCAACTTTCACATCACCATGCCCTTGCCAAATTATGCCCAAAATTAATCTTGAATATGTCCACGTCTCTATTTCCAACCACTTAATCCAAGTAACTCACATCCCTTACTTATCTTTTGCTGGTGTACCCATTGCCACACTCAACCTCTACAGGAGAGTTCTGGTAAGATGGTGGAATAGGCAGAAGGACTGCACTACCCCCTTCAACAAAGAAAAGGGGAACCAATTAACACAGATACAGAAGATAATCTTGGACCCCTGAGCCTTGAAGAGAAGGATATAGAAGTGGACTAAACTCCAACTAGCAGAAGAATTTGCATGAAAACACCAGAAAAGGAGACATATGGAGCTGTAGTTTGGCAGTGATCCTGACGGCACACACAGCTTGGATATTGCTGAGTGGTGGTAGGACCTAAGAATTAACCTAAAAATTAGGCCTGCTAGCCAGGGATTTCATGGAAGACTGCTCTGGTGGTTGAGAAGTAAAAGGGGAAGCAGTGAAGAAGAAGGCAGACTGAGCTGGGGACTTTTGTCTGTCCAGAGAGTGCAGCCATTTTGAATGTTTACAGGTGGCTTGACCATTTTGAATATTTAAAGTGGCTGCGTTCACCCAGATTCCAGGGACTTAAGAACAGGCTCCACTTGCCAGGAACCCCAAGGACATTCCGAACCCGGACTACTGGAAAGGTGCGACATTCCCCTTGATACTCTTATACCCCACGCCCTCTTGGTGAACGGAGGTGAGGCCATCCCTCATTCCCACCCACTTTCTGGGCCAGCAGCAATTCCATCCCAGTCTGTGTGCTTGTGCTCTGCCCGATTTTTTTTTTTTTCTGTTTTCTAGTTTGTTTTTTATTGTCTGTTTTAAAACTACTATTATTGTTATTAGGTGCTCTGGTAGCATGGTGCCTAAGGCACTTGACTGCTAACCAGAAGGCTGGCAGTTCAAACCTACCAGCCACTCCTTGGACAGAAGGTTGGGCAATCCTACTTCTGTAGTGATACCACCTCGGAAATCCAAGGAGGGGTTGCTATGAGTCGGGGCTGACTCAACGGCACATAACAACAACAATAACAACAACATTATTGTTATTACTTTTGTCCTTTTTACTATTATTCTTTATTCTTCTCCTCCCAGGTTCTAGTTTTCAGCCCTTTTCCTTTTCCCTGTTCCTGGTCGCAATTCTTTTTTTTTTTTTCTTTCTCATGGTTAACCCCATTCCTTGTTTTTCTTTTTGCATTTTTCCCATTTTTTCTTCATTATTCTCTTCTCTACCTTTTTTCTCTTATTGCCCTCTCCCCACATATTGCAGGGTTTTCTTTCTTTTTTTTTCATCTTTTTCCCTTTTTTCTTTTTTTTTTTTTTGGTTACTGTTCCTGTGTGATTACACGGTGTATTTTTTGTCCATGTGCTTTTACTTTTTTGATGGTTATTCAATTGTTATTTTTGTCTAACTGAGTGGAAGACATCAACAGTCCCCCTATGACACAACTACACCCACACCTCCTGCAGCTTCACTTACTGAGTGAGAGCCACCACTTCCTTCTCCACCAATGGGCCAACAATAAACAACTATCAAGAATAACCTGACTCACCCTTGGCTGCTCTTCACAAACATTTAACAGAGATCTAAATACAATAATGCCATGATGTCTCAGAGACAACAGACCATCACAGTCCACACAAAGAAGTGAGATAAAGTGGCAGAAACAAGGGAGCAGGATACAGACCCAGAACACATCCCTAAGGAAGAACCAGCATTGGAACTCTCTGATAAGGAATTCAAAAGAATTATATTTAGGTGTCTTCAAGGGATTGAGAGAGACAGACCAAGGAAAACACAGAAAAAACCCTAGAAGAATTTTGGAAGAAAATTCAAGAACAAAATGACAAAATAAATGAAAAATTAGAAATGATTCTAAATCTAGAGATAGGAATCCAGAAGATTAATACTAAATCGTCAGAAATAGATAACACAATGAAAGGGCAAAGGAGTGGAACTGATGCAATGGAAGACAGAATTAGTGAGATTGAAGACAAGTACCTGAATACTTCTTTGGAAAGGGATCAATCAGAAAAAAGATCAAAACAAAATGAAGAAAGCTTAAGGTTCATGTTATTCCATCAAAAGGAATAATGTACATGTTATTGAAATTCCAGAACAGGAATTGAAAAATAAAACCACCGAGAAAATTGTCCAAGATTTGTTGGAGGAGAACTTCCTTGATATGATGAAAGATGAGAACATATCCATTCAGGAAGTCCAACGAACCCCAAACAGGATAGACCCCAAAAGAAAATCACCAAGACATATCATCATCAAACTCATCAAAACCAAAGACAAAGAAAGAACCCTGAAAGCAGCACGGGAAAAACAAAAAGTAACTTACAAAGGACAACCAGTAAGAATAAGCTCTGATTTCTCAGCAGAAAGCATGCAAGTAAGAAGGCAATGGGATGGTATATATAAAACCCTGAAAGAGAAAAGTTTTCAACTAAAAATTATATACCCGGCAAAATTGTCCCTCAAATATGATGGTGAAATTAGGAAATTTCTAGATAAGTAGAAACAAAGGGAATTTGTTAAAACCAGGTCAACCTTAGGAGATGTTAAAGGGAGTCCTTTGAACAGAGAACCAAAAATAGCAAATAACAACTGACCATTAATTATGTCATCGTAAGAAAACATAACCCAGAAACCACAGCTATGGACATATTCAAAGTAAAATAAGCCTACAAGATTGTACACAGGGAACCAGAGACATCAATTGGCAAGTGAGAACAACTACAAACCAAAAAGAGGGAAAATGCTGTGTAGTCACACTCAACTTCTACAATGCAGTGAATTACGTGATATGGTCTTTCTAGCCATATCTTTGTGATTCCCACACAATGATTGGGTGGGACTATGCAAATTAGGTGCTATGCCTCACCAAAGGGATTGGACAATTTGCTGCTAATGCAGATAAGATGCATGGAACCCTTGTGGGGTAGGACCATGCAAATAATGTGTATAGAACCCTAATGAGGGGATTGGTCGCTTTGCCAGCCTGCTAGGCTTAAAGGGAGACACAAAGAGAAGAAAGAGGGAGGAGTTGTAACACAGAAGACAGTGAGAGACAGGGGAGCAGCAAGAGTGATAGCAATGCAAGGCAGGAAGGAGACTGGTGTGGGATGTCTCCAATGGCACTTGCCAAGGTTACACTTGCCCAAGGAGGGCCAACCAGCAAAGGTAAAGAACTATCCTGAGTATATATACTGTATTCTAAATTGTTCCAGGGGCAGATTACCCGGTAAACAAGATAAGCAAGGGGTTGCTTGTGCTTACTTACTAATCTGTGGTGAAACATTTTATGTGTTTCACCACAGATTACTAAGTAAGCACAAGTAAGCCTATGTTTACTTTGCTTACCGTGTACTGTCCTTATCAGTTATTGTAAATTTGAAAAGAGGCTTTGATTCCATAGGAAGGTACTGGGAGAGAGACAGGTAACCTTCATACCTAGAAGCAGAATCTTTGATGTGTTGACAAAATATGAAATTATTCACTACAGATTAATATACCCAGGTACACCCCTGCTTACCTTGTTTATTGGGTAATCTGACACTGATTACTTCTGAGTCATTCCTGATCCTGATACACCCTGTTAATTTCCTAATAAACCACTTAACTCCAAGTATGGTTCCTAAATTCTGTGAGACATTGTAGCAAATGACAGAACCCAATGACCTGTAGGAGAATACTGAGGGGAGGAGGAGGAGTTAATATTAGAAATGATGTAGTGGTACAGCAGTTTGGAAAAGTTGTATATTTAGCACATCTTTCACCTCTGCCTCATGGGAACCAACTTTGTGCTGATCCTTATAAAAGAATTTATTCATTTAACTCCTAACATCCATTCTGTTTCTAAACACTAATCTCAAACATGTAAAATATTTCAATGGTTTTCTATTGCACTCACTACCAGAAGTCTTGCCAATTTCTCCAAACTCATCTGGGGTCACTCTTTCCCTTCCCAAACATACTTCAATCATACTGGTCTCCTTTCACGAAAGACCAAGCTCTATCCTCTCTTGAGGTCATCACACACTTTGTTCACTCTGCCTGGAATTTATTCCTCCTCCCCTTCACTTTGTACTTTCCTTGGTTTACTTCTTCATGTCTTGGCTTAAACATCACTTCCTCAGAAAGGTCTTCCCTGACCAGCCTAAGTAGGTCTTCTCTGTTTATTTTATAACATTAATCCAAAAGCAAATCTACTGCCTTGGAGTCAATCTAGATTCATAACAACCCTATAGGACAGAGTAGAAGTGCCCTGTAGAGTTTCCAAGGATGTAAATCTTTACAGATAAAAGCCTCGAGCCCCAGGCTTACGGGTGAGGAGAGGCAACACAGGCATGCAAGAGTAGCAGGCCGGAAGAGCAGGGAAGGGGATAAAAGCCTTGAACCCG
>NW_006921598.1:13540283-13543084 GCF_000298275.1 Orycteropus afer afer
GCTATGAGTCGGAAACGACTCGACGGCACTTAACAACAACAACAACAAATCTTTACAGAAGCAGAATGCTTCATCTTTGTCCTGTGCAGCTGCTGGTGGGTTTGAACTGTCAAACTTTTGGTTAGCTGCCCAATGCTTATGTCAGTCCCTGGCACATAATGATGGGTATTCAAAATCGATTTGTGGAATGACTGATATAGTGAACGGATTTCTCTTAGCTTCTGATATTTTACAGATTATGTGGCTTTATAGCTTTATTACATGACCTCTTGTAATCCCAGCTCTAACTCCCACTTTTGGCTTTTCTTCAGGAATCCTCTAAGCTTCACTTCCTATTAACCTCTCCAGTTCTTAATTTAAATTAAGAATTGCAAAGAAAGAGACAGAATCCATTCTTACTGGCTGGTGCCTGATGCTGGTCTATTTGCAGAAAGGCAAGAGTGGTAGGTGTTACCCAGTTAAAATGTGAAGGCCTTGGCTGCTCCCTTAGCAGTGGCTGTGGGTGAAGCAGTTTTCCTTGGAAAGAGCTTTGAGACACACTATAATGGACATATACGGTGCAAAAATTATCACCATGTTTTTCTACTTTTGTGCCATGATTCATCTTGAAATTCTGAATAACTAATGATTGTTTATATACTGGGACTCTATTCAGATTAGAGTGGGCATACTTTGATAAACCCATTGTTTGGGTTTACATTTATATATATAAAGGTCTCTGACTTTTTGCAATTTAATCCATCATTTTACATTGTAGAAATCTCAGCTAAAGTGAGATTGAACTTCTAATATAAAAAACAAACAAATAAATAAAAATGACAACTTTAAACAAATAGAATGCCTTATAGTCCAGGCATATTTAACACATATTTTCCTTTTAATTACTGTGGAAATAAATGTGGGAGATGTTGTGAAAAATTTCTTGATTACTAGAGAGACTGAATTGAATAACTTCTTCTATCTCTTTAAATTCTAAGATTATATGGTTCTATGCAAAGAATGAAGAGGTGGTGTGGATTTTTTTCCATACAAATTGTAGGGATCCTCACAATTATAAAATTAATATATATTCACTGCAGAAAGTTTAGAAAATGCAAAAATAGAGAGGAAAAATATGATTTTTTTTTTGAGTTGGTAGAGGAATTTTGGATGAGAAGCAAAAAACCCATACAGGCGTGCCTGTACACCTATCTTTCATTAATTGCCAACTCAACAGATCTTCTCACTACTTCAAAAGTTACATGGGTGGAAAGACATTACTGAGACACATGAATAATTAACTTTTTTTCTTTTTTTAAACACATTTATAGTAACATGTTAAGTGTATGAAGTAAAAATTGATGGTCTCCTCTATTCCAACCTAATATTCTTTTCAATGAGCTTTTGATATCACAAACAATATCGCAGTAAGTATTATAGCAAAATTGCTTTCTTAAAAAGTTGCATCTATTTTCCTCTCACCAAAGGTGAATGTGAAGGAGCTCTGGTAGCATAGTGCCTAAGGCACTTGACTGCTAACCAGAAGGCTGGCGGTTCAAACCCACCAGCCACTCCTTGGAAGGAGGGTTGGACAATCTACTTTCGTAGTGATACCGCCTCAGAAACCCAAGGAGGGGTCACTATGAGTCAGATCCGACTTGACAGCAGTGCATCATTGTTGTTGTGATGCCGGTGATGATATCCAAAATTAGATATTATTGATCTTTGTTGGTGTTGGTGTTTTGTTTACATTTGTTTGGATCAAGGGTTGCAGTTTGAAGGGTTGCTTTTATATGACCTTTCTAGCCATGGTCTTGTAACAACCACCAAACAACTTGTGGCCCAACAAGGAGATTGAGCAGTTTGCTAATAATGCAAATAAGGTGCATAGCATCCCTGTGGGGGTGGGACCATGCAAATAAGGTGGAACCCCAACAAGGGGATTAGTCAGTTTTGCCATCCTGGTTGGCTTAAAATGAGCCATTTCAGAGGCAGAAAGGAGAGACCTTACTACCACCAAGAAGAAGAGCCAGGAGTGGAGCACATCCTTTTGACCCAGGGTTCCTGTGCTGAGAACCTCCTAGACCCAGGAGACAGACAGAAATGGCAAGAAGCAGTGGCAGAGAAATGGCAGCAGCAGAGGCGGGAGACTTGCAGGAGACAGTCTGCATGGCCCATGGAATGACAGAGTTGAGCACATTTGGGGCAAGGCTTACTGGCAGACTGGGGTGCTACTAGGGACTTATTGGCAGAGCTAAAGAGCTTTGTAATGCTTGAGCAGAGCCGGGGCTGAGTTGGCCCAGCCCAAGCAGCCTGAGAGGCCAAGGGCCAGAAGTTAGAGAGGCTATCTTAATTGAAGAACTATATCCTGAAATGTTTCTGATCCTCAATTGTAACCTATTATTTTCCTAATAAACCCCATAATTCTAAGTATTGTCTGCAAGTTCTGTGTGGCCATTGCAACAAATTATCAATCCCAGCAGAGGCTGGTGTCAGAATTGGTAAAAAGTTTGGTGAGAGGAGGTATGTCTGACCCCCACTTCATAGGAATCAGCTTTGGGCTGTTACTGATGGTGATTCTCCTTTGCCCTCATGAAGTTAGAGGTCAGATGCCTCTGCTCTGCCATTTTTGCAAGAGTGTATATAAGGGGAGTAGTGGACTATTTTGCAACAAAGGGAAGTTTGAATTAAAATGGGGAAAGTCTTTTTTTTTTTTTTAATTTTATTTTTATTTGGGTGAAGATTTACAGAGTAAATTCACTTTTCATACAGCAGTTCACATAATATACTTTGTCTCATGTCATTGACCAAAATTTACAATG
>NW_006921598.1:13543780-13558762 GCF_000298275.1 Orycteropus afer afer
CTGGCTGTGACCAAGCAATGACCTTAACCTTGCCCCTTGTCAGCTCTACTATATACCTGGGAATTCTGATCATTCACATAAACTTATAGGCCCATTGTCTGCCAACCCTATATATGATCTTGGATACACTCCCCTTAAATGGGGAAAGTCTTACTTAGCAAATCCAAATCAAACTCACTGCCATCGAGTTGATTTCTACTCAGAGCAACCATTTAGGACAGAGTAAAAATACCCTATAGGGATTCCAAGGCTGTGAATCTTTACAGAAGCAGACTGCCTCATCTTTCTCTCTAGAGGCTGATGGGTTCGAACCACTGACTTTTTGGTTAGCAGCCAAACGCTTTAACCATTACGCCATCAGAGCTTCTCATTGGATGTCTGAATTTTGTTAAGCAGTGGTATGTCAGAGAAAGAGTTTAAGAAATAGTTTTATGCATCATAACAATGTTTGAGCTAGGAGACCTTAAAAATGTTTCAGTTTGGTGGTTCCTCAAAAATTTAAACAGAAATTACCATATAATCCAGCAATTCCACTCCTAGGCATATACCCCAAAGAAGTGAAATCAGGAATACAGAGAGATACTTTCACCACAATCACTGCATAATACAACGTCTCTCTTCCCACTTTCTTCCTCCCTGTGGTTACCTCTTCCTGTGTCCTTCTTTCCTATGCATTCTTGCCTTCTCAGCTATCTCCCTGTGGAAACATTGTTCCTCTGATCTCCCATGGTTGATTTTTGTAAGGAGTGTACTTGGTGTAAATGTTCACCTTCTATAGCTGTCTACTGTTTGACTGGAAACCATGGGAGTGAGTTCAATTCCACACTTAACCGGTAACTAGGGACCATAGTCTTGGGCATTTCACCAGGCTCTATCTGACCCGCAAGCTTGGCCTTTTTTATAATTTTGAGTTTTGTTCCACATTGTTCTAGGGGCCATAGTCTCAGTGTTTCACCAGTCTTTATCAGACCAGTAAGCCCGGTCTTTTTAGATTTTGAGTTTTGTTCCACATTTTTCTCCCATTCTATCTAAGATCTCCTATTTTGATGCTTTTTGGAGTGGTTTATAGTGGTAGCCGAGCACCACCTAGTTCTTTGGGTCTCAGGGTCATGTACGGTGAGGTTTCCACGGTCTGCTAGTCCCTGGGACTAATTGTTTTCACGTGTCTTTGACTTTCTTCAGTTTTCTTTGCTCCTGAGGAGGAGAGACCAATTTTTGCTTCTTAGATGGCTGCTTGCAAGCTTTTATTTATTTATTTAAAAATTTTTGATTTGGGTGAATGTTTACAGAGAAAATTCATTTTCCATACAATTCATACCCATTTATTTCATGACATTGACTACAGTTCCCACAATGTAACAAACAGCTCTCTTCCCATTTCCTCCGTGTAGTTACCTCTTCCCTGTGTCCTTCTCTTCTATGAATTCCTGTCCCTTGAGCTATCTTCCTGTGCAAATACTACCCTTTTGTTCTCCTATGATTGCTTGTTTTAAAGAGTGTATCTACTTGATGTAAATATTCATCCTATATGCTTGTCCATTGTTTGGCTGGAAACCATGGGAGTGAGTTCATTTCCAGACCTGAAAGGTAACTAGGGGCCATAGTCTTGAGGGACTCACCAAGCTATCAAGACCAGTAAACCTGGTCTTTCTATGATGTTGAATTGTGTTTCACATTGTTCTCCCACTCTATCCAGGATCTTCTGCTGATCCGTTTCCAAATGGTTGATGGTGGCAGCAGGCACCTTCTAGTTCTGCTCTTAGTCATATAGGCTGAGGTTCACTTGATCCATTAGTTCCTTAGACTAACTGTTTCCATGTATCTTAGGTTTTCTTCATTCTTGTTTGCTCTGATGAAGAGAGACCAATTGCTGGATCTCCATGGCCGCTGGCAAACTTTTCTTAAGAGTCCAGTCACTACTCACCAAAGTAGGATGTAGAACAATGGTTACACATTAATGTTTTACCTATACTATTATTCAGGACGTTTGGAATACGAACTAAAATCCCTATTTCTTTAAGAGCTGAGTACCGTAACAAGTAAATATTTGATATGAAGGGATTTTAGATAATAAAGCTCTCAGATCTTTGCTAAATAGGCTGACTAGATATTACTTTCATGAAGTAATTCAGATTTTGCTCCAGGTTCCTATGAAAACAATCCTGTAGTTTATGTGATTAAGCGTTTTGAAAAATGCTTATCTAACTTTTCCTCAAGCCACTGGTTGGTATCATAGCCTAGTCTTATTTGGGAAACCAGTGAGTTCTATAAAATAAGCTTGGTTTTTAATCAAGAGACAATACTATTTTTCATTACTGCTACATTAGGTAAAATTAGTATCCACATCGCGTCTAAAATTTAAATGCCTTTGTTTTCCTTGTACCTAGAGAACAGTTACAAAGGAAACGTCATTTCACATAGCACTTAGTCGCCAAGTTTTTTGAAAAGAAACAGGTCTTTTCTTCACAGTTGCCCTAACCAGCCTGCTTGTCCTGCATCAAGTTGCTCAAACTGTGCTATTAGGAAGCTCTACACTGCTTAAAAGGCCAGGGACTGAAAAGGCAGATTGCACAACTCTTCACCACCGGGTGACTTCGCTTCCAAATCTGGCCTTCATGTCATCCCCAAAGCGGGAGCCGTTCTTTTCTTCATTGGAGCCAGCCCGGTCCCCCTCAAAAGCAGCCGGCTTTTCCATGTCCGAGGCTCGGGCGCCCCTCCCTCCGGTCAACTTCCTCGGGAGAGCACAGGCACGCGGGCACGGGGTTCCCGGCGACCCCACAGTCCGTCAGGGGAGACAGGTCTCTCTGAGGCGACTCCCGTTATCCGAGAACCTAGGGCCACCAGGCCCGAGGGTCCGCCGGTCTCTGAGCCAACCCCCTCCCCCGCGGCCCCATTGTCTGCCTCGCCCCGCCCCGGGGGACACGTGCGCCTGCAGCTTCCCGAGCAAGCAAGCGCCGGGCGGCGCGGCGTGGACACCGCCTGGAACGGCTACGCGGCAACAGCGCCAGGGGCGGGGGCCCGGCGCGCAGAGACCGGTGGGTGCCCTCCGCGAAGCTGCTGTCGCGCACCGCGCCCCCGCCTGGTGCTCAGCTGGTCCCGGACGGGACGGGGGAGGGGCGGGCAGCAGTTCGGTGGGGGTGGCGTGCGCGTGGTACTGCGGTGGGGGGGGGGGGAGGGGGGGGGGGGTGGGGTAGGGAGATGCTTGTCTCCTGACAAAGGAGAACGAGTGGGACACGCTGAGCCGGCCCGCCCCGCCTGGAGGGGGAGCGGGAGAGGGAGTGTCGGGAGGGGAAGGGGCGGGCCTTTCATTCACTCTCGGCCCCTCTGTTGCCGCTGGAGCGGAAGGGCGGGGTCTCGCGCCCACCATGGGGTGAGGAGCTAGGGAGGAGGCTGGGTGCGGGGCGGAGCTCCCGGGCGCGCGTCCCAAGGCGTAGGCTACGTCGTCACGTCAGCGCGGGAGAGAGAAAGAGAGGAGCCGGCTCGGCAGGGACTGTGGGACGGGACCGGGAGAGCGAGCGAGGGAGGGAGTGAGCGAGCGTTTGAGCAAACAAGGAGGGGAACAGGCGGCCACTCGTGCCTGAGCGACCGCGGACGAGAGTGGGAGCAGTGGGGGGGAGGGAAGGAGCAGGGAGGGGAAGAAGAAAGACAGAAGAAGGCAGGCGAAGGCTGGAAGTAGTGGTAGGGGGAGAAGGAGGAGCTGGAGGAGGGCAGGGGCTGAGGGAGTGAGTGAGAGAAGCGGACGCGCGAGGGAGGGAAGAGAAGGGGGGGGTCACGCGGGCGCGCGCGCGCGCACCGGGAGCGCGCTCGGAGGCGAGTGGAACTGGATCGGGTTTGCTGCCAGCGGCGTGAGCTTCGGCCGCCATTTTACAACAGCTCCACTCGCGCTGGACAGAGGGAGCAGCGAGCACGCGTTTCCCGCAACCCGATTCCCTTGGACAGGATTCCTCCGCCGCAGCCCAACGGGGAGGTAACAACCAGCAGTACCTGGGTCTGGGTGGGGAGCTCCATGACATCGTGGAGTGAGCTGGGGGAGGGTGGCGCGGGGAGAAACCGGCTTTTCTGGAAAATGGATTCCAAGGGGTAGAGGAGCACGTTGACTGGGGCTATCTGGGAGTAGGCCGCGGCCCGCGCCGCTACTTCCGTCTCTTCTCCATGTGCTGCTGCTGTTCGGGCTTTGTCTGCGGCGCTACGGGGAGGAGGCGCCTCTGCTGTTCCTTGGCCCGCGTGGATCGCGAGCGGCGGCAGAGTTGGTGCTGTCGTGGCCGTCGCTGCGGCGCGGGAGTGGGCGGAGAGGAACAGCTCCTGTGTCCCGCAGCCGCGCGACAGGCTTGGGTGGTGCTTGGGGTCTGGCGGTCGTTGGGCAGTTCGCGGAACGCCCTCACGCCGCGGAGTTACCAGCCCCAGCGCCGCAGTCGCTGCACCGACAGGCGAGGGGTGGGGGCTTGCAGATCGGGCCGCAGGTCACGTCTCGGCGGGGCAGGAGAGCGACCCGGTCGCCGGCGCCCGGGGAGCGCCTGGGGCGGAGAGAGCCATGTGTCACAGCGGAGACGGCGGCGCTGGGGGGCGGGGAGAGCCTGTGGCCAGGCGCCGCCGTGGCCTCGGTGTTGAGAGACGAGATTGTATTGCTGCTGTTTTCTGGGGGCTCTGACCACGATTTCGGGTTGATGTTGGGAGCCGGTGATGGTCGTCTTGGCGTGGGACTCGGTGGGTTTTCGTTGAAGGAAGTTGTAGGACATCTGAAGGCGCAGAGCACGTGTTTCTAATGGGCGGTGAGGCCGCCGCTCTGGGTGCGGAGTCGAGGGCGGCCTTTTGGGGTGCGGGGGTGAAGAGTGGAGAAAATGGGTGGTGGGAAAGGTAGCTTGTGTGAGTGCTTTGTTCTTTACTGACTGTTGTTACTGATTTATAAGCGGCTGGCGGGAAAAGCGCGCACTTTGGGGGTTTACCTTTGAGAAGGAACAAGCCCAGTTTAGCTTTCTCCACACACCTCGTTCTTGTTACCGGCACAGCTGCATGTGGCACGCTGGCGCGTCCTGGCTAATTGGGCTCTTATTTGTAATAGGGTTCTCCTAGGGAGTGTTAGCAGGTGAGTCAGGGGTGGTACTAAGGAAAACCATAGTGAATCGGTCCTTCTGTGACCCGCTCTCTAAATCTGGCTTGTCAGACGATAGTGACTTTAAAGTAAGGCCTCTTGAAAGGAAGGCACAGGCTGGCTGGTGTAGTAAATGGTAGAGAAAGTAAATATTGGGGCTCTCATTTTATCCTCTATTTTTGAAGATTGTAGTTTAATTTTGCTTATTGCGTTTGAACAGATCTCTGGAAACATGGCTACAGAACATGTTAATGGAAATGGTACTGAAGAGCCCATGGATACTACTTCTGCAGTTATCCATTCAGAAAATTTTCAGACATTGCTTGATGCTGGTTTACCACAGAAAGTTGCTGAAAAACTAGATGAAATTTACGTTGCAGGTAAGAACTAACACTTGCAAAATTATATTATGAAATTTTTCTATTGGATTTCTGGCTTTGAGCTAAAATAGCAACTTTTTGTGGTTTCCAATAAGTGTGGGAACTGGAGTTTTGACTTGTTGTGATAGTTGCTTAATTCAGCTTTGAACTACAAGTTAGGGTGTATGAAGGGAGGGAAGAAGGGAGGGATAGGTGCTAAAGGCTGTTTGGCAGGATGGATAAGTATAAGACAGTAGCAACAGCTGCTAATGTTGGGAGCAGGCCATGTGACTTTTTTTGGGGTATTTTTATAGTAGGATTCTTGTTAACTAACTTGGTAACTGTAGTCTTGGACCTTGTCTTTCTTGGTGTGGCTGTTACTTTTTTCTAGTGGTATTTGAAATTGAATAGAGGTTCAGTTGTCATGCTTGGTACTTTGTTGGTTGATTATAGGATTTGTAAGCCTATATATTTTATTGTAGGAATATTTAGTGTTCAGAACTGTCTTAGACACAAAACAAGATATAATGAAGTTGATTCATTGTAAATGTGGTTGAAGTGTTATTTCAGAATGCAGTTCAAAATGGGTAAAGTATGTGTGTTTTTCATTATGTAGATAAGGGGGATTAGTAGACTTGTTAGTTGGCATACATATACCTGTATTGGCCAACATGATCATTTCTAAAAAACATTTTCCAAAAATACCAGAACTTGACAACTTACGAAGTTTTCTCTTCTCCAGGGCTAGTTGCACATAGTGATTTAGATGAAAGAGCTATCGAAGCATTAAAAGAATTCAATGAAGACGGTGCATTGGCAGTTCTTCAACAGTTTAAAGACAGTGATCTCTCTCATGTTCAGGTAATGTTAATTTAATGTCAGTGTAAGAAAAATTATAATTTGAGTAGTTTTTTGTACTTTGTTAAGTGTTATTTAACTGGATGGAGATTTGACTACACTGTTCAACATGATTGGAAAATTTCTTTACAGAACAAAAGTGCCTTTTTATGTGGAGTCATGAAGACTTACAGGCAGAGAGAAAAACAAGGGACCAAAGTAGCAGATTCTAGCAAAGGACCAGATGAGGCAAAAATTAAGGTATGTCTTCAAAATTGCTTCTTTATCTCCTTCAATTTTAAGGTTTTTAGCTATTTCCTAGCTTTGATAAATAGCCCTTGAGTGTGAAATAGTCACACTCAAGGGTGATAAATAGCCCTGGAGGGTAAGATGTTGAGAATTAATATATTGAGATAATTTATTAATCTTTTTTTAAGTATTTTTATTTATTTATTTTAACCCAGCTTTTAAAAAAAACCTCAACTGCCATTGAGTTGATTCGACTCATAGCGACCCCTCCTTGGGTTTCCTGGGTGGTATCTCTATGGAAGTAGGTTGCCCAATCTCATTTACTTTAAATTTGTGCTAATTGGTATTCCAAATAAAAATTTTAAAGAAATACATCCGTTGTATTTCTAGACACTATTCGAAAAACTTCCAGTCCAGCTTAAGTGTTCTTGAACCTTAAATAAATTTTAACACTCTTTTTTTCCCCTCTTACTAGTATGGGTTATTAAGTTGTTTATTTCTAAAAGTAGTATTTAAGAATAAAATTATTTAGTATGTAAATGAGGAAACAGTGGGAGTGAAAGTTTTTTTTTGAATATTTTATAAAAAACTAACCGCAAATTCAACTAGGTTTTGATCTTTGTGTTGGTTTTAACTTGGTGTTCTTAATATAGCCTGCCAGTGCTCTTGAACCAGGGATTATGGTTTAAGAAAATCAGTGAGGCATAGGTTGTTGGGTGGTGATTTAATTGTATGTGAAGAGGGATGCCTTGATTATGGACAAGATTGGAATGGAATATGTTAGACATAACTATAAATTTGAGACTTTTACCAATCTGTTTATGATTGGAGTTAGTTTGAAGTAATTTTTCCATAAAAATGGAGGACGTTTGCCCCATTTGTAATTAAAATACATTTGGGAGTTTGGATTTATTAACATTTTATAAAAGCTTGAAAGTTCAGTTCTAGTGTAATTTTGTAGTTCCTTTCAGTCTATATTTGCAAAGGGATAGCTTAAAGCTATAAAATAGAATTCAAATTGTGGCAAGGAAGGTTTAGAGACATATTTATAAAACATCTTAGGGAGGAAATAGTTTTTTCAGATTGACCAAAAGTATTATTTGAGTCATGTAAGAGTTAAGGAATCATTATAGCTAGAAATCACAGGAAGCAGAGAAGATATGAACTACTCCATGGTTTAGTTTATATGATTGTCATAGATTTAAGTTTTAGTTTTGTTACTAACCCAGTGTTGACCCTGAAGCATTTGAAACTTGTGTGTAATAGAAAAAGATGCCAAAAATAGGTAGCTTTTTGTTAGCCTGTTTTGTTAACATGTAAAAGCATGAACACGTTTATGGGTTTTTTCCCTCAAAAGTAATGATTTTTGGTCAGTAGAAAATGTTATATAAAATATGATCATTTATATTTTTAGACTGAGGTGACCTCAAATTATTTCAGTCTTTTGATAAGTTTTGTCACATTGCTGTGTTTAGCGTGTTTTTATTTCACAATTTACCAGCCAGCTATTTAATTGTTGTCAACTGAGTTGATTCTGACTATTGGTTACAGAATAGAATTGTTTCGTAGGTTTTCTTGACTGTAAACCTAACGGATTGCCAGGCTTAGGTTAATGGTGGATTGCTTTTTAGTACTTTTCTTTGCCTATGAGATAAAGAAATAGTGATAATGAGTCAATAAGACTTGTATAAATTTTGAAAATTCCTTTATGGAGTTAAAATGTAGAACATAAGTCACATTGTTGAAATTTTACGAAGTTTTCAAAATCATTTTGACTCTTATTTTTCTGAATAATCCATGCTGTTTTGTGAAGCATAGTTCTTGAATATGAAATGAAAAAGTTATTTTTACTGTAGCTCCCAAGTTTCTAGACTTAGTTTAAGAACTGTAATTTCTGTAAATGTTGGTGAAATGCCCTGAATGGGGGTGTGTACCTATGGATAGAGTAATCAGTATTGGATAAGAAATCCAGACTTGAAGAGGTAACTTATTTAACTCCTTTCTGAAGAGGAAGAGTCTCAAGAGAGACTTAAAACTCAGCAAGATTGGATGCTGAGTTTTCAGGAGGCATAGTAGTGTTAGACCTTGCCTTGAAAGTTGTTAATGGATTAGTATCTTAATTTTTTATTAGTTGTTTACTAAGCATAATTCATTAACTAATTGAAGAGTAGAAAATAATTTGAGTAGGATCATGAAGTGTTGATTATAAGGTAGGGCTTTACCAAGTAAATGTTAAAGGGAAAATTGTAAAATAGACACCAGAGGTCTCTTTATAAGGAGTGTTGCCAAGACAGTTTGGAAGAATTTGAACCGGATTGACTTGAACTATTAAATGCATGCATGTGGTCTTGTTAAATGTATTGATGACATTTGAACTTTTCAAGGCACTCTTGGAAAGAACAGGCTACACACTTGATGTGACCACTGGACAGAGGAAGTATGGGGGACCGCCTCCAGATTCCATTTATTCAGGTCAGCAGCCTTCTGTTGGCACTGAGGTAAAGAAACTGAAAATTTGTACCTTTTGTAGTAAATGTACAAGTATCTTATTACCTAAAGAAATTCTCCATGGTTTTTACTTCATATTTTGATTTACAGATATTTGTGGGGAAGATCCCAAGAGATCTGTTTGAGGATGAGCTTGTTCCATTATTTGAGAAAGCTGGACCTATATGGGATCTTCGTTTAATGATGGATCCACTTACTGGTCTCAATAGAGGTTATGCGTTTGTCACTTTTTGTACAAAAGAAGCAGCTCAGGAGGCTGTTAAACTGGTAAGTTTTTTTTCCCTTCTGTCTTCATTATTTTCCATGTCGTTTTTTTTCTTACTGTGTTTAAGGGTTAAGCCAGGTATCTTTTGAATTGCTGATAAGTCAGTGTCTTACACATTCCTTATGCACACATTGTATTAGTGTTCAGGATCAATAAGATAGTATGGCAGAATTCCTAGTAATCATTTGTTTGAAACATCTGGCTTAGTGATTTTCATTTTTGTTTTTTTCATTATAGGGATGTAAAAAGATGTAATAAAGTGACTGTAATAGTTAGGGCTTCCATAGTTTCTGTACAGACCTGGTTCTTCCGTATTTCCAAAATATTTCACAAAGACATTATAATTATGTATGTTTAATGAAATAAAAGATTTTTGTGATGAGTGGGTTAGATTTTTACTTTTTTCTCAGCTTATTAAAAGAGGGATTTTTAATGGTTTGAATTATAGGTTATTTAACTTTCTTTCAAATTAATGTTATTAAATTCTATGACTCAAGTGGTTTCTGCATTTCATAGTTTTAGGAAGCCAAGGATTGATTTCAACCTATGAAATATACCAAAAAATATAATTTATATATAATGTATAAGCCTTATTGGGCTTATGTATGGGTAAATCAAAGCAAATTTAAAATCCTAAGACTGTTTTCCCCTACTGAGGAATTTTCCCTTCTTGGTTTACCATCAGAGCTATCACTTGCACCTTAAGACAAACCTTAAGGAAGAAAAATAAAAGAATGATATTTTGTTCTGCTGTTTTGTATTGCATGAATCCCTCCATTAGTATGAGTAATTGAATATGGTAAAGGTTTACTGTATAAAATTATGCTGCTTAAAAGTGTTCTGTAAGAGTCTTTTAAAAGGATTCAGATGGTTAGGTATTTCTTTTTAAATTATGTCTGATTTTTGCCTGCTTAAAAGAATGCTTCCTATTTCAGAGGAGATGTAGCTCTTAGTAGAGCCATTTATTAGAAACCTCTGAGCTGTGTCAAACTTACATTTAGCAGTTCAGATAAAAATTAAGGATTTCTAGAGCTTGGAAAAAGAGGTACTTTATAAATCATCCAGTTTAATAATTTTCTATTAAAAAAATAGAACGTTTTTGTGTAGAGTACCAATAAAGTAATGGTATGTTTTAATGTGAAAACGCAAAGTGATCTGGGCGGTAATGCGCTATCTTACTGAATAACCAGTGATGTCAGATCTTTTTAGTTCTCGAGTTTTTATGTAAAGTTTTAATTTCGTTTAATAGTAAATGGTTACTTGGTTGCATAAGTAATGGTTTGTGTATTAACATTTTTAAAAGGAGTAATTAAACTGACATTTGTAGGTTACTTAATTCTTGGTATCAAAATATGCTAATTATAGTAGGTTCTGGGAATTTCTAGATTCCAGAACACTTAACGGTACATTATTAGAGAAGAGTGCTGGATACTCCAATTGTAACATGATTTTGAGTGACTGGCAAGTACACATGAAATATGTTTCAGTTTAGACAGTTGCTTTGGTTTAACAAGTAATATCTTAAAATTCAAAATTGTAATGCTGTAGGCTGCCTAGTTTTAAAATCTTATTAATATAGCTAGTTTTTAGCTATAATGAATAAATTACAAATAACCAAGCAGCCTTTTGATTGGTCTAGGAACTAATTATTTTCTTCTTTTCTTGTGCTTCTCTGTTGTGATTTGAGTTCTTGTCTAGGGGCATGGTTATTTTTTACTATCTGATGAATAGGAGGCTTTGCATTATGGTGCCTTTTTGAAGGATAGTCCTAATGGTAGTGGTATATATCTAGTGGGATGAATCGAACCATTCTTGTTTTTAAAGGATGCTTTACTTTGGCATGGGTACGAATTGACTCCGTGCTAAGTGGTGGTATTACTTTGGCAAGGGTTATGGTAATAGTAGAACTGGGAGATTTGTCTTTAATACACAGTAACAGGACTAGATTTGAGGAAATGAAGTATTTGAAACATTCTAGAGAAATACAAGTTGATTTGGATATTTTTTGCTACTCTGTATTTGTGAAATTGCTATCCTTCCTGGGAATTACAGGGCAATCCCTTGAGTGCTTATTGGAGCATATTTTAGAAATTATCCCTACTTCTCTATTATATTTTAAGATTGTATTTAAATTACAGTTTTATTTAAGTTGAATTTTTATATTAGAAAGTAAGAGTCATTCTAGTTACATATAAGCAAACGTTGAGAAAATGCTTTTGCATTGTTTATGATCAGAGACGATTGAAGCACCTTCTCTGTTTTCTCATGCTTTAAGTGTCTTGAGGAATATTTCAAGTGTAGATAGTTTATGTGTTGGACCTTATTTTTTTAATACTGATACAGCAGTGGTTTTTGTTCTACATTAAACAGTTGTAGATTTAAAATTTGTATTTGAATTACTTGTGAAAATGGATTAATTGATGTTACTTGCAAAAGAAGAGACATGAAGTTAGAAGCAGCTGCAAACTTAAAGTGACCCTGTTTTTAGCTAGCATATACCTTGTATTTTGAAAAATTCAGCCTTAAAATGATGATAGTCAAGCTAGAGAAGCAAGATCTGAACTTGTGGAAAGAGAAAATAGCAACTGTCACTAGAGTGCTTTTTAAGGGACAAGAGCTGTGGTATGTTCTACATTAATATTTTAAAATGCCATTTCAGCCCTTTCTTTAAGGTAAGTAGAATTGTCTTCATTCTGTAGATGAATGAAAAGGCTGGATGACTTGCCTAAGACCCAACACTTTAGTTATACACTTGTTTTGTTTAGCTTGCGTGTGTGCTAAGTAAAATCAAATCAAATCAGTTGCTTTTGGGTCTATTCTGACTCAGCAATGCATATGTTTAAGTGTAGATGCTCTATAGGAGTTTTAAATGGCTTTGACTTTTTGGAAGTAGTTCGCTAGGATTTTCTTCTGAGGTGCCTCTGGGTGCCTTGAATTTCCAGCCTTTCACTTAGTAGCCTTGTGTTTAACCATTTGCACTGCCTTTTAAGCCAGCAATACAGGATAGCTAAATGTCACCAAATGGTTGGGGTGTTTTTTTTTTTTAAAGTTACATGTGGTTTTGGTAGTGTTAATAGGAGCTTGGGAAGTAAGTTATGTCTCTGCTGCCAAAGTATTTTTTTGTATCTAACCACTCTTCACCATCTTCACTGTTACCATCCTAGTCTAAAGGACCCATTCATCTTTTGCTGGATGACTGGCAAATCCTTCTGACTAGTCTTTTTACCTTTCATAGTTCCTTTACAGTGTACCATTCAACACCTTAGATTAGATCACATTTCCCATGCTGAAAATGATTACCCTTGAAGGAGCCCTGTCTGTGATGATCTTTTGCTTATCTCTCCAATCCCTTCTCCCCAGCTCTTTCTCCTCTTTATTATCTTTCTAGCAATACTTTGCCTTTTTTGTTCTTCAAATCAGAATATAAGCTCTTTTTCTCCCCTGTGTCCCTAAATTTTAGAACACTGCCATAATATATTAGATGCTGGATAAATAACTTGACTGGCTGACCATCTCCATCTGATGCATCATTTATGACAGAAGAATTTATAACATTTCTGTATAGCCCATATGCCATTTTGCTATTTAAAGTTTTGTAGCTTCATTTCCCAAGTTATTGTGGGCCATCATCACGTGAAGGGGTTAGAGTATATTAATAGGTGATGAGGAACTCCCGCTTTCCTTTTCCTCTTAGGCATTATCTGGAAATAAGTACGATTTTTGTAGTTGTCATGAAGACTAAGAAGGGCAGGCCAAGGTGTGTATGCATTCCTGTGGTGTGCTGTTGGAATTTGAGCCCAGAGCCAGTGGTGCTGCAATGGTATATAATGGAAATAACCCTGCTGAAAATGCTAATGGTGCCTCTTATAAACATGTGTATAAATGATTTCTATTTTAATAGTCATTGATGGCTTTATTCACCAAAGTGTACACATTAGCATAATGTGTGTAAACCATTTTGATGAATACAACTGACAACATGGATTCACAACATCCTTCAGTAGCAATTTAGCACATATTTAGTGTGCTTAATATGAAAATTTGCTTTGGACATACTAAGTCATTTGATCCTGTTTTTTCATGAGTTTATAGGATATGAGAAGCGAACTGCAATTAAGTGTCAGCAAGTGGTATAAAAGGTAGAAGAGGGATGAAGGGGTATATCCCTTTGCTTTAGAATTGTCAGAATTCATCGTAATAAAGAGGTTTGAGTGGGATAGTGAAGAAAAATAGGTTGTATTTTTCTAGTTGTTGCACCATTTTGTGGAAGTAAGTAGGAGATAAAAACCATGTGATAAAATCAAAGGGGAAGGTAATCATCCATGCTAGGCTGAGCTGCAGGGTGCTACTAAAGTTTGAGCCTTGGTGTTCATGGCATGATGTAAATGACAGAAGAACAAGGATGCTTGGATAGAGAATAGAACAAACACCAGGAGGGTGTTGGCAGTAAGATGAAGAGAGGTCAATGATTTTGAAGGGATAAATGATAACGCTACTAGTAGTATGCTATAGGATCTATTTGACTTTTTATCAGTGACTTAAGATGTAATTGGGTTGTTCATTCAGCAAGCTGGAATTGAGTTAGGGACAAATGTCAAGTCCTGTACACAATTTAATGAGTAAATTATAAGCTGTAGTGTGAGTCAGCAGTGTGGTATGGTTTCTAAATAAGCTAAGGCTATCATGGAATAAATGTAATAGAGGTGTGATGTCTAGAAGTAGATTACCAATAGTTTCTAGTTTATTTTCCTCAATCTAAGTTTGCATCTAAAATATTAAGAATGTCACTTTTTACGGAGAGAGAACATTGGCAGAGAAGGAATGATTGGCCAAGCATGGTGAACAACTGAGTCATGAAATGTATGTGTAGATACATGAAGCACTGTCGTTTAGGGGCGGGGGAGTGGATTAATTCTTTGTCTTGCGAAAGGTAGAAATAGAATTGATGGGTAGAAATTTTAGTGATGTAAATTTTGGCTCAGTTTGAAGAAAGAGTTTCTAATTGAGAAATGCTTAAAAATGAAGTGGATGGGCTAGGGAGGTAGTGCTATTCTATAAGGAAGTGTTAAGACTAAACAGCTACTCTGGATCAGATTCTAGAGTAGCTGAACTGAGATTGCCGAACTTTTGGAGATTTGCTGATTTACTGCCTACGAAGGAGGGAAAAAATGGCTTAAGATTTTAAGCCTAGATGATAGGAATGTTAACAGATTATAAAATCCTATTTTGGTGTTCTTAAATACTGAAACTGTATTCATAAATGCTCAGAAGTTCAGTTTTTTATATTTGGTCAACTCATTGGTTCTGAACCTGAAAGCTAGGCTTCTGAATCTTATTTTTTAACATGTAGGCCCACCTTCCTAAAGGTGGAAAGACCTATTCACTTTTTTTATTCTTTCATTTTTATACCATTGTAATGTCCTGATGGCATATTAACTTTTTTGATAGTTATAATTTATCAGTGTTAAAATAGAAGCCCCATTAAGTCTCAGAATAGTTTTTTTTTTTAATGCACTCAACCATCTAATTCATTGTGGCCTATGTGCTGGATGAGAATCTTATTTTGTGTTTAAGGTGATAGGTTGATTTTAAAAAATAATAACGAATGAGAAAGGTTAAGTCAGTCAAATATACATACAGGCAGATACTCATTTAATTTGTGGGTAGAATATAGC
>NW_006921598.1:13558862-13561721 GCF_000298275.1 Orycteropus afer afer
CCATGATTGTTCTCTCCGAGGAGTGTATCTACCTCAGGTAAATGTTCAACTGATGTGCCTGTCTTTTGCAGAAACTGAGTCTTTGATGAAGAAAATATGAACCTGTTTTGACTTGGAGGCAGATGTTTGGACTTTGTATTTAATTGAATATCTGGAGATGGAGAAAGGAGGAGGGGAGTTTGCTTTCTGGCTTAGTTATGTTTTCTTCTGTTACACCTGATATAGCTGTTACAAAATACTGATACAGCTGTTATAAAAGATTGGGAATAATGAGGAGAGAAAGGGTGATTCTTTTGCCTTAGTGTGGTTTGTGAGAATTCATGTTCTTCATTAGTTTGTATAGTTCCACTTGTATGTATGTATAAAATAGTTTGCAAAGCCAGGTGGAAGAAGATTATTGGAAAATTATTGCTGCTGATGCCATCACTATTACTGACATGAAATTTTAAGGGGCTTTACTAACATGATCTATTTGTCTTCCTTGTTGATAATTTGATTTGTAGGCTTGATGAAAATGAAATGGGGGGAAAAAGTAGGATCAGATTTAGAATAGCAAGGAACTCTCTTTTGAGACATAAATATTTGAAGGCAGACACTTGTGTGTTGCCACATTTTACAAGAGGGGGATGGAAAAGTTGATTTAAATGTTAACAGAAAGACAGGCAGAAAGCTTGGGATATTGGCATCATTTTCCCTCATAAGAGAATAACTGGTTGACAGGATGAAGTTGAGTAGAGGTTAAGTAAGATACTGTAGCATGAGCAGTTCTTGAATTTGAACAAGCTGTTGCAGACATGATTCTTTATATCAAATTTCCTAGATTTAAAGGACTTCACAGCAAAATTTTGCATTCATTTGTTGATTTGTCAGCTTGTTTGGTTGTTCTGTCAATATGGTCTTCGTATCTATGGACAGTGTGTTTGTTCTGAGTGTCTTTTTTACTTTTTTCCTTGAGTGGCTTGTTTTCATAGGGAAGTTCATATATTCTCTATGGGTCATATGTAATTGTTCAAATAATTTTATTATTAAAAATTGTGGGTAGAAAAGAGTTACAGTTGACTTTATAAATCCTGCTAAATCTTCATGTTATTTATATTTTTTGGAATCCACTTAGAAACCACAGCAATTCTTTAGACCTTCTACTTAACTCTTTCTTGAGTAACCATAGTAAGGGTACAGGGTACTCAGTGAAGTACCAATGATGATGAGTTAGAAGTAAAGAAAAATAATAGGAATAATCATTAAGATTTTAAAACTGTGTGCTCACTTTGGCAGCACATGTACTAAAATTGGAATGATACAGAGATTAACAAGGCCTCTACGGGAGGATGACATACAGATTTGTGAGCATTCCGTATTTTTGCAGTGAAAGTCACCAGTCAGAATATGCATTGATGGTTGAGTGGAAAATCAGTTTGCTCTGTAAATTTTCACTGAAATCACAATTAAAAAAAGAAGAAGAAAACCCATCCCAACAACAACAAAAGAGATTTTAAAGCAGAATTTTTATAGTGGCAAGATTAATGAAAGTGGTTGGTTACATTACAGATTGACTGTTTTCCTTATGTTTCTCTTGATTATTGTTGCCCTGGTAGATCTTTTTTCATTCTCTGTTGTGTTCCGTTTCTAGCTAGATTTCTTTTAAGGAATTTGGTCATTTTCAATATTTTTGCGATAGAATAATACAAATTTTTGTTAAAAATTTTCTTTTTCTTTTTCACTTTTAAGTAAAGTATTATAATAAATTCCTGCTCTTAGAACATTTGGAAAATAAAGAAAAATACAAGAAAAGGAATGAAAATGATACTAAATCCTATAATCCTAAAAATAACTGTCTCTAAATATTTTGTATTTCCTTCCATTCTTTTTCTGATGTTTTGTCAACTAGAATTACAGACTAGATAACTATTAAAAATGACTGATTTATCACTACAGCTGGCTATTTGCTAAATCATAAGAATCTATGGAATTTGTAGGTCTTAAAACAGTTTATTATGTTCTTAAGCTAACTTTATTTGTAAAATAAGATGTTGTAGTGTATTTGTCCTAGCCATTGATAGGTCTTAGTCTTACCAGAGCCCATTAATTTACAAAGAAATTTATAGGAGACTTCAGGTATAGAACCAGAGGTAACCACAATCCCATGTAATTAAAGATTCAGCTATAGCTCTGCTATTGGCCAAGCAGCAGAAATGTTTCTGCGTTTGTAACAGAGCCTTGGTCTAATGAAGGACACAGGCATTTTAATACAGTGAGTGTGCTCTATGAGAAGACAAAGTCTGTGGCAGAATTTCTCAGCCTTGGCATTGTTGACATTTTGGGTCAGATAGTTTTATTGTGTTGGTAGGCTGTGGTGTGCTTTGTAAGATAAGTAGCAGCGCAGCATCTGTGGCCTCTACCCATAAGGTACCACCATCTTCTAGGCTCCAGTTTAGAACTATTGGTCTGGGTTAACACAGAAGGATTTTAAGAAAAATAAAAAACCTTACAGGATTTAGGGATTGCAGAGTATTTAGTAATTGAGCTCAGTCTATAGGTATGCAAGTTTCAGAGAAGGTATTTTGTATAAAGACTTAGAAGTTTAAAACTGCATGTTGGAGAATGAATGTAAACAGCTAAGGTTACGAATTGTGAGAGAAGGGATGGAGTAGCAGGAGTTTTAGAATAAACTTATATAATGTCCAGGTAGTTGAACTTTATTTTTGTGGTGATGGGACATTAAGAGAATTTTTAGCAGGGAAAAAACTGATTATTATATGTGTGTGTGTATCTATTTAACTACACACACACACACACACACACACGCACAAGTCTGGAATGAGTATAACCAGAAACTTGAGGTTTGTATTTTTTTTTTTT
>NW_006921598.1:13561896-13566896 GCF_000298275.1 Orycteropus afer afer
CCATGATTGTTCTCTCCGAGGAGTGTATCTACCTCAGGTAAATGTTCAACTGATGTGCCTGTCTTTTGCAGAAACTGAGTCTTTGATGAAGAAAATATGAACCTGTTTTGACTTGGAGGCAGATGTTTGGACTTTGTATTTAATTGAATATCTGGAGATGGAGAAAGGAGGAGGGGAGTTTGCTTTCTGGCTTAGTTATGTTTTCTTCTGTTACACCTGATATAGCTGTTACAAAATACTGATACAGCTGTTATAAAAGATTGGGAATAATGAGGAGAGAAAGGGTGATTCTTTTGCCTTAGTGTGGTTTGTGAGAATTCATGTTCTTCATTAGTTTGTATAGTTCCACTTGTATGTATGTATAAAATAGTTTGCAAAGCCAGGTGGAAGAAGATTATTGGAAAATTATTGCTGCTGATGCCATCACTATTACTGACATGAAATTTTAAGGGGCTTTACTAACATGATCTATTTGTCTTCCTTGTTGATAATTTGATTTGTAGGCTTGATGAAAATGAAATGGGGGGAAAAAGTAGGATCAGATTTAGAATAGCAAGGAACTCTCTTTTGAGACATAAATATTTGAAGGCAGACACTTGTGTGTTGCCACATTTTACAAGAGGGGGATGGAAAAGTTGATTTAAATGTTAACAGAAAGACAGGCAGAAAGCTTGGGATATTGGCATCATTTTCCCTCATAAGAGAATAACTGGTTGACAGGATGAAGTTGAGTAGAGGTTAAGTAAGATACTGTAGCATGAGCAGTTCTTGAATTTGAACAAGCTGTTGCAGACATGATTCTTTATATCAAATTTCCTAGATTTAAAGGACTTCACAGCAAAATTTTGCATTCATTTGTTGATTTGTCAGCTTGTTTGGTTGTTCTGTCAATATGGTCTTCGTATCTATCAGGCTATATAATTCCCTTTTACAGTGCTTTATGGTGAACCTAATTGTTTTTTTTTTTTTAAATTAGGATTTGGGTGAAGATTTACAGAGCAAATTCACTTTTCATACAGCATGAACCTAATTTTTTTAAAGGATAAAAATACTTGGTGTAAAAATTGAGAGAATTTTAATTTGTTAAAAGTTTTGCTTTTTTTATATAGATTTGCATATATTCTGTGATAAGCACTTAAAACAGGATATTACATGGTACACTATTTTTTTCCTTTTAGTATAATAACCATGAAATTCGTTCTGGAAAACACATTGGTGTCTGCATCTCTGTTGCCAACAATAGGCTTTTTGTGGGCTCTATTCCTAAGAGTAAAACCAAGGAACAGATTCTTGAAGAGTTTAGCAAAGTAACAGGTAAGTTGGATTTATTTGGAAGTAAGTGCAACATAGTAATGAAGGTAATAACATACTTCTTTGTGCCAAGTAGTGTTCTAAACACATTTATTGATTCATTTAATCCTTACTACAGCCTTTTGAGATAGGTACCCTGTTTGGCAGATAAGGTAACAGGCACAGAAAGGGGAAGGTTGTGCAGTTAATGAGGAATGTAGCTGAGATCTGATCTCAGTTTATCTTTTAATCTTTGTTCTGATTTCCCAGTTTTGAAAGATGGTGTTTCTTTGTGTTTTGTATTTCTAGATGTTGATATTTTCAGTAGGATTGTTTGATGTATAATTATTTGATTTTTCCAAATTAAAGGAATAATAAGTACTTTTGGTATATGCAGAGATTATACATTGTCAATATGGGACAATTTATTTGACCTGTAAAATATCTTTTATGATAGATTCCAAATGAGAGGCTGCTTTTATTAGAAAATTTTTTTTTTTTTCTACCTGGAATGTTGGGTAAATTATCAGTCTGTTAAGTGTTCAGGAACATTTGCTATTCTAGTTCACACTACTGTTTTCTGTTCCATTTTAAACAAAGCTATTGGTAATCAGATTAAAAAAGTGCCATTAAAAGGAGTTTTAGTATTTATCTGCATAATAAAATTTTAAAGGTGTACTTAACCTATACTGCCATTTTCCTAAAACAGTGACATAGAGGTTTTTAGCTACCACTCTGTGATTTAAGTACTGAAGCCAAATAAACCTTAGGTCTGATTAGAAAAAAATAAATTTTCTTTTTATAGGGACTTCTTTGGTGGGAAAGCTGGATTGTGTTATGTATATTCATTACATATTGAAGAAAGAGTATGTTAGATAATAACAACCTGGACCTGTTTTTTTGGGGGGGGGAGGGGGGAGAGTCCCTTGTAAAGTTGGTCATTGAAGAAAAGAGATTTTTATTTTTATTTTGAAATAATGTATTAGAAAAATAAATGCTTCAGTGTACTTGCTCTTGCTCATTATTTTATCTAATTTCCTTGGAATGGTCACTTATTTACAGAGGGCCTTACAGACGTCATTTTATACCACCAACCAGATGACAAGAAAAAAAACAGAGGCTTTTGTTTTCTTGAATATGAAGATCACAAAACAGCTGCTCAGGCAAGACGTAGGTTAATGAGTGGTAAAGTCAAAGTCTGGGGAAATGTTGGAACTGTTGAATGGGCTGATCCTATAGAAGATCCTGATCCTGAGGTTATGGCAAAGGTAAGGTAATAATACTAAAGCAAGGTAATAATAGTCTATTAAAAATTTTGGGGAGTAGGATTGGTGAATTGAAGAGGGAAAAGGCTTTAGAGAGGGGAAAAAACTTTTAAAAAAAATGAATTGTGTACATTCTTATAAACAGTATATTTGGGGGTAAAAGAAGTATTCCTTACTAAGAAAACCAGGTCCCCACACCAGAAATACCATGTACTTGGAAAGTAAATGTGTAGAAACTTATTCATGGACACTTAGCCATAATTGTGAGACCTTTCATGGTTAAATAACCGAAATACTGTAAAGATGGTTCATTTTTTTGTGGATTAAAATGGAGTAGTTTGATTTTGAGTTTTTGAGAATGGTGCCATTAGCTGGGGTTTTTTTTTTTTTGTATTAAAAGTCCTACTCCTAAAAATAGCGAGCTGTATTGGCCCCAGTTGAGCTCCTGCAGTTACAAGGTTTAGCTATTATTAGGTATCCTGCTTCAGCAGTCAGTTGAGATATCCTATGAGAACAAATATCTCTTGAGTCAACATTTTACTCTCACTAGTGCAGTTTGCAGTTGTATTCTTCCCTTTGTCTTTTCCTTTTAAGCATTCTCCTCTAATAGTTAATAGGGTATCAAATATAACTAGTTAAAAAAGAGGGGAGTGTAAACTGCCAGATGAATTGTGAATTTATTAAAGGGTTCTTTTTTTCTTTTGGCATATAGTACTCCCTTTAGTTTAGCACTTCACATGAGGAATTTCAGATGCTAATTCAGGTATTTAGGAGGGTGTGATAGTGTTTCTTGGCCAAAAGGTTAAATTTTGTAGTTGTACTTTGAGGAGGTTTCAAGATTGAAAGAATTCATCTTACCAGTATCACCACCTCCTTTACCTCCTCTAGTTAATGATTAGATTTGACAATTTGTGTTTATGTTGTTAGGGAATGGCTGTTTTACTAAAAACAATTCCTAATTTAATAAAAACCACCAAGCATGTTGTTGCTGTGTTCCATGGAGTCAATTCGAACTCATAATGACCCTGTAGGATAGGGTAGATCTGCCCCATAGGGTTTTCTAGGCTATAATTTTTACAGGAGCAGGTCAGCAAGCTTCTGGGTAGATTTGAACCTCCAGCCTTTCAGTTTGTAGCTTAATGATTAACTGTTGTGCTACCAGTGCTTCTTACCAAGCATATAGTCTAGTTGATGATCTTCTGATGGTTTGTATTTAAAGTTAACTTTGCAAGGTGAAGGGGTACTGGCATCTTGGAAATGGAGCTCCTTGGAAATATACAGGGTGTTTCTGCTTTTGTATTTCAGGTAAAAGTACTGTTTGTACGCAACCTTGCCAATACTGTAACAGAAGAGATTTTAGAAAAGGCATTTAGTCAATTTGGGAAACTGGAACGAGTAAAGAAACTAAAAGATTATGCTTTCATTCATTTTGATGAGCGAGATGGTGCTGTCAAGGTAAACATGGAAAATTATTGTAGGCATCTAAGTGAGAGTAGGAATCAGAACATTTTAATAAATGGAAGGAAACACAGAGATTATGTAATCCAATCACAGTAGCTCTTTCTAAACCAGTTGGTCTCTAGTCAGTTCTCACTCTTGGCTGGGTGTTTTAGTAGAACCATGTGTCATAGGGTTTTCAGTGGCTGATTTTTCAGAAGCAGATTGCCAGGCCTTCTTTCAAGATACCTGTGGGTGGATTCAAACCTCCAACATTTTGGTTGGCAGCTGAATGAGTTAACGTCTATACCGCTTATACTCCACTAACCTTTATAGGCCTTAGTTTAGTGAGTTAGGTGACTTGCTAAGTTGAAAAAACTAGTTCAAGCGCTTGAACTTTAATTAGGGAAAATCTAACTCTCGTTCCTGTTTATCTTACTGAATGAGGCTTTCTATTATCTTTTCAACATTAAGGATAAGTGATTTAACTTTAACTAGATTATAATACTTTTGAAAGGCCTTCTTTTATACTGATGAATGCCTTATTTTTTAAGGCTATGGAAGAAATGAATGGCAAAGACTTGGAGGGAGAAAATATTGAGATTGTCTTTGCTAAGCCACCTGATCAGAAAAGGAAAGAAAGAAAAGCTCAGAGACAAGCAGCAAAGAATCAAATGTAAGTGGAATTTATATACATTTAATGTTAGTATATTAACTGGAGAATAACGTTTGTTGCTGAAACTTGTTAAACATACCATTTATACACTTATACCTTACCTTTTAAAGACTCAAAAACTTTCGAGGATCTCAACACGTTACTATTCTGAGCTTCTTGATAATAATCATACTTGTAGAAAATAATCATAATTCTAAATAGAATTTTGCTTAAATAAAAATCACTCTAGGATATTTGTTACTCTTTTTTTAAGAAAAGTACTATGAAAGTGTATTTTAAGTATTAACTATTCAAAAGTTCATATTTGGTAGAGAGTTCTGTTCTCAGAGCTA
>NW_006921598.1:13571896-13592737 GCF_000298275.1 Orycteropus afer afer
GTCCTGACCTGTTACAATGAAGACTGACTTGCTATGTGGGATTACACCAGAAGCTTGCAGTGGAGTAATGGTAAGGAAATCAAGCAACCTTAAATATCTCGGCTGTATAGGAGCATATTCTATTGCAGAAGACCTTCCTATGAAGATCATGGAATCAAAATGGGACATTGAACTAATACTTGGACTTTGATATGAATTTCTTTAACAATTTTCTCTGCAGTGCAAGTTATTAAACTAAAGCTACTCTATTTTCCAAATGTGTTGCAACAGAAATCCTTCATAACTTCTAGCATGGTATCTTAATAAAGAATAAAGTTCTTCTCTTTAAAAAATCTGCTCTAAGTAGATTTTTCCCCTATGTTTTTTTAACTTAAGGATCCCAGCAGTGGTATTCTGAAATAATTCTCTTGAATTTGTGCATTTAAATTTTATTGCAGTGGTATAGATGAATGCCATTGTTGGTATCCTTAAATCTTATTTCTGCTCACCAAGGTTAATCATGATTGTCTATATCTTTTTTTATAGTAATCACTTTTGAATTGTGTTTCAGATATGCAGTTTCAGGTGTAATCATCAGAGCTGGTTAGTCAGGCATTCCAGATAGTGGTTCTTTTCAGAACCTTTTTTAAAGGGTTGGTTAACTACCTCAGTAGCAGAGGATTGAACTATACCCTATCTGTACTGTACATAGAAAATCTTTGTAGATAAAAGCAAGGCTTGTTAAATATGATATGAGGGTAAGATTTTAATATACCAAATGTAACATTCTTAGTTGCCTTTAGTTTCAGAGGCTTGTAAGACTTCCTCATGACCATCATAACAGGCCTTGCTTTTGTCGTATTTTGTGGCTGAAAAAGCAGCCTTGCTTCTTCAGATATTGTAGTTATTTGGATGTATAATAGTTTAGCAAGATGTTACTTTTGTAAGACATCAGATGTTCAAAAAAAAAAAAGTGCATCCGAACTTGTACTAAAATACTGCAGTGTCCCTTTATAAAAAGTCAGACTAAAACTGACAATTGTACAGCAAAGCCTGACATTTGGATATTTTGAAGTTTTTTCATAAATCATAGAAATTAGTATATGGCTGTAGTTTAGCTTTTTAGGTAAAAGGTATGTTTCATTAGTGCATTTCTTACTGCTGATCACTGCAAAAATGTGAATCAGCTTTCCATTTCTTATGCAGGTCACGATAACTTGTAGAGTAGAGTACAATCATTTGTGCTATGTTTTTAATTTTCTAAAGCACCTTGATGACAGTGAGTGTTCAGTGGTGAAGCATCCTCTATTGAATCGCCCTCAAAAAATTTTTTTGCCAAGTCCTAAGTTGATAGCTTAAAGTCAAAAGTGAAATTATAGTTTAATATTAGGACTTGGTATAAAGAAATCCCTTCTCCCCTTCCCCAAAGGGATACTGCAGTTATATCATATACCCAATAGGCACCACAATGAAGATCAGAGCTTATACTTAATTAAGGTTTTATACACACCAGTTCCCCAGTAAATGCAAATTTAACAAGAAAATTAGACATGTCATATGTTCAAAATGCTCATGGCAAACAATCATTTTGCATTCCTGCAAATAAAATTGTTTTATACTGTAAGCTGGAGGCGAGTGTAACTTATTTTTGTAATAAAGTTTTTATTTTTTTTATGTGTCATTAATATAAATGTGTGTTAGTGTAGAAATCTTCTGGTTTAAAAACTTAGAATTGCACACATTTCAGTATGTTTACTTGTACTTAACATAATTTTAGAATAGTGGTTGCCAATAGGCTGTATGTTTCACGTTAATTGGTTTTTTATGTTATTTTAATAAATCATTTTAGTATGTTGTATGTCAGTTACTGGGATAGCTGGGACATAGAGTGTAATTTAAAATTTGTCAATAAGTATTCATTGGAATATATGTAAATGTGCCTTGCCGGTTATTGAAACTTACCTTCAAATGAGTATGGGGTGACAAAAATTAGTTCCTGGTGCTTAATGAAACTTTCTGCCACTGATTTTTTATATTGCCCCGTGCTTTTTTAAAGTACCTATCTCTCAAATCTTAGTGTAAGTTTGAGGGCTACACAAAACATTGACATTTCATTCTAACATAATGAGTACAATAGGTTTATGAAAAGTGGGTAAACTAAATGTAGCCTTCAGTAAAACTGAATCTCAGTGTAATCCTTGGTGCTGGCATTTTCCAATGCCAAGGAGTTAAATGATCCCATCAAAGAGGTCATTGCCATGCCTATTGGCACTTTACTGTCATACCGTTTTTTAAGGGACACTGTCAAGGTGTTTAAGTTAATTCTCAGAATTATTTGTTGGGATTTTAGGGCAGGTTTGTTTGATTTAAGTAGAACTACATTGTCAAAGTTAAGAGATGAACACTTTTGTGAGTTTACAAATGTGTTCTTAAATATTAATATATCGTGGTGGATTTCCAAGATTATTTGGCATTCTTAGTTTGGGGACTTGGGAGGGAAAACTGATGATAAAAAGAAATTGTGAACAATTGTTGGTTATACTTAAAGAAGGCTAATGTAAAGAAGGGTATTGAAATACGTACACGCTCAAGTGAAATTACTTGACAGTGTTCATTTGAATAACTTTGAATTCAAGCCATTATAATTGCTTTTAAAATTAAATATCATTTGCACTGTTCTGATAATGGGTGCAGTTTTTGAGCAATATAATCAGAGCTAAATATGCATGTAGTGATTAGTGATGTGAACAATTAAGTTCTGAGAAGAAATACTAACTGGTATTTTCAAACTTAAATTTCTGTAGTAAAATCCATATCAAACTCTTAAGAGATCAAGGAAAACAGGCAATGCATATAAACATTTGAATGTTGTGTGGCCTATAAAGCAATAATGCAATTTATATGGAATGTCATGAGATATGAGAAATGGAAATGCAAAAATAATCCTTTAGTAAAAATGTCAACATGTTAAGGGGGAATGTTAACTAATGTAGGTTATTGCTATTTGTGATTTGTTTATGGGTTCTTGGCTTTGACAGCTTCAAAGAATGCACAGATGACAAGTTAAAAATTTTGTGTGTATTGTCAAGGCAAGTGTCAATCCCTTCCTTGGGATGAAAAATGTATCCATAAAGCATTCTGATTGTTCAAAAGAACACTTAAGTTACCTAATCAAAACAGACGCAAGATTTTGTTTCTGCAGACTACTTGGCAATCAAAAGTAATCATAAATTTAGTTTATCAGTTTTCAGAAAGTTGATTTTTTGTGAGAAAATTGTGTTACATATATTCTACCAAACATAAGATTTTTATGGAATAATTTTCAGCCATTACAACTGAGTAAATGTTAGAAATGAAGGGGGAGTTGAGCACAAAAAGCTGTTGCACACTCATGATGGCAGTTGCTGTAGCATCATGAGAAATTTTTCTACCAATTACTGTAGGCTGGACTTACTAAAATGTTACATTTTCCTCAGCATAAAGGAAAACAGAAAGGGATTGATGGAGTGACCTGGGATATTCAATTGTATATATTTGGAAATAGTTATTTAATATGAGGATGAACCTCATGGTAGATGGGCAAAATTATCATACATGCAGGACAAGTTTTTTGACTGGTAAGCCAAAAGTCAAATTGTTGATCAGAAACAGGAAAAGATTACTGTTATTACAGAATATGGCATACCTGTATTTTAAGTGAGCAGTTAAAATATAGGCTTCATGCATTTAGAAGAGAGAGCTGACCCTAGATTCAGTGATTCTTCAAGTTCCTAAAACTTTCAAGAATACCCACTGTGACCATCTTTTCCATCTTAAGAATCCAGTGGTGGGTGTAGAGCCTAAGTGAATATACATAAAAGGAACAGACCTGGGATTAGGATTTAGTTTATATAAATTTGTCAGTAATCATACCACTCGGATTAGGGTGTGCCACTATGTAGCATAATATGCTAATTATGAGCCAGTATTTGCAGACATTTTTAATTGTGGGCAAATTAGATGGATTTTTTTTTGGGTCTGTCAACTTTTTTAAAGTACTTAAGATTGTACTTTACATACATAAATTCTATTAGTACCACAGTCTGCTTTCAGTAATAAAATACCTAAAATAATTTTCAGGACTAGAAGCATTCAGTTGGGAAAAATTATTTTTTACAAATACAAATCAGTATTAAAACATTCTGGGTTAGAGATTAGGTTTTTAATGAAATTAACAGTAGTCTGATAAACATTTAGAAGTCTGGCATTGAGAAACAAAAGCTTGTACCTGATTAGTATTTTAATTTAAAATTAGTTTTGTTAGCTTATTTTTAAATTGTCTTTTACAATTATTTATCCATAAATCTTATATATATTTATTTCATTCCTTTATCTCACTGAAAACTGTCTGCGGGCTCTTTAATTTGGATTAGATGTATGAAGTACTGTCTTTTGCCAAAAACCTCAAATTTCCTGTTCTTTTCAACGTAGTGGGTTTGTGCTTGTTTGGAGATCAGTTCAAAAACTATCTGTACTATCTGTACTGCCTCTGATGTTAAGATTTTATGTATAGCATAAGGAAGCTAGCTCTGACTATATTTTCCTAAGAATAAAGACCTATTTTTGTAGCATGTCTTAGGATCTCCAGGAGTCCAAGAATTATTTTGGGTGTCCTCCATTTCATCATTTTTCATTTAACAGCATTTAAATAGACACTTGGAGTATTTAGCTATCTTCACCTTCATGCAATTTATATGGAAACCATACATTCAAAGCAACTAGACTGGTAAAAAATAAATTCCCCAAGCTTCCCAATTGCAAGCATGGGGAGATACTTAAATCTATAGGGCTGATCTTTATTAAGTGATAAAGAAAATAACCTGGTCAGGTACATATCAGCAGATTTCAATGTATAAGTTGTGGTAATTTTGTGCGTTCGCTCTTCTCTGGGAATAATGCGCCAACCACACAGTGTTCTTGCCTTCTCTATCACTAGCAAATACCTTTTTTTCTGAAGATTTGGAAATGAGAAGTTGAGGTTGCAAGGAATTCAGGAGAGAGAAATGAACAGTCTGTTCTAATGTTCCACATTTAGATGACTGCAAATGAGGTTAGGTAGGCGCACTAAGCTTAAAATGTGTTCATTAAGCTAAGTTGACAAATCACTATTACAGAATGGGGAACTTACAAGTAAATTTAGGGCTTTAGACTTAAAGCCCTAGAATTTCTGGGGTGGGGATTGGTGCAGGGTAGTTTGGGCTACTTGATTAGTAAAATAATTTTTTTAGGCCACTTTTGTAAGGTTTTGCTATTTATACTGATAAGTGTAAACAGCTTTTCTCATTTCTGAACAGTGAAATTTTATGATCCTTGAGAAATTATGGTATACCATTAGGGCGTTTTCAAAACCATTTCTATTGCCTGTTTGATCTTCTGTGCAGATGCCAAACTAGTGCTTAATTTTTTGTTGAAAGCAGGGCTGTGGAATAAAATTATTTTTTTGAGAGAAGGTTTACATTTTGGAAATTAGTATCACTAAGTATTACATCTTTCTAAAAACATGTTCATAACATGCAGTAAAGTAGGAGGAAAGTATTTAAGAATAACTACTGGCTTCTATGAATGTCTGTATTTGACTTTGTCTTTCAAGTTGGTTAAAACAGTATGAAGAGGTATAAAGGCTGTTTAATGTTAATGAATTGTCACTTCCCAGTATTCAGGCTTTTTAGCTATTTGAAGAGTTTTTTGTGAGAAAGTTCCAACTTGCTTTGGAGAGAATTTTAGCATACTTCAGGGAATTGGCATCTTCTGTCATTCATGAAAGGTGCTCTAGTGGTGTGGTTAAAGCATTGGGCTGCTAACCACCAACAGGTTGGCTGTTCAAACCCACCAGCCACTTTGCAGAAGGAAGATGAGGCAGTCTGCTTCCATAAAGATTTATAGCCTTGGAAACCCTATGGGACAGTTCTGCGCTCTCTTACAAGGTCGCTATGAGTCGGAATCGACTCAGTAGCAGTGGGTTTTGGGGTTTTTTTTCCTTCATCATTTATGAACTCTGCAGGGTTTTTTTTTTTTTTTTTAACCCCCACAGGAGAAAAGAACAAAGGATTTAGTGTGAATAAGCCATAAATCACAAGTTAACTAATCATAGTAGGGTGTGTTGATAATTTAAAACCTATAAAAATGAGTTTTATAGATTGCAAATGATAAAAAAATCAGGTCTGTTAAGTGTAGAAACAGCATGACCATGAAGTCACAAAAAATTGCACAGCTTCCATTTTGTGTGGCTTATTTAAAGAATACTAACTTTAAATATATTTGAGTAATTTGCCCTTAAATAATGAAATTTGTGTAATCTTGCTTTTGAACAAAGTGTAAGTAATGTTTCCTGTGAGAATTAGAAAACACCAGTACTGCATACTTTGAACGTGATATTGTTAAAGCTAGGTTATCTGTTTTGCCTTATGAGTTCATTTTTAAAAGAATATTATTTTTAAACTGTCAGTATACATGTTGCTTTAATTATAGGACTTGTGAATTAGGCTTCTAAACTGATTTAAGATGTTAAAATTATAAAAGCATATATTGTGTGGCTCAATATATTTAATACTTTGTTCTTGGAGAAAATGAGCAGTACAGGTTATTTATAAAAATAGGCAGGATATGTTCAATCCTGCTCCCCATGCGTATGTAATACATAATGCTACGCTGGCAAAATTTCATTTCTATCTTCCTTACTTTGTTCTTGAAATAGAAATTTTCACAAATTTTCAGAAATTCCTATGAATTCTTCAACATAATTAAGGATAGGTATACTTTGTCTAACTTGAACTTCATTTATAATTAAAATTAAAAGTTGAGAAAGCATTTATTCTGAAATTAACATCATTTAACAAGTTTTAGTTGATTTCTTGAAGATCTTTTAGCTTTTAGGGAAACAGCAACAAAGTGGGGGCCCAGAAAGTAGATGTAGTTACTCAGCTTTCTTTGGCTTATCACTGCCAGCATTTTTATTTATCAGTGTATTTAAATTATTACTTGTTCTTTAAGGTCAGTTTGTTTTTTGTATGATTTTTGCCTCCTTTTAGAATGGAAGCTCCTCGAGGGCAGGGAAATCCAAATTAATGTTGCTAGGCAAGCATTTTAAAAATATTCCCAAAGATGTCTTCATTTTATGGTGGAAATTTAGCTTACTTGTTGAATGAGGCTTAATTGTATCTTGTTAACTTTTGGAATCGTATGTTGAACACATAGTTTATAATTCAGAAAGTTTTTTTTTTTTTTTTTTAATTAAGATAAAATGCTAATGGTTTAAAAAGTAAATCTTAAAGATCCATATTGAAATTGTCAATTTGATACTTTCCAAGAAAGCCATAAAATTGTCTTGATGTTATGGAAAAGTTGGTCTTCCAATCTGTAGACTGCTTTATGTTTTTTTATATCTGTTAATTGTAATTGTTTAAACAACCCTGTGTGAAAGTTAATACTATTTACATTTTTATTATAAGAAATTAGAGACAAAAAGGGTTCACAAGTCATCTTTAATTGACCTCAGGATATCTATAGCTTGAGCAGTTTTCACTTAGGTTCAATTTAATTTGTTGAACAAAACACTATCAACTTGCAGATTCTTTGTACCATATTTCTTTTATGTAGTAGTTAGTGATACTTGTTTGGTGGCTAAGAGAGCCATTGGTTTTTAATTCATAAAGTTTTCATAAGATTCTTTTATAGAGTACTTTTGAAGATACTGAGACCCTGAGAATCACAAGACTATTAGTTAACTAAAATTAAAGTCTTGAAAATAGCTATTCCTGAGAGTAATCAATTTTACTGCATTTTAAAATAACCTTAGAGTGATAGTTGCAGCCATATGAATAGCCTTAGTTTGCTTACCAGACAGTTGGTAGGTGTGGGTGAAGAGTATGGCTCAAAAATAAGTAAGGTGACTTTGAGTTTAAGGGATTCTCAAAACAATATGTATATATACCTCCTAGTTTAAGTAATGATGGGTAAAAGTGTTATATGTACTTTAGGGTGCAGTGATTAATGTTTTTGGTTGCTAATCAAAAGGTTGGTGGTTTGAACCCACCAGTTGCTCTATGGGAAATGGATGAGGCAGTCTGCTTCTGTAAATATGTACTGCTTTGGAAACCCTGTAGGGCAGTTCTACTCTGTCTGATAGGGTTGCTATGAGTTGGAATAATCTTGATGACAGTGGGTTTGGTTTTTTTGGTTAGTTGGTTGGTTTTAAATACATCGTTGATGGCACTTTAAAGAGATGTGTATTTGGAAACGGTACAGGATATGAAAGTCTACTTTTCTGCCCACAACTGTTATGCTCAGATTACGTCTCTCTTCTTAGAATGGTTGCCTCATATCACTATTCTTTACCAACTTTAAGTAGCATTTCTTTACCTCTTGTGAGCAGTTTAGCTTATACCACTCCTGTTTTTCTTTTGCCCAACTATTGTAAATTCAATTGGTTACCATTATTTCTCTAAATATACTTAATCCTCTATTTTATTATCTGTTTATTCCTTACTATTACTATATAACATCACACACATGCTTTTGTTTTCCTCACTATTCCTGTTAGTAGTATCTTTTCTGCTGTCAAGTTTATGGCATTCAAAATGAATTACCTTCTCATGCTTTGCCTCTAGACTTACATAGCCCAAACACAGCATTTAAAAGTTACATGCTTAGAATCTAGATACTTTTATTTTGCTAAAACCTTTGCCCTTTAGAGGGCAAAATTCTAAGAGTATGGGTAAAATTCTTTTGTGTTCCATCAATTGCTTACATTCGTACCCTTTTTAAAATACAGACCATGTCTTTATTGGAGTTTTCCTTAAATTTCTATTCCCCCCCACCTTGTTACAAGAAAAGGTAATAATTTAGGGCATCTTCTGGCTCTTTAATTGTACTGTTGAGTGCTTTGTGTACTCCTGTCATCCTGGGAGTTCCCCCCATCGCCTGTTGCATTGCTGGGGCACAGTTTCTTCAAATCCGTATCTTCCTCTTGAATTCCTTTTTCTTCTTGCTGCAGTATGTTCTGAAATATTTTAGAAATGGTACATGAACTGTAAACAGTGTTGCATACTGGAAATACCTGTTTGAATATAGAATTCTAGCTACGTTGTCATTTTCCATCAGAATTTAGAAGGCGTTGTTCCATCGTCTTTTTGTGTCTGGTGTTGCTGATGATAGTCTTACTTGATTGAAATTCTTTCTTGGTAGGTTATCTGTTTTTGTTATGGGAACATTCAGACATTAAGTTTTCTAAAATTTCATAAGGCTCTAGGCATAGGTCTTAATTCATTTTGCTTGTTTACTCAGTTATGCTTTTCACTTCTTCCACCTTGTTTTTATATTACCACTTTCACAGCAATTCATTTAAAGTAAAATTAAAAAAAAAAAAAAAAATTTGAACAGCACCTAGCATGCTGATGGGTGCATAGAGGATACTTGTGACTAAGGATACAAATATTGTGATAACTTTGATTGGACAAACCAATTATTTTTTGGGAGCAGGTCACTTCTTAAAGGATTAGGAAATAGTACTATAGGTTCAGAAAATGTTTTGTTTGGCATGTAATTTTGAATACTGTAAAAGGAGAAACCATTGAACATTGTCTCTTTTCTTTCATTTACATTTGACAGCCTACCTTACTTGGTGTTTTATCAGGTAATGATAATTCCTTATTGTGGCCTTCTTCCAGATTTGATATTTTGGGATTTGATGAGTCTGTGTTAATCTACTTGTGGAATATATGCTTTTATACTTAAGTCATGTACCTCTATTTATTCAAGAGTCTAAATCCTGTAAAATTTAAAAATTTTTCCACATAAAATCACCCCAAAAACTTGGATCCTTTTGACTGTTGTTTCAGACCTTTTCAGGTAATAAAACATTTGTCCTTAATTAGTTATTACTATATTATTAATTAGCTGATACCAAGGAAGAAGTTTATTAGTTATATATATATTTAACTACACAGACACACACACACCAGGAAAATAGGGTTTACTCAGTTTAGTAGATGCATTCAATTAAAATTGATGGGCATGTGGTATACTTACATCTTGCATTGATTTTTGTTTTTTATTTATATACTACTGCTTTGATAAGCCTGATGTGGCCTATATAGACATACTTGTTTTTTATGTAAATTTGGCAAAGAATGTAGGTTGCTAAAGTGAAATACCACATGTGCATTAATAGAGTCTTTATGATTTCACCATGACTTCTGTGCTTTCCTTTTTCCCTTAATAGTCCTATGTGAGAAACATTTGGTTATTTTTTTGTGTGTGTTGTGATTATTCCATAGTAGAGAAAGGCAAAGACCTTACAGGTGAGAACAGTGGAGCCCACGTATATTGTGAGAAAGAAAACTTTTTATCAGATCTTCATTAGATAGTCCACAAAATATTGTTGCAGTTACCCCTTAATTTCCTAAATACTGCACTAGATGGGAGTCAACCTGAATCACATAGATGGGGGAGAGCATGTCAACTAATCATACACTTTTTATTTTAGAAACGTGTTTATCTCAAGTCTCTCAAACTCTAGGTAAAATTCTTTATTTAATACAAAAATGAACCTGATCAGATAATAAAATACAAGGCCATCTTTAACTGTTAACCAACCTCTCTATTACTAATATTTCTGTCCTTATCTCTCGTTTCCACTACACTTGCCTCCTTGAGATTACCAGTACAGCTTCCCATCACTTCTATCTGAACTGTTTTAATGTTAGGATTTGATTGTTTTCTGTGTTATATTGCCAGTGGTACATTTCATACTATAGAGTGCTTTGCTCTTTTGGCAGTTATGTCCAATAATTTGTCTTAGCACATCCCACCACATTTGAGCACTCACAAGTAGACCTGGAATATCCCCTCTGTTGAAATCTTGCACATCCTTCAGGAAGTTCAAGTATGGCTGATCTCCATATTTACAAAAATCTTAAATGGTTCCTAAAGACTACAATTTGAACTGGCACATTATACTGGCTCTCTATAGCCAGCTCTGGTGTCTATAGCAGTAGTGTCCAAGAGAAATAAAATGCAAGCTACATGTGACATTTAAAATTTTATAATTTGGCTCCAGCTCATCCTTCTGCCTTATATTCCTTACAGCTGTATATAAAGAACTTTTATATACAATTAGCCTATCCTTTCTTTGCCTCAACCCATTTCTGGTGTCTTGGAGTTCTGTCTCACTCCAGGCTAAAATCCTGTTTAGCCAAGAGTCTCTTTGCTGTAGACTCATTTAAGTGGTGAACATAGTAAAATATCCCTGGTGTATACTTTGTAGAACACCAAGAATAAACTCTTAGCTTTGGTGTTCTGGGGGATAAATAAGGCTGTTACCTTGTTTTTCTTCATTACTTGAGTTAGAGGTTTATAACATAGCTGTATGGATTTTAAGAAAACCCTCTGCTTAAAGTAACTTTAGGTAGCAAAACCATAGTTCAAAAGCATCTGGCAGGTCCTGAAGAATCTGATATTTCATGCTTTGTAATAGCAAGGAGATCTTCAAAATCATATGCTCAATATTACTGTAGTCCTACAAATTCATTTTCTGACAGTGTATGTGGTAATTACACTCTCTCAGTCTGCCATGGTCAATAAGTTTCTTATGCTGCTTTACATGGTGGAATAAAAGCTGTGGAACTTGGCAGAGGCCAAATATGTAAGTAGGCTTAAAGCAGTTTAAGAATAACATTATCAGTATTGGAAAACCAAATACTGGAAAGAGACTTTTAAGATAGGAATATTTATGGTTGGTCTCTGACACTGAAACTAATGGGAAAAACTATTGCTGTCAAGTTGATTCCAATTCATAGCCGCTTTGTAGTCCCACAAAAATTGTTCCTTCAATTCTGCCACAGTGTTTCTGTGAGCATTCTTAGAGAAGTTTTCTCAGCTTCAAGAAATCAAAAACTGAAAGTGAGCTGAACTATTTTTAATTAAGCTTTTGGGTTTCTGAACTAAAATTGGTAAAACATCTCTTCAATATCTTGGGGATAGTAATGTTCTTAATTATCTTGAATATATTCAAGTATATGTCTTGAACTGTTTCACCAACTGGAGTATATACTATATGACCTTCTGATAATCAAAATAAAGCTGTTTTAGAATCTTGGGTTCATCATTTAGCTAAACCTAAATTTAAATAGTAATTGTCTAGTAAGGAAAGATTTTAAATAAAATTAGCTGATTTCCATTTATATATACTATATTGGATTTATTTTCTTACACATTGAACCAGCTTGCCAAAAGAGGAAAATTTTCTTTTTAGTAAAGAGAAAATTTGATATTTGGTAGTAATTTTGCCAAAGGTAAGGAATTGAAATACCAATATTAGTGATTTTTTCACAATTCTGAACCAAGCCTAGTTGCATGGTGGTTTATAGGCACCATTTCAAGTGCTTTAGTTTTTACATTTTAAGAAATAGCTGCTGTTAGGTGCCACTGAGTCAATTCCAACTTATAACAACTCTGTACAATGAAATAAATACTGTCTGGTCCTGCACTTTACTCACAGATCATTGTTGGTTGAGTCCATTGTTGCAGCTACTATATCAATCCATCTTGATGGTCCTCCACTTTCTTTTTTGCTGATCCTCTGGTTTGCCAAGTATAATGTCTTCCAGGGACTCATCCTTCCTGATAACATGTCCAAAGTACATGAGACGAAGTCTTGCCATCCTCCTTTCTATGGAGCATTCTGGCTATACTTCTTCCAAAACAAATTTACTCATTCTTCTGGCACTCCATGGTATATTTAGTATTCCCTAACACCTTAATTTAAAGGCATAAATTCTTTGATTTTCATTATTCACTGTCCAGCTTTTGCATACATAACAACAACAACAAAAAACCCAAACTCACTGCCTTCAAGTCAGTCCCAACTTAATAGTGACCCCTCCTTGGGTTTCTGAGGCAGTATCACAATGGAAGTAGATTGCCCAACCTTCCTTCTGAGGAGTAGCTGATGGGTTTGAACTGCCAACCTTCTGGTTGGTAGTCAAGTGCCTTAGGCACTACACCACCAGTGCACCCTTGCATACATAAACCAGAAAAACCAAACTCACTGCCATGGAGTCGGATCCGACTCATAGTTACCCTCTTGGGTTTCCAAGGCGGTATCACTGTGGAAATAGATTGCCCAACCTTCCTTCCAAAGAGCGGCTGATTAAAAATAATCGTGGCATGGGCCTGGAGCACCTTGGTCTTGAAAGTGACATCTTTGTTCTTTAATACTCTAAAGAAGTATTTTGCAGCCCAAGGAAATAGCTAATGAAGGCTGGCTAAAAGGGAGGATTGTAAATCCTTTTCCAAAATCAAAGTTACTGAAGTCAGTTGAAGGGTACATTAACATCTGAGAGCATATAGTTTAACATTTTCTTTTTATAAAAGGAAGCCATTTTTCTCCTTTATAGTTAACAAAAGAAATAAGGTGGAGAGTTAAGGAGTAACTTTAAAAAGTAGATAAAAACTTTAACCATCTTTTACAAAATGATGGTGTTAGATTACAAAAAGGTGCCTTTGTCATTTTTATACTTAACAGGTGAGTGTCTTTTTCAGCTTTGAAGCAGTTACTTAATCTCTCTTCTGAAGTTATGACCAACTACCTTACCTATATCCATGAAACAGGCTTGAAAAGGTAATATTCCATCATAGAAATAAGATGACAGAAACATGAAGTGTTTAAATTTTTAGTGCTAAGATGATCAGACCACCAAAAATTCCGTGGTAATAACTTTTTCCCAGGGAGTATGTATATTTGAGTCACTAGTGTTAGAATGTTCTTATGGTGGTTTTACCTCAGCCACCAAAAATATTAAATTTTAAATAACTGAATTTTTAAATCTCTTAAATGCCACCCCCCATGATAATTATTTTAATTACATATTCTGTGTTGTAATGAGTTTCTTACGAAAACCAAGGATAAGAATATTTCTTAAAGACGACAGTTCAGTGGCCTCTTTAACAGAGACCTTACAATATCCAGAGATGGAGTCATAGGAAAAGGTTGGAGGGACAAGAGGTTATTACGAAATACAAAATTAAGACTAAAAACAGGCATACCAAAAAATACATACATGAACCTTGATGCTCAGAGATGGGAAATAAACCAGGGCCTTGGAAATGCCTATCCGATGCTAGGAGAAAGTGAGAAGGACTGAAAATGGCTCCTTGAATTAGAAGGGAGTAGCATTCTCTTCCTGATACATTAATGCCACAAACAATGGCACATGTTAACAGTGGATTTACTCAGAGTCATTAGAGATAAGTAGGCCTTAGGTTACTGAGATTCAGGTATACAACACTATCTTTCCAAATTACTGAAGTAACAGAAATTTGTGCAGTTTGTTGGTAGGGTGAGAGGATTGTGTTAAGTAGAAGCACTTTAAATAATTTGGCCTAGTGCTGCCTGATTCCTGGAAAATAAGACTGAAGAGAAGTCCTATTTATTCTGCTCAAATTACTGTTCTGTCTTCCCAAAGGCCTTTCCAGACCCTCACAAGTTGAAAATGCCTCATGTCATTTTTTAAAACTCTTCAAACCTTTATACATGAATCTGCCCTGTATTATGCATTATTTCTATGTGTGACTCATCTCCACTAGATTGTAAGCCTTTGGAGGTCAGAAAATGAATCTAAGTCATTGTATGTGCCAATACATCTAGCACAGTGCCTTACACTTACTTGCTATTCAATAAAAAAAAAAAAAAAAAATGGAGATATTATTGGATTGTAATCTGATGTTTATGAGCCATTTAGATGAATTCATTACGTAATTCTGTAATTTGAAACATACCTCTAACACCCATGTGATAAGGCATTATGGAATATTTACAGCTGACACAATTGTATTGGGCCTCCACAGCTAACATGAGTCTAGAGCAGCACTACTGTTATGTGCCGTGAGTTGGACCCAACTCATAGCGACCCCTTCTTGCGTTTCCGAGGCGGTATCACTATGGGAAGTAGATTGCTCCATCTTCTGAGTGGCTGGTGGGTTTGAACTGCCAGCCTTCTGGTTAGCAGTCAAGTGCCTTAGGCACTATGCTACCAGAGCAGCACTATCAAGTAGCAATTATAATGGAAGCCATAATGTAATTGAAATGTTTTTAGTAGCCACATTAAAGTGAAAATTTATTAAACCCATTCTTTACAAAACAATCATTTAACGCATTAAAACGAGTTATTTTATCTTGTTTTTGTGTGAGGTCTTTGAAAGCCGAGGTATATTTTATATTGTCCGTGCCAGTTCAGATTAGCCACATTTTAAGTGCTCAGCATATTTAGTGGTTATAGTATTGGACAGTGCAACTCTAGAATGTTAGGGCAGGCAATTAACTTCTTAGACCCTCAGTTTCCTGTAAGGTACAGCTGTGATTTCATGTCATTTCTATTTTAGGTTATTATAATCCAAGTAAAATTAATTGGTTTGGCTGTTTTTTTTGGTCACTTTCATATATATATACATATATATATATATGTATATGTATGTATTTTGTATTAGGCATTGTACGATAATATTGAAAAAACACTCTCCCACCCTCAAACTCCATTTAATCCTCCTCAAAATTTCATGAATGTTTTGTATTTGAGGACCCTAGGGTTGAGGTAGATTACGTTGATGTTGGTCAAAGATACATTGCTAGTAGAAAGTTTTGAGATAACTGTTGTGGAAAAGCTGTATCTTCAGGACATTTCAAAATTTACATAACCTTGGGAAAAAAAACTAGGGGTGTGTGTGTATGTATGAGTGCAAAAGTGGATGCTAGACTGAGGTTAGAAAACATTCAATGAAATAAACTATGACATGAGGTCTGTAGCAACAGGAAGAATTGGTTTTAGGTGTGGATTTTCAAATTTTCTTATGGAATAAATTTATTTTTTTCCTAATCATAAGAGCAGAATGGAAATTTAAATTGCCTGTTGTCAAGGAGCTCTAGTTGCACAGTGGTTAAGGCTGTTAACCAAAAACTTGGTGGTTCAAACCAGCTGCTTTGCAGAAGAAAGTGAGGCAGTCTGCTTCCGTTAAGATTTACAGCCTTAGAAACCCTGGGAATCGACTCAACCACAGTGGGTTTGGTTTTTTTTGTTTATTGTCTAGTAGTAGTTTGCCCTCAAGTCAGACGCGACTCATTGTGACCCCTCTTTGGGTTTCGGAGGCGGTATCACTACTGAAGCAGATTGCCCAACCTTTGAACCGCCAGCCTTCTGGTTAGCAGTCACTATGCTGTCTAGTTAGCATATTTAAATCCCTCTGCTAAGAAAATTATGTTAAAATAAGTCTTTCAGTTGGATGTAAAGATTTGAGTAGGGCTGAAAACATTTTGTTTTTGAAGTACACTAGTGAAAAGTAGTACAGTAATTTTAGAATAAGCCTTTAAGAGGGGGAGAAGTTTTAAGGATCAGCAATATAATTTCCTAGAAAAGCTAATTTAAAGACAGCTAAGCTTTTCATTGATGTTTACACTGTAGTCTTTTATATAATTTAATTAGAAATGGAGCAGCAGAAGGTGTATCTATGAAGTTAATCAGGTTGGTGAGAATTAATGAATTATATACACTGTAGAATTGGTACAACCATTCTAGGAAGAAATCTGGCAGTATGTATCAAGAATTGATGTTTTTACCCTTTAATTGTACATGAAGTTGATCCTAAAAAGAAGTGTGGATAGATATATGATCAAGTATGGTAATCATAGAAAGCAGTTAGTCAAAATAATAGAAGTTAAAGGATTGTATGTACATTGTGAAGAAGGAAAAGAATACACCATTAAAGAAAGATAGGGCCCATGTGTTCAGAGTAATGACATAGGAAAATGCTTATGGTACCTACACAGATACTTTAAATTTCTGATTGTTTTATCGCCCTACTTTGGAATGAAAAATCCTAGGGAAGAGAAACGAAAGGTAGCACGAAAGCGCAGGCTCTGGGTGCTTCCTTAGCAAGTTTCTGCCTGTTCAACGATCTAGCTATAAAATGGGAGAAACGAGAGTAGCTACATCATGGGATGATAATGTGAAGATTCAGTGAATGCGATAAGTGCGCCGGGTAAAGCTATTACTACGATAAGGTCTTCCTGGATCTTTTAGTAAGGCAAGATACAGAAATTAAAATTTAGAAATGAGTTAATAAAGGGAAAGTACCACGAGAAGAGTGACGTAGGAGGGACAGCTTGACTGGCCAACCTGTCTCGTCAAACATTTGGATTTTGGTTAGGCTTGTGGGCCTGCGAAGATTTAGCTTTACCTTGCCCGTGAACGCGCTAAAGATGCTTTTTCGTCTCGGGGGGCCGCGCCGGGTAGGTTAGACTTTTTCGCATTTGGGGGCTCTTTTGTCCCCCACCCCTTCTAAACTAAGGACAAAAAGGCGCCCCTCCTTGGGAGCCGCGCAACGCTGCGCACAACTCGGACCCGCCTCTATCCAGCAAGCTGACACTTGTGTTCGGAAGTGCGGCCGGGGGAGGGAGGAGCAGGGCGCGACCAGGCGCTCTATCCCTCCGCGGTACCCGTCGCCAAGACTACAGTCCCCAGAGGGACCTGCGCAGCCAGGGCTTGGGCTGCAGCAAGAGGCTGTAGATTTTCGAGCGCGCGGCCCCAGCCTTCTTTCCGCAATGCAGGCAATTACCGGGTATTGGAGTTTCTCCTCGGTTTCCGGAAAAGGACAGTCACTGACAGATTCATCTTCTCCAGGGAAGGCCTACGCGTTGGTCTGACTGGGAAGGCAGAGCGGCGGGACGCGAAAGGCTTGCGCCGGGTGACGACCTCGGACACATCCACAGGCTGTCTCTTGACCAGCGGGGGGCGGTGGCTGCGCACGCGCGGAGACCGTGGGGCGGGGCCTTGGGCGACAGCAGCCGGCGGTGACCGGTCCGCCGGTCGGCGGCTCTGTGGGTTCGCTGCTGGGCCGGCGGGGTGAGAGCACGGGGGTTGATGGGGTTCGCCTCGACCTCAGCCTCAGCTTGTAGCGCAGTCTCAGCCACACGGAAGGAAATGGTACCCGGGGTGCGGTCGCTGGGCGAGAAGCTGAAACAGAGGCTGCGACTGGACGTGGGACGCGAGATTTGTCGCCAATACCCGCTGTTCTGTTTCCTGCTGCTGTGCCTTAGCGCCGCCTCCCTACTCCTCAACAGGTAACGCGGCAGCATGGATCCAGCCGGGCTGCAATCGGCTTTTCTCGGAAGCGTCGGACGCCAGGCCTCTGTGTTGCTTTTCCGTCCTGCTAAGCCGCGGGACTTGGGGTTGGCTGCGAGGCCGCTGAGGGGACAAGCTTGGGAGAGAGGCCTCCCAGGAGCCCGCAGAGCTTCGGGGCCCGGAAGTGCGGGAGGGGATGGCTTTAAGTGACTCCTTTCCTAAGCGATCGTATCCTAAACTGCTGGCTCCGATTGTTACCTTCTTTCCGCTCATTTCTTAAGATCTAGTTTTCCATCGTGGTTTTTTTACGGAAGAGTGAAATCTGTATGTTTGGCTCAATTTGAGACCATACCGTGCAGTACAGTCAGCTGATGGCGGAGGGTTCAGGGTTCTGTGGAAGGCACAGCTTTGGACAGAATCCCCTTGCTTCCACCGCACACGCTCTCGCGCGCACATCTTAGAGCCCGAGAGCTTTACCTGCATTTTTTTTTTTTTTTTAATGTTGGGTGCGACCTGCAGTGTTTTAGATTAAAACGGAGGGCCACAAACGTTTGCTGAGCCAAAATAAAAAATCAAAATAGTTCCTATCTCAACATCCCCACAGTATTTCGAAGGAGATGACTGATGACAGAAAAGAACTCAAGTATTCTGAAAAGTTAGAGAAAAAAATAATAAATTCAGCTGACATTTTGAAATAGAATTTTGTTCCCTTGAAATAAACTTGTCGTAGATTTCCTTAATTTTGCTCTTTGAAGAAATGGTAGCGATGAAGTACTGGTAGTAGAGAACTTTTCTTCACATTTTTTTCGGATTTGCTTTCGGTGGGAAGAAGTTTGAGACACTTGTCAGCGACAACATCTGCATGCTGTTTTCTCTGATTTTTGGAATATGCCATTATTCTTACTCTTCATTTTGAGACATCCGACCCCAAATATAGGAAGGGGAATCAAGTAGAAGGAATTTAATTTTGCTCTAGAATAACTATTTCCTGTGACTGTGGTTAAGGTGGGTTTGTCCCCCTAGCTGCTTTGCTCTCATTAGTTGATTGTAGGTGTAAATAATACTGGGTTTAAACAGCGATTGATGTTTTACTGGAAAATGTGTTTTGATTGTGTTGCTAAGATGTTTGACTGCAGGAGGGTGGAAGAAGGGAAACCCTTAAAGTGGAAACTAGTGATTAAGTACTTAAGTGCTCTCTTGTCCTCTGGAAAGTATTCCAAGCTAGGCTAACAGATTTAGTATGAAATAAATGTAAACTTTATATGATTATTAAGTTTTTTTTCGAGGGATTCATACCTGTCTTCCTTGGGAACTGGGTCAGTTTAGGTCTCCAAGGCAGGACAACCATGTAGGAGCAGGTTGAACTAGATCTCTGAGGTTTACTTAATTATAGCATCTAGTGTTCTTTGTTATTTAGAAGTCACAAGATGTCTAATTGTGTACACCATCTGATCTTAACTCTGTATTCATATTATGCAAAGAAAGAAGGAAGTACATACACATTTTTTCTCTGGGTTTTTGAGTGAAATTGTTTTTACATATATATATTTTTTAATTTGTATTTTCCATTTGTTACTGTTGCTGTTAGTAAAAGTGCTTCAAAATATAGAACTGTGTTGAATAAAAGAATGGTTAGGTACTCTTTTTCCAGGAGAAACTTTTGGGAAAGCAGTGTATTTAAGTATGGTTTTCAATGTATATGTGTTTTTTTCCAAAAGCTTTTCATATAAACATATATACTTACATATGCTTATATCTCTGGAAGATTGTTATACAAGAAAATGGCCATTCTGGGAAGGGGTAGTACTAAGTACAAATATTCAGCAGTTCTTAAAAAATGTATGTGCATGTATTTATATATAAATAATAAAGTTTTGGGACATGAAGGATCTCTAGTGGCACAGTGGTTAAAGCATTAGGCTGCTAACTGCAGGAGTGATGGTTCGAACCCACCAGCTGCTCCGCAGGAGAAATCTGTGGCATTTCACTTCTGTAAAGCTCATCTTTGTCTTAAGGGTCTCTGAGTTGAAATCAGCTCTATGGCAGTGGGTTTCTGGGACCATAATGATGGGATTGGAGTAAATGGGAAGATATCCTCATTAAATGTTTTGAATAAATGCACAAGCATTTCACCAATTAATTGTTAGAAATAACCTTAAATTTTCAGTTTAAAATCTCTATTGTTTAAGGTGGAGTTTTGAAGTTAGAATAATACTGTTTTTTGAAATATTTTTTTTCTTGTTCAACCTTGAACATTTAATTCCGAAAGAGCTTTCAGAATGCTATTTAATATATAATTTTTTTTTCAGTATGAATTGTTGTTGTTATGTGCCGTCGAGTCGGACCCGACGCATAAAGACCCCTCCTTGGGTTTCTGAGGCAGTAGCCCTACGGAAGTAGATTGCCTCATCTTCCTTCTGAATTAGTATTGTGAATTTTCTCCCTAGAAAAATAAATGGATATAATCTTTGTACCACTGTAAGTGACTTGTGGGAATAATAGAGTAACGTACGTTATATACATTTGAAATAATTTATGTTCTCATCTTTATAGTGTCATTAGGATAGACTAAGATCATAGATGCAGTTACGTAGATTTGTTTATTTGCCAGTCCTAATTTGATTAAGGAGCTTTGGTAGCGTAGTGGCTAAAGCACTTGACTGCTAACCAGAAGGCTGGCAGTTCAAACCCACCAGCCACTCCTCGAAAGGAA
>NW_006921598.1:13592837-13607378 GCF_000298275.1 Orycteropus afer afer
GCTTTTCATATAAACATATATACTTACATATGCTTATATCTCTGGAAGATTGTTATACAAGAAAATGGCCATTCTGGGAAGGGGTAGTACTAAGTTAAGGAGCTTTGGTAGCGTAGTGGCTAAAGCACTTGACTGCTAACCAGAAGGCTGGCAGTTCAAACCCACCAGCCACTCCTCGAAAGGAAGGTTGGGCAATCCTACTTCTGTAGTGATACTGCCTTGGAAACCCAAGGAGGGGTCGCTATGAGTCAGGCCGCCTGGACGGCACATAACAACAACGGTGTTGATTAAGGAGCTCTGGTAGCATAGTGCCTAAGGCAATTGAATGCTAACCAGAAGGCTGGTGGTTCAAACCCACCAGCCACTCCTCGGAAGGAAGATGAGGAAATCTTACGTAGTGATACTGCCTCGGAAACCCAAGGAGGGGTTGCTATGAGTCGGGATAAGGAGTATTTTATGTTAATCTTCATTTGTTGTTGTTAATTAGGGGCCGTTGAGTGAATTCTGACTCATAACGACCCTATGTAATACAGAATGAAACACTACCCGGTCTTGCATCATCCTCGCAATTGTTGCCATGTTTGAACCCATTTTGCAGCCACTGTGTCAGTCTGTCTCATTGAAGGTATTTTTTGCTGACCCTCTACTTCACCAAGCATGATGTCCTTTTCCAGAGATTGTTCCCTCCTGATAACATGTACAAAGTGTGTGAGACAAAGCCTCGCCATCCTTGCTTCTAAGAAGTGTTCTGGCTGTACTTCTTCCAAGATAGATTTACTCATTCTTGTTTTGTTCTGTTGTATTTAGGGTCACTATGAGTCAGAGCCGACTTGGCGACACCTAACAACAACAAAATAGCAGTCCATGGTATATTCAATATTCTTCTCCAACACCAAATTCAAATGCATCAATTCTTCTTCCTTCTTCCTTGTTCAATGTCCAGCTTTCACATGAATATGAGACGATGAGGCTTGAGTCAGGCACAACCTTAGTCTTCAAGATGACATTGTTGCTTTGTTAACAGTAGTATTAAATCTGATTAATAATAGTAAGGTAATCCTAATAATTACTATTATTTTAGTAATAATAGTCAACATTTTGTGAGTGCTTTATTTGTACCAGATATTTTAAGAGTTTTCATTCATTGTTCGGTTGAAAGGTTGAATTCTAAAGCTTGACTGCAAGAATTTCATTCTGGCTCCTCCATTTACCATTTATGGGGCTTTGGGTAATTTTATCTCATCTATAAAATAGGGATAATTAAGTACCTATGTTATATATATTTTTATGATTAAGTGGGTTAATACACAGAAGGTGCTTAGACTAGGGCTTAGCACATAGGATGTGCTGTCATTATGTGTCAGCAGATAGGTTTTTTTTTTTTAGTCTTATTTATCCTCACAACACTCTAATATAAAGGTAAATATTATACAATAAATATTGCTTCATATTTTTTATTGAGATATAACTTAACAGAAGAGCGCATAAAACGTAATTGTATAATTTTGTGAATTTTAAAATATGGGTATCTATGTAACCACCACCCAGATCAAGATAATAGAACATTTCTAGTGCTCCAGTAAGCTCCCTTGCCAACAGTGTTTCTAGTTACCATGTATCAGTTTTGCTTGTTTTTAAATTTCATATAAATGAAATTATGTGGTCCTCTTAATATCCGGCTTCTTTCTCTCAACTGTGTTGTTGCATGTATCAGTAGTTCATTCTTTTTTGATGATTTGTAATATTCGTTTGGGTGAATATGCCATTATTTGTTTGTCCATTCTATTGTTGAAGGATATTTAGATTATGTACAGTTTTTGGCTATTATGAATGCCACTGTTATTATTCATATATATAATTTTTTTCTTTGATAGACATATGTACTTACTTCATTGAGGTATATGTCGAAATACTGGGTCATAGGGTATGCATTTGTTTAACTTCAGTAGATAAAATTTCCCAAAGTAGTTGGACCAGTTTACCCTCCTCCCAAATATTTTATAGTTCCATTCAATATTGTCTTTTAATGTAATTTTAGATATTTTAGTGGGTGTATAGTGGATGTATAGTTTTAATTTGCAATTCCCTGATGGTTATTAAAGAATCCCTGGTGATGCAGTGGTTAGGTGTTTGGATGATAACTGAAAGGTTGGTGGTTCGAACCCACCAGTCGCTTGCAGGAGAATGATAGCAGTCTGCTTCCATAAAGATTTATAGCCTTGGAAACTTGTGGGGCAGTTCATTTCTATCCTTTAGGGTCACTGTGAATCAGAATCAACTTGACAACAATAGATTTGGTTTGGTTTCGATGGTTATTAGTCCCATTTCACAGATGAGCAAGCTGAGGCTTGGACTTGTTAAATAACTTTCTCTGGTTGATATATAGTAAGTAGCAGACTGAGACTGTAAGGTAGGTCATTCTGATTCAGTAGACTGGGCTTTTAAAAACTACAGTAAAAAATATTAGCAATGATATTGATTATTACTAATATATTTTTAAATAACATTGTTTCACATATATTGTGAAGAAACTAGAAAGTAAAGACAACTAGAAAGATGTTTAAAAATCACTCATAAATGTACTGTTTAGGGATGGCTGCCCTTGTTAACTTTCTAGTTACTTTTACCTGCAATTAATTTTATGTATTAATTGAGATTGTTCTGTATATGTAGTCTTCTATGTACCTAGCCTGCTTTTTAACATGGTATTATTGTTTTTTTAATCTATTACTTTTTAATTACTACCACTCACTTACGTGTGTTTACTATGTGATTCTGAGCACTTAAATGAACTTATTTAATCATCACAACTATCCTGTGAGCTAGTTACTGTTATTCCCATTTTATAGAAGACAAATCAAGGGTCAGAGGTTAAGTACTTTGCATTAAATGGCAGAGTGAGGATTTGAGTTGTATAGTCAGACTCCAGAATGTTGATGGTTCACAGTGGGCTTTCTGTTTTGTTAAAAAATAGTGTATGTTTATTGGACAAACATCAGTACATACTATAAACTAATAGATATCAAAAGCGTTTTTAGTTCCAAAATTCAAGGTAGATGGTTGATAAAACTGGATGTATATCTTTTTAAGCAGATCTGGTAGTACGGTTCCTTAAGGCATTTGACTACTAATCAGAAAGTTGATGGTTCAAACCCACCAGCCACTCTGCGGAAGGAAGAGGGGCAAGCTACTTCCGTAAAGATTTACCCTCTCAGAAACCCAGTGGGGGTTGCTATGAGTTGGAATCAACTCGATGGCAGTGGGTTTGTTTTTTGGTTTTGTTGTATCTTCGTAGACTTTTATCTGTTAAAGCCTTATTTCTCCCCACTTAATTTTTGTAAATACCATTTTTTTCTGATTAAAAAGTAATAATTGCTTATTTTAATTTTTAAAAGCACAGAAATATATAATGTAGAAAGTAAAAGTTGTCTATCATCCAGTTTCTCTGTTAAAAGTTTTATGTATATGCCTTTAGGATTTTTTCTGTGCTTATACTACCATACATATTTATTCATCTATCTACCTATGTAAAAAATGTGATCGTTCTGGTAATATTATTTATAACTTTTAGAAAATTAGATAAAATAGTAGTTTCTTATTGCTCCTATAGCAGATTACCACAAATCTAGTGGCAAAAACCCCACAAATTTATTATCTTACAGTTCTGGAGGTCAGAAGCCTGAAATGCTTGGATTTGTTAAATACACTAGGCTAAAAGCAAGGTTTCAGGAGAGCTGCATTCTTTCTTGGGGCTTTAGAGAGAGAATACTTCTTGGCCTTTTCCAGTTTCTGTGGTTACCTGTATTCCTTGATGTTATGATTTAACTGTGTTTCTTCCCCTGAAAGGTTTTGAAACCCTCACTCCTTTACTTGTAAATATGACCTTGTTTGGAAATAGGGGGTTTCTTTTGTTGTGCTCATGAAGTAGATTGAGTCCTAAACCTAATCACTTCTAAGTTATAAAGAGAATAGAACAGACACAGGCACACATTTGGGAAGACAGACACCAAAGAATACTTAGGAACTTAAAAGAACACCTGGTGTTACTAACAAGGAAGACCCCTTCCCTTAGAGCTCATGCCCTGATTTGGGCTTCTGGCCTCCAAAATTGAGACAATAAATTTCTGGTTTTAAAGCCACCTACTTGTGGCTTTGTTACAGCAGCACTAGGCAGTTGAGACACTTGGTGTGTGTTCCCCCATCCTCCAAGTTAGCAGTGTAGCATCTCCAGAGCTCTTTCTGATTCTGACCCTTCTGCCTCCCTCTTTCATTTAGACATTTGTGATTACATTGGGTGCACCTGCGTAGTCTAATATAATCTCCCCATGTCAAGATCTTTTATTTTATCATAAATGAAAAGTCATTTCTGCCATGTAAAGTAACATATTCATAGATCCTGGGGATTAAGATGTAGACCTCTTTTGGGGACCATTATTTTGCCTGCCATAGATGATATATTGTGAAAATAACTTTTTCGGTTCTTCTGTAATGTCTGTAAACATTACATAATACAGTTTTTTCGATCTGTCCCATTAATGGATTTTTAATATTTCTAGTTTATCTCTACACATAAATCAGGCACACAAATAAACAATAATTAATGTAGAATAAATACTTAGAGAAATTTTACATAAAAATCGTGAGCATTTATAATTTGGATATTAACAAATTACCTTCCAGAAAAAGTAGTTGTATTTATCAACAGTATATGAAACTTTTGGGTATTTAATCATATCTCCAATATTGAGCATTATTGAGATTTTAAATCTTTATCAGTCTGATAGTTAAAAAGAAGTAAAAAAGATATATTAATTTGCTTTTTAAAAATGTATTAAGGTTTTTCAGTGTTTATCATACTTAACTATTCCTGTAATGAAAAAATTCTGATAGTGTAGAAGTTAAAGCATTGGGCTACTAACCAAAAGGTCGGTGGTTCGAATCCACTAGTCACTCCACAGGAGAAAGATTAGGCCGTCTGCTTCTGTAAAGATTTACAGCCTTAGAAACCCTATGGGGACAGTTCTGCTCTGTCCTATAGGTTAGCTCTCTATGAGTTGGAATAGACTTAATGGCATTGGGTTTGGTTTGTGGTTTATTCCTATTATGATGTAGACAATATTGCCTCTCCCTCTTGATTACTACAAACATTTCTATCATGAACGTTCTTATACATATCCTTTTATGGACCTGTGTAAGATTGTCTGTGGGAAACATATCCTAAAATGAGATCCCTGGGTCATAGGCTTATATGTAATTGATTTTCTAGTTAACTGCCAGACAGCTTTCTAGCATGGCTGAGTCAGTTTACACTCCAAGATCCAGTCACCTCATATTTTCACCAGCACTTGATAGTATCCATCTTTAAAAAATATTGGTTATTCTAGTGGTATAGTACCTAAGGCATATGACTGCTAACCAGAAGGCTGGCGGTTCAAACCCAGCAGCCGCTCCTCGGAAGGAAGATTGGGCAATCTATTTCTGTAGAGGTACTGCCTCAGAAACCCAAGGAGGGGTTGCTGTGAGTCGAAACTGACTTGACAGCAGTGAGTTTGGTTTTTTTTTTTTTTAAAGTGGTGAAAAGTACTATCAGGTTTTTAAGTGTCATCTGTCTGATTCTAGGGAGTTTGAGCATCTCTTTATATCCTTGTTAGTCATTCATATTTTGCCTTTGTGAATTGTCTCTTTATTGTCATGGCCTGATTTCTTTAGTAAGTATAATTGTTAGGATCCAGTGATCTAGAGTTAGACTGTTTGATTTGAAACATGTTTTTGCCACATTTTGATGGGGTAAGTGTGGACAATTAATCTCTCTGTGCTGTATTAAGTGTTTTCTATATTTACCATTCTTTACTTAACTCTTATTTATGGATGATTAATATTAATACCTGGGAGCTCTGGTGGCGCAGTGCCTAAGGCATCTGACTGCTAACCAGAAGGCTGGCGGTTCAAACCCACCAGCCACTCCCCGGAAGGAAGGTTGGGCAATCTGTTTCTGTAGTGATACAGCCTCGGAAACCCAAGGAGGGGTCTCTGTGAGTCAGACCTGACTCGACGACGGCTGTGGGTTAATATTAATACCTAACAAGTTCTGATGGCGCAGTGGTTAGTTAAGCAACCCTCCAGCCACTCTGTGCTAGAAAGATGTGTCAGTCTGCCTCTGTAAAGATTGCAGTCTTGGAAATGCTGTGGGGCAGTTCTCCTCTGTCCCACAGGGTCGTTATGAGTTGGAATCAACTCGATGGCAGTGGGTTTTGGTATACTGGTATCTGCTTCATAGAGTTTCTGTGGTTTAAATGAGATAATACATATTGTGCAATGTCAGGAATATAGTAACTTCTCAAATGTTAGCTATCATTATTTTGAGGAGTTTTCTGTCCTTTTCTCCTTGATTTGCTGGAGTTCTTTGAATATAAAGCTATTAATCTCTGTTTTAAAAGTTGAAAATATATCTCTATGTTCTTTGTGGCTTAATTAAAAATTCTCAGTTTTAATTTTGTCTAATCCATTGGTGTAGTTTTTAAAACATTTAGCTGCTAACCATAAGGTCGGTAATTTGAACATAACAGGCACTTCACGGGAGAAAGATGAGGTGGTCTGCTTCCCTAAAGATTTGTAGCCTTGCAAACCCTATAGGACAGTTCTTCTGTGAATTGGAATCAGCTTGATAGCACTGGGTTTTGTTTAATCCGTTAGTATTGTATTGTACCATTATTGGTTCTTTTTGAGTCTTTTTTAAGAAACTGGTTTTTCTACTTTTTGCCTGTTAAGTTTTATATTTAATTTTCCCATTTGGGACCTCGATATATTAGGAGTTCTCTTTTTTCCTTATTAAAAAAAATCAGTGCATTACTATGTGGTACTACTTTTATTACATATTTTGTTCCCAAAGTTCATGGGTCTTTCTTACTGTGTGTTCTGTTCTTGTGGTCTAATTTTGTCTTTCTACACCAGAACCAGTTTTGTTTGTTTGTTTTTAATGCAGTTGTGTGTATTAATTTCTGCTAGGATGAATCCTTCCTCTTGGCCCTTTTCTAAAGTTTGCTCAGCTCTTTTTGAGCATTTATTCTTAAATACATTTAAAAATGAATGTACCAAGTTTCTAAAAGATCCAGTTGGAATTTTGGTTGTGATTTCTCATAACAAACCATTTAAAACTTTGTGGCTTAAAGTAACAATAGCATTTAATTGCCTCATAAATCTACATTTTGGGCAGAGTTCTTTCCCAGTTATAGCCTGTCTCTTTTCCATCCTGTCAGCTGAGTGGCTTGAAGGTTGGGGGCCAGAATTAGTCTGAGGGCTTCTTACATGTCTGAGAATTGATGCTGGTTGTTGGCTGTGATCTTAGCTGGGGCTATATGCTACAACACCTCTCTGGCTGTTCCACGTGGCCTGTCTTCTCCCAACATAGTGACTTATGAATGAGAGCATGTTGAGAAGAGAGCCAGGCAAAAGCTATAACCATTTTTTTTTTACCTTGTGTTGGAAGCCAGGCATCATCGCTTCTGCTACATCCTGTTTGTTAGAAATAAGTTACTAAGGCTGGCCCATTACTCAAGGAGAAGGAAATTTGACTCCTGCTTTTGGTAGGAAGGGGCAAAGCATTGGTGATCCTATTTAAAACAACCACAAAGCAAAAAGTCAAACCCAACTGGTTTCTGTTGAGTCAATTCCTGCTCATAGTGACCCTATAGGACAGAGTAGAACTGCACCATAGGGTTTCCAAGGCTGTAAATTTTTAAAGAAGCAGGCTGCCTCATCTTTCTCCCAAAAGCAGCTGGTGAGTTGAAACCATTGACCTTTTGGTTAGCAGTTGAGTGCTTTTAACCATTGTGCCACCAGGGCTCCTAAAACCACTGTAGTTTTATTTAATTTGTAAATTAATTGGGATAGAATTGAGATCTTTATTATATTTAGTAGTTTCATCCATGAACAGAGATACCTCTCCATTTATTCATATCTTCTCTTATGTCCTTTTGTTATTGTTGTTGTTATGTGCCGTTGAGTCAGACCCGACTCATAGTGACCCCTTCTTGGGTTTCCGAGGCAGTATCACTACGGAAGTAGATTGCCCCATCTTCCTTCCGAGGAGTGGCTGGTGGGTTTGAACCGCCAGCCTTCTGGTTAGCAGTCTAGTGCCTTAGGCACTATGCTACCAGAGCTCCCAGTAATGTGTTTAGTGTTTGTATTCTATTTCCTTGTTTGTTGCTTAGTGCATAAGGTCTTAAAAGCTGCAAACAGCCATCAGGACACAACAGTTGGTCTGTATGTGCCTAGAGCAACAGAGGAAGAAAGAGACTCAGGGATAGAAGGAGGAAGTGGATGTGTGGCTAATTCTCTCCAGGAGCAGCTGCCTCTATTGCCATGAGACCAGAAGCACTGGTTGGTATCCAGCTACCATTACTGAACATTTTGATCAAAGATTCTGTAGAAGAGTCCTGATCAAAAGGGGAAAAATGCATAGCATTTTCATGGACTCACATTTCATGGACTTCAGATTCTCGTGGATTCCAGACTTTCTGGAGCTATGGAGGCTGGATGAACCCCTGAGACTATTACCATGAGATTATCTTTTAAACTTTAAACCCAAAATATCCCCTGAAGTCTTAAAACCAAGCAGTAGTTTAGTTTAATTAGTAAGAAGTGTCTGCCTAGAGTATTGTGTTCTTTTAAGATCTATCTGTATGGGATCAAATTGACAATAACAACTCAAAAGATTACATAGGAAACTTAGGGGACAGTGAGTTTATGCTAATGAGGTTGGAACAACTCAGAAAAGGAGAGTGAGTGAGAATGATTACACATTGTCACTAAATTGTACACGGAGAAACTGTTGCATTGCTGTATATTCTCAAAACACCCTCTGTAGCTGAGTCAATTCCAACTCATAGTGACCCTCTAGGACAGAGTAGAGCTACTTCATAGGGTTTCCAAAGATGTAAATCTTTACAGAAACAGACTGCCACATTTTTCTCCCGTGAAACAGCTGGTGGGTTTGAACTGTGCACTTTTCAGTTAGCAGCTGAGTGCTTAACCACTGTGTCACCAGGGCACCTTCCTCAGTAGAAAACTGAAAAAAAAAAAAAAAAACCCTCACTGCCATAGAGTCGACTCTGACTCATAGCAACGTCCGTTGGATTTCCACAGCTATAAATCTTTACAGAAGCAAGTTGCCTTTCTTTACAGAAGCAAATTCTTTCTTTCGCGGAGGAACTGGTAAGTTTGAACCACTGACCATTTGGTTGGCAGCTGAATGCCTTAACCACTACACTACCAGAACTCCTTGCTTCAAATAGGTTGTTGTGTGACATCGAGTCAGACCTGACTCATAGCAACCCTTCCTTGGGTTTCCGAGGCGGTATCACTACGAAAGTAGATTGCCCAACCTTCCTTCCGAGGAGTGGCTGGTGTGTTTGAACCACCAGCCTTCTGGGTAGCAGTCAAGTGCCTTAGGCACTATGCTACCAGAGCTCCTAGTCAACCTTAAAGATGTGGATGAGTAAAGCTTTCAGCACCTTCATTTGCTTATGTGGCATGACTCAACTGAGAAGAAATAGCTGCAGATATCCTTTAGTAATTGGAAGGCAGAATGTACAAAGTATGAATCAAGGAGAATTGGAAGTTGTCAAAAATGAAGTAGAACACTTAAAGATTGATATCCTTGGCATTAATGAGCTGAAATGGACATTGGTACTGGACATTTTGAATTGGAAAATCATTTGGTTTACTATGCTGGAAATGACGAATTGAAGAGGAACATTGTCACATTCATCATCAGAAAGAACATTGCAAAATCTATCCTGAAGTAAAATACTGTCAGGGATAGATACTGCCTTTCCACTTTTTCTTTCCATTTTGTTCCATCCTACTTCATCTATTTTAATCTTGTTCTATCTTTAAATATATTAAGTGCTCATTATTAGTCCTTTTATATTAGCTTTCCTAATAATTCTTGTGGGAGCTCTAGTGGCATAGTACTTAAGCCACTTGACTGCTAACCAGAAGGCTGGTGGTTCAGATCCACCAGCTACTCCTGGGAAGGAAGGTTGGGCAATCTACTTCTGTAGTGGTACCACCTTGGAAACCCAAGGAGGGCTTGCATTGAGTCAGATCCAACTCGAGTGCAGTGCATTTTTTTAAATCATCCTGTGGGAGCTCTCTCTGGTGGTGTAGTGGATGAGGGACTTGACTGCTAACCGCAAGGTCACTAGTGCAAACCCCCCAGCTGTTCTGTGGAAGGAAGACTGGGCGATCTGTTTCCATAAAGATTTACGGCCTCTGAAACCCAGTGGGGGTTGCTATGAGTCAGAAACAACTCGATGACAGTCAGTTTGGTTTTTTTTTTTTAATAATCCTGTAGTGGTTTCCTCAAAACGTGTTTATGGGACAGTATTCCTAAAGGCTTTTAATGTTCCCATTGTTATCTTTTTGTTTTGTTCTTATACAGTGTATAATTTTTTTTTAAATTGTGATTTGGGTGAAAGTTTACAGAGCAAATTCATCTTCCATGCAGCAGTTCACGTACACTTTGTCTCATGACATTGACTGCAGTCTCCCACAATGTGACAGCTCTTCTCCCACTTCCTCCCCATAGCCACCTCTTCTGTGTGCATCTCTCCCATCTACTCCTGCCCCCCAAGCTGTCTCCCTGTGCATACATAGCCCTTCTCTTCTCTCATGATTGATCTTTCCAAAGAGTGTATCTACCTAATGTAAATATTCAGCTCATATGCCTGTCTTTTGTTTGGCTGGAAGCCACGGGAGTGGGTTCAATTCCAGACCTGAAGGGCAGGTAGGGCCCATAGTCTCAGAGGTTCTATCAGGCTCTATCAGACCAGCAAACCTGGTCCCTTTTTTTTTAAATGATTTTGAGTTTTGTTCCACATTGTTTTCCCGCTATATCCAGGATCTCCTACGTAGATCTCCCTCCGAGCGGTTGGCAGTGGTAGCCAGGCACCATCTAGTTCTTCTGGTCTCATAGTCATGTAGTCTGAGGATCACATGGTATACCAGTCCCTTGGAATAATCGTTTCCATGTATGTATGGTTTTCTTCATTCTTCTTTGCTCTGGACGAGACCCATCGTTGCATCTAGATGGTTGCTTGCATGCTTTTAAGATCCCAGTTGCTACTTGCCAAAGTAGGATGTGAAACAATGTTTTTGTGTAGTATGTTATGCCAGTTGAGTTGATGTCCCCTGGACTATGGTCTTGAGCCCACAGGTCAAACTACTTGCTCTCTCCGGGTAGCTGGCTATGGCCAAGTTGTGAATACAACCATGTCCCTTGTCAGCTCTACTGTATACCTGGAAATTCTTACAGAACATACAAGTACCCTTGTAGAAACATTTAGACATAAAGTCTTTGGGTCATCTTTTTTTTTTTTCCTTAAAAATTTTATAGTTGTACTACTGTCAATTGAACTGAAACTGAATGTTTCTGTGGAGAAATCTGGGACCAGTCTCACTTTTTTTCCCTCACTTATAACTAGCTTAAGCTTTGCTGCCCAAGGAATTCTTTCTTTATCTTGAATTTTGTGTAAGAATTTTTGTAGCTTTTGCATCTCAGCCAATGTAAATGATCAGTTGTGGTGTTTGCCTTAATAGTGCAAGGACTTTTCTTTGCTGCCATAGAATCAAATTTCTTTATGCAAATATGACTGGTCCACGTGCTGCTTGGTTTGGTTCTCTTTTCATTGTTCTTGGAACCAAACTGATCTCAGGGAATCTTTTACTTCTGGCTGGTATACTCTCTACCAACTGTTGCAAACAGGGACTGACTTTTTACATTTCATTGTGTTTCCTTCATTTGTATTTCAGTGTATTTTTTTTAATTTTAATTATCTCCAGCCTCTATATTGGATACTATTGCTTTTGCGTTCTTTCTTCTTACATAGTTCTTGATTGCTGCAACTGCCAATTTTTGGTAGCCCATTCACCTGTCTTTTTTTTTTTTTCCTCTTAATTTTATTTATTTTGTTGTTGTTAAGAATATACACATCAAAACATACATCAGTTTAACAGTTTATACATGTATAGTTCAGTGACATTGATTACATTCTTGGAGTTGTGCATCCATTTCACCATCTTTTTCTCAGTTGTTTCTACTTCATTAATACCAACTTATCACCCTGTAAGGTTCCTATCTAATCGTTCAAGTTGCTGTTTTCAGTTTGATCCCATGTAGATAGCTCTTAAAAGAGCATAGTGGTGAGGGTAAACTAGTTAAGCTAAAGTATTATTTGGTTTTATTTAGATAACTTTAGGGGATATTTTTGGTTTAAGGTTTAAAGATTATCTCAGTCAGTAGTTTCAGGGGTTCATCCAGCCTCAGTGACTCCAGAAGCTGTAGACTCCATGAGAATTTCAAAATCTGTCCTGCATGTTTCCCTTTTTTCAGAATTCTTCTATAGAATCTTTGATCAAAATGTTCCCTATTGGTAGCAAGGCACAAAGCAGTTCTTCTGGTCTCATGGCAAAGGAAGCAGTTGTTCATGAAGACAATTAGCCACACTTATATTTCCTTCTTTATCCTCGAGTCCTTGAGTCTTTCTTCCTCTGTTGCTTTAGGTGAATAGAAACTAATTGTTGTACCTTGGATGGGTGTCTGCAAACTTTTAAGACCCCAGGCACTATATAAAGAACTAGGAGATAGAATCACTAAACTTGTTGTATTAGGTCAGTCAAGTGGGATGTTCCATGAAACCATGACTCTAAACCTTCAAAACAAGGAACCAAATCCCATTAAGTGTAAGATCAGAGTTGTGCCAGAAATGAAGTGTGTGTATCTCTGGGGGGATATATCTATTGCTTCTAGACATTTTTCAGAAGGAGATGAAATGTTGAGTTCACACAGGCATGTTCAAATCAGAAGTGCCCCAGTGTTTTACTCCAGCATTCTGTTAATAAAATATTTAAGCAATCTCGGAAGGAAGGTTGGGCAATCTACTTCCGTAGTGATACTGCCTCAGAAACCCAAGGAGGGGTCGCTGTGAGTCAAGTCCGACTCGAGGGCACACAGCAACAACAACAGCAAGCATACTGAAACATTATGAGAATATTACAGTGAATGTCCATATACTCACTCCATAGATTCTGTAATTAATGTTTCTTTCTCTATATGTACAACTTGTTGTTGAGTCATCTCTGACTCATAGTGACCTTATGTACAACAGAATGAAACATTGCCTGGTATTGTGCCAGCCTCACAATTCCTATTACATCTGAGCCCATCACTGCAGCCACCGTGTTAATCCATCTTGTTGAGGGCCTTCTCCTCTTTCATTGACCGTCAACTTTAACAAACATGACATCCTTTCCCAGAGAATGGTCCCTTCTGGCACAGTATCCAAATCAAATAATGTCCTATTTCACAAAACATACGGTGCACATTAAGGGACACATCCCTGTACTCAAGTCTCTCTCTAGGTGACTCCTCTTCAGCTTCCCACTTGCATCACCATGCTGTGGACCTTGTTATCAACAGAAAGAGCCCTACTTTTGACATCTTAAAAAAATCAAACATCGCACTTGCTAAGTGGTGTCTACTTCTCTCATACTGTATAGTCACACTGTACCGGTTTCTTCACAACTTCCTGAGTCTCTGCTTTCTTCTTGTCAGTTGTCCTTCTTCTATTGTCACTTACTTTCCTATGCAGTTTAGAGTCAACCTAGCTTAGAGTCCATGGTTTATCACTTCAACCACTCTAGTGCCAGTATTCTTAACTACCTTTTCTTCTAGCCTGTTCAGCTGACAAAATCCAAATCTTGGTTCACTGATGCAGTTTGCTTTTTTAGTGTTCATGTCCTGGTTGCTGAGTGCTGCTAAGAGAAAATTCCACAACTGTAAATTTATATTCTTCAGCCCCAGTACTGCCCAGCTGTTCCCCAGGATGCCTCCCATTTCATTTCTCTTCTACTTGTGCTTCAGAACTTACCCACTCTTCTTAAACCTCTGCTTAAACCGCCTTCATTCTTCACTGTCAACATCTCCTGTTTCACTTAAAAGCTACCCTGTGGCTTTTGATTTTTATTAGCATATCTACAGACTTAACTGCATTCTCATCCATCTTTTCTTCTTCCTCTCTGATACTAGGGAAAAGATAGTGCTCCCCCTTTTTTTACCCCCTTTTAAACTGTTTCTTACATTTATGTTCTGAATCCCAACCAATTCTATCTTCTCTAGGGTATTAATCACTTAATGATCTCTTCTGTCTTCTCTTTTTCTCTTTTACCTCCTCTCCCATCAACATTTAAATGTGATCAGGTTTCTAAATACCACTTTAACTCACTCTACTTTATTCCTTTTTTTAAAAAAAGGAGAATTATCTACATTTACCCATTTTACATCCCCACCTCTCTCTTCACTCTTCAATCCACTGTAGTCTTTAGTTTTCTACTAAAATTGCTTTTGCCAAGTTCATCAGAGCCTCTTTTATTACTAAAACTAGTAGACACTTCTCAATCTCCTTTTTACTTTATTATTTATTTATTTATTATTATTATTTTTTTTTACTTTTTTTTTTTATTAGGATTTGGGTGAAGATT
>NW_006921598.1:13622897-13625870 GCF_000298275.1 Orycteropus afer afer
TTCTTCAGTCTTCCTTATTCATTGTCCAGCTTTCACATGCATATGAGGTATTGAAAATATCATGGCTTGGGTTAGGCGTACGTTAGACCCCAAAGGGACATCTTTGCTCTTCAGCAATTTAAAGAATAGGTCTTTTTTTGGTTTTTTTTTTGGCAGATTTGCCAAGTGCAGTATGACGTCTGATTTCTTGACTGTTGCTTCCATGGGTGTTGATTGTGGAACCAAGTAAAATGAAATATTTGACAACTTCAATCTTTTCTCCATTTATTGTGATGCTACTTATTGGTCCACTTGTGAAGATTTCCGTTTTCTTTATATTGAGGTATAATCCATACTGCAGACTGTAGTCTTTAATCTTCATCAGTAAGTGCTTCAAATCCTCTTTGCTTTCAGCAAGCAAGGTTGTGTCATGTGCATATTGCAGGTGTTAATGAGTCTTCCTCCAATCCTGATGCCACGTTCTTCTTCATATAGTCCAGCTGCTCAGCTTAGTTGCTCAGCATACAGATAGAATTGAAAAATAATAAAACTAAAGTAATTTAAAATATTAAAAATACGGATAATTAAAGTGTTACGTTTCTTTGCAAAAAAAAAAATATATCAAGAGTAATTTAGATGGTGCTTGCCATTTTCTTCTCATCTTATTATAACTGAGGATGTATAACTGAGCAAGTATTTTTTCTGTATGTAGGCAAATTGCCATGCCCCTAAGTTTACATCAGTTTCCAACATTTTACCCAGTGTCATAAATATCTTCCTTTAATGTGAAGATTTTTGCTAGTGTCACTTTCTCTAGAACATTTTTATCTTTTTAGTCACAACCACTTTCCTCATTTATGCCAGTAAGTTCCCCATACCAACTTCTTCTACCTACAATCTCTTGAATGGCAGTTATGTTGTCATCCCAAGGTCAGCTGTTTCTTCTACAATTTCATTTAGATATGATTCATATTTTACTGACAGCATTATCACCTTTTGTTTCTTTTGCATTTTCATCTTTGTGGGTCAGTTTCCTCTTTAAATGATCCATTTTTGTAAAATGTCACATGGGCTTATCACTTGGAGACAAGGAGGTAAAACTGACAGTTTTTGCTTCTGTGTGTAAAATGAATAACACATGTGCAGGGATCAATTACTGATGGGCTGAAATTTGAACTTTACTGTTGAGGGACTGATACTATTTAGTGAAATTAAGCTAACTGATATTCATGTATATTAGAAGTGTGCAGTGCAAGAACTGCTTGTATGGAGAGTCCTTAACATGACTTTTTATTATTTGGCACTAAATCATCTGTCTCTGCTTCCTTTCCAAGATTCATCTCAAGACCACTTCTCTGAAACTGTGCTTGGTTCCATGGTGGATTACCCAGTAAGCAAGATAAGCATGGGCTTACTTGTGCTTACTTACTAATCTTTAGTGAACAGTTAGTTATACGTGGGGCTCACCATATCTTTGATGTGGTGAAAAGCATGTGAATTGTTCACTAGAGATTAGTAAGTAAGCACAAGTAAGCCCATGCTTACTTTGCTGATTGGGTACTACATCCTTGATAGGGCTTGTAAGTTTGAAAGAAAGTTTTTATTCTGTAAGAAGATTCTGTGGGATTAGGTAGAGAGACAGATGCCATCCATACCTGGAAGCAGAAGCTTTGGTGTAAAAAATATGAAATTGTTCACTACAGATTAGTAAGTAAGCACAAGTAAGCCTGTGCTTACCATGCTTATTGGTAATCTGATACCACTTGGGTCTTAGCCCAAGTGGTTCTGTCACTTTGGATTTTCCCTGCCTCTTCTCCACTCCCCCATTCCTCTACCCTGCCATCTCCTACTGGTTTACTCCTATTTACTCTGAATGTTTTTCAGTAGCTATTCCGTGCTCTGAGGAAAGGATTTTCTGTCTTCAAATTTGGGCTGAGTGCTTTACTTGAGGTGTTACCATATCATGCATACTTTCTCTGATAATACAGAACATATGATCACACTGTATTGTGCTCATTTACTTTCTTGTTATTGACAGTGTTTTCTATAAAGATAGACCATGGCAGTGTGATTCTCTACTGTACCTCAGAGCTTAGCACTGCCTAGGACATAATGACCCACCCATTACTGTTGAGTTGATTCCAATTCATACTGACCCTATAGGAGAGAGTAGAACTGCCCCATAGGGTGTCCAAGGCTATAACTCTTTATGGAAGCAGAGTGCTACATCTTTCTCCCATGCAGTGGTTGGTGAGTTTGAACAGTTGACTCTTTAGTTAGCAGTGCCACTGGGACTCCTTCTAACACAGAATAGGCACTCAGTAGATTTTTTAAAAAATTTAATGACCACTAATCAGAATTTTGGTGGGGTATGAATACTGCAATATCATTAGAAGGTATTCTTAGGTATGTAGTGTAGGATAGTTAGACATCACAACATAGCTACCAAATTATGAAATATTGAGAATTGATACTTTTCCTTATACTTTAATATACATTTAGTAGCATATATTTCATAATTCTTACATTTAATAAATACATTGCTGAAGATTAATCATGATTCGAAAAAATGCTTCAATCAAATGTGGCCAGTGCTAATAAATAGTTGTTAAATCAAGGAAAGCATAAGTTAGTGTTACTCATTTTCTTTGGTTCTAATAATTATATTTATTTGTTTCTAAGGTATCTTCATGTTTTAATGATCTTCTGGTCATTTGTTGCTGGAGTCGTCACATTCTATTGCTCATTGGGACCTGATTCTCTCTTACCAAATATATTCTTCACAATAAAATACAAACCCAAGGTAAAATTCATGTGTTTTCATTTTTAAAATAGCCTGTATGTAAGATTCTATACTGTGTAATATTTATTACTTGTTGTTGATGTTGTTATGTGCTGTCGAGTCAGACCTGACTCATAGTGACCCCTCCTTGGGTTTCCGAGGCAGTATCATTACGGAAGTAGATTGCCCCATCTTCCTTCCGAGGAGTGGCT
>NW_006921598.1:13625970-13627227 GCF_000298275.1 Orycteropus afer afer
CTTCCGTAGTGATACTGCCTCGGAAACCCAAGGAGGGGTCGCTATGAGTCGGGGCCGACTTGACGGCACATAACAACAACAACAACAACAACAACATTTAGCTGCTTGTGGAACATTGCTGCTTAGTGTGTCTTAAGATACCTGTCCAAAAGAAAATGGATTTACCTTGCTTTACCAATTATATCTAGTCAACTACTTACTCTTTTAATTCTGTCTCCTAGATTTCTATCAAAACAATGAACTAGTATCATTATGATCTCTTTCCTAGTGTGGACCATCATCAACTCTCATAGATTACTCTAGCTGCTTTCTAATTAGCTGCCTGTTTCCAATCTACACTACAGCCAGAGTAGTCTTCCTGTTGTGCAATTTAATGGTACAGGTATCCCCTGCTTTATGCTACTTAGCTTTTACGTAAAACCTACATTAGTACTTGTTTTTGCTACCTGAAAGAGATCCAAAGGGGATTTTTGCTTTTATGTATAAAGGGTGAAAAGTGATACTAGTTCAGCATTTGTTTTTAGTGAGCTGTTAATGAGGCTGTACCTAAGATATTTCTATTTTATATAGCCTGTGTGTCATATCATTCCCACTTTTACTATATGGTAGTGTTAGTTTAGATTTTATGTGTTGTTTGTTATGATTTGGTGGGTTATTTTTTGGGTGTGGGAACACTCAAAAATTTTTCCCATATAAATTAATGACAATTACTTCTTTGCTTTACACTGTTTTGACTTACAAAAGATTTCGTAGCAACTTTTGTATAGCGGGGGAAATGTGTCATTCTCCTCCTTAAAACTCTTAAAACTTCTTAAGATTTGTCAATATCTCCAGGCTATTACTCCGGACTTTTGATGATACATGACAGACACTCTCTTTACACTATGTTTGGCAAAGAGGGGAATCATTCAAAGGCTGTGTATGTATGTCCACAAAGAACTGGGGTAAACCTGGGCTTCAGGGACATGTGGAAACAGGATCTGGAATATTAGCAATATGTTCTTCACATTCCTACTATTCCTGCATTCTAGCCTTACTTACTCTCTTCTCTCACACTGCTTCTTCCAAGTGGTAGAACATATGGCTGCCAGTAATATTAGAGCTGTGCATTTCTGCTACCATGAGAGGAACTGAGACTTTGGTCTAATCCTAGTCCATGCATAATCACTCTATTTTGAATACTTCCTACCTCCTAGTTTGGGTCAGTTGGTGCCCATACCAGAACCAGTTAGTTGTTAGCTGTGGCTAGGGATGGGG
>NW_006921598.1:13630549-13633251 GCF_000298275.1 Orycteropus afer afer
ACATAAAGATCAATATCCTAGGCATTGGTGAGCTGAAACGGACTGGTTTTGGTCATTTTGAACCAGACAACCATATGATCTACTATGCTGGGAATGACAAATTAAAGAGGAATGGTGTGGCATACATCGTCACAAAAAATGTTTCAAGATCTATCCTGAAGAACAGTGCTGTCACTGATAGGATAATATTCATATGCCTGCAAGGAAAAGCAGTTAATACTACTATTATTCACATTTACACACCAACCATCAAAGTCAAAGATGAGGAAATTGAAGATTTCTACCAACTTTCGCAGTCTGAAATTGACCAACCATGGCATTAAGATGAACGAAGAATCAATAGTAGTTCAAAAATGCGGCCTTGGTGATAATAATGACGCCAGAGATGTCAGGATAGAATTTTATAAGACCAATGACTTATTCATTGCAAATAACGTTTTTTCAACAACATAAATGGCAGCCATATACATGGACTTTGCCAGATGGAATACACAGAAATCAGATTGACTACATCTGTGGCAAGAGGTGATGGAGAAGCTCAAAATCTTCAGCCAAAACAAGGCCAGGAGCTGACTGTGGAACATCAACTACTTATATGCAAGTTGAAGTTGAACCTAAAGATAATAAAACAAGTCCACGAGAGCCAAAATATGACCTTGATTATATCCCACCTGAATTTAGAGATCACCTGAAGAATAGATTTGATGCATTGAACACCAGTGACCAAAAACCAGAGGAATTGGGGGAGAACATCAAGAACATTGTACATGAAGAAAGCAAAAGGTCATTAAAAAGGCAAGAAAGGAAGAAAAGACCAAATGTTTGTCAGAAGAGACTCTGAAACTTGCCCTTGAACAGAGAGTAGCTAAAGCAAATGGAAGAAATGACAAGATAAAAGAGCTGAACAGAGAAGATTTCAAAGGGCAGGTCGAGAAGACAAAGTCAATTATTATAATGAAATGTACAAAGACCTAGAGTTAGAAAACCAAAAGGGAGAAACACGCTCAGCATTTCTCAAGCTAAGAGAACTGAAGAAAAAATTCAAGCCTTGAGTTGCAATATTGAAAGATTCTATGGACCAAATATTGAATGATGCAGGAAACATTAAAAGAAGATTGAAGGAATACACAGTCACTGTACCAAAAAGAATTGGTCAATGTTTATCCATTTCAGGAGGTGGTATATGATCAAGAACCAATGGTACTGAAGGAAGAAGTCGAAGCTGCACTGAAGGAACTGGCAAAAAAACAAGGCTCCAGGAATTGAGAAACACCTATTGAGGTGTTTCAGCAAATGGATACTGTACTGGAGGCACTTACTCATATATGCCAAGATATTTAGAAGACAGCTCCCTGGCCAACTGACTGGAAGAGATCCATATTTGTACCCATTCCAAAGAAAGGTGATCCAACTGAATGTGGAAATTATCAAGCAATATCATTAATACCACATGCAAGTAAAATCTTGCTGAAGATAATGCAAAAATGGTTGCAGCAGTGTATTGACAGGGAACTTCAGAAATGCAAGCTGGATTCAGAAGAGGACGTGGAATGAGGGATATCATTGCAGATGTCATATGGGTCTTAGCTGAAAACAAGGAATACCAGAAAGATGTTTACTTGTGTTTTATTGACTTTGTAAAAGTATTCGACTGTGTGGATCATAACAAATTATGGATGACATTGAGAAGAATGGGAATTCCAGAACACTTAATTGTGCTTATGAGGAACCTGTACCATAGACCAGGAAGCTGTCATTCGAACAGAACAAGGGGATACTGCATGGTTCAAAATGAGGAAGGGTTGTGTACTTTCACCATACTTGTTCAATCTGGATGCTAAGCAAATAATCTGAGAAGCTGGACTATATGAAGAAGAATGCAGCATTATGATTGGAAGAAGACTCATTAACAACCTGCGATGTGCAGACAACACAAACTTGCTTGCTGAAAGTGATGATGACTTGTAGCACTTACTGATGAAGGTTAAAGACTACAGTCTTCAGTATGGATTACACCTCAACATAAAGAAAATGAAAATCCTGAGAACTGGACCAATAAGCAGCATCACAATAAATGGAGAAAAGATTGAAGTTGTCAAGGACTTCATATTACTTGGTTCTACAGTCAACACCAATGGAAACAGCAGTTAAGAAATCAGATGACATGTGACACTGGGCAAATCTGCCGCAAAAGTGCTGAAGAGCAGCAATGTCTCTTTAAAGACTAAGGTGTGCCTAACCCCAGCCTTGGTGTTTTCAGTCACCTCTGTTTTCAGTAACCTCATATGCATGTGAAAGCTGGATAATGAATAAGGAAGACTGAGGAAGAGTTGATGCTTTTGAGTTGTGGTGTTGGTGAAGAATACTGAAAGTACCATGGACTGCAGAAGAAGTAACAAATCTGTCCTGGAAAAAGTACAGCCAGAATGCTCCTTGGATGTGAGAACGGCCTGACTTCGTCTCACCTATTTTGGTTCATGTTGTCAGAAGGGATCATTCCCTGGAAAAGGATATCATGCTTGGTAAAGTAGAGAGTGAAAAATGGAAGGCCCTCAATGAGATGGATTGATAACAGTGGCTGCAACAATGGGCTCAGGTATAGCAAGGACTGTGAGGCTGGCACAGGACGGGGCAGTGTTTTGTTCTGTTGTACATAGTGTCACTATGAGTCAGAGCCAACTTGATGGCACCTGACAATAACA
>NW_006921598.1:13633881-13638159 GCF_000298275.1 Orycteropus afer afer
CACTATGCTACCAGAGCTCCCAGTTTTGGGGTTAGGGCCTTGTAATCCAAAAACCAAAAACCAAACTCACTGCCATTGAGTCAATTCTGACTCACAGCAACCTCCTCTGGGTTTCTGAGGCAGTAAATTTTTAAGGAAATAGATTGCCCAGTCTTCCTTCCTTGGAGTGTCTGGGGGATTTGAACTGCCAACTTTCTGGTTAGCAGTCAAATGTCTTAGGCACTACACCAATAGAGCTCCTTTGTAGTCAGTACATGTTAAAGCTTTTCACATGATTCTGAGGCACAGCCATGGTTATTCAAGTAATGTCTGTGTATTCCATAGAAATAGAGTCACTGACTTCTGAAATAATCAGGTTGGTTGTTTAAACAAAGTGATTTGTATTTCTGAAGATTTCATAAAGATGGCTAGTAGATTGAATCTTTTTTGTAAGGCAGAAGTCCTTAGTACATTAGGGCTTGGTGGGATATCTTGAAGTCTTATTTGATAATTCTTCAAGTTGAGACTTGTTCTGGTTACCTAGTGCCGTTCTGACAGTAATATACCACAAATGGAATGACCTTAACAAACAGGAGTTTATTCTCTTACAGTTTGGAGAAAGTCCCTCAACCTTGGGCTTCAGCTCTGCCTCCTGCTCCTGGCCCACTGGAGCTAGAGGTATTTCTTCAGTCAGATAGCTGCTGGCTGCTGAACCTGATAAACCCAAGGTTGACAAGTAAATGGCACAGTCCTGATGTTACCAAACCACATGGCAGGCCATTAATTTAAGTCCATTGTAAGTCCCAAGGTCGGCAGAGCATGGCAGGCTGCTGAACAATGACACGGCTACATATAGGGTCCAAGCGTGCCATAAGCTAGAGACCATTCCCAAAGCTGCTTCTTATATATGGGAAGCAGACCACATACCCAAAGCAGCTACTCTGCTGCTTGTGGTAGATCCCACCATGGAGTTGATTGCCAGTCTTATCATGGGGAGTAAGTACCACCAGCTGCCCAGCCACTCAACCAGGCCCAGCCAAGGTGACACACAAACATAACCACTACAAGACTCCTTAGCATGGCTTTTTACTATATAGCACTAAATCATCTGTCTTATTCAGGTTTCTTGGTATTCGTACTCAAAGGAAACATAGCTGAATGTGGTACCCCACATTTGGTCAGGAATCTTGCTAGTGACCACATACTTTCTCATATTGAATTCAAGGTTTTGGAAAAACAGAAAATAGTTTTTCCTTATGTTGTTTGTAGTAGAGTATTACTTTCAAGTGTAGAGTGAATTTTTTTTTCTTGTAAGCAATAATAAGCATGGACTTCAATTTTAAGCTTGGAAATTTGACTTAGGTAATATAAAGCATTTCACCAGCTATTTTTTTCTGTTAGTTAGTAGTTTAGTTTAACAAGTATTTTTTATTACAAAGAATGGTTTAAATGTTAAAGCAAACAATAAAACAACATGACCTCTGAAATCATACATTGATTTAAAAAACTTTGAAAAGTTGATTCTTCTTAGTAAAAATCATCATATTTGAAAAGACAATTTATGTTTTTCATTTTTCTTTTTTTTAGCAGTTAGGACTTCAAGAACTATTTCCTCAGGGTCATAGCTGTGCTGTCTGTGGTAAAGTGAAATGTAAACGACATAGGTAAGTTAAACATTTTTAATTTCTTATTCCTTCTACTTTCATTTTTGATTTCACGTGACTTAATTTTATGGTTTTCTTTAGGCCTGCCTTGCTACTTGAAAACTACCAGCCATGGCTAGACCTGAAAATTTCTTCCAAGGTTGACGCATCTCTCTCAGAGGTAACTGATTTTATTAATATTGCCAAACAGCAAAAAAGAAAATGTTAGATACTTGTGGGAACTTTTTTTGGAGCTATTTCTATCAAATTATTTGATCATGGAATATCTCTACATATATGCCACCAGGTTGAAGAAGCACCTTAAATAATATTCTAAAAATGTTTTTAGATTACATGTTTAATTTAAATGGACATTTTAGCCAAGTAGAGCAGTTTTACCTAGTTATTGCTTACCTCCTATAAAAATAGCCATTTTTATGATAAGACAAAGTAACCATTTTCTTATCCCAAAAGAAGGCCTGACTACAAGAAGCAAATGTATAATAATTCTTACTGAATTATGACCCCAGTTTTTACACTAGCTAAAAGATGAAGCAAGGAATGGGATAATTTTTATATTTTCTATGTAATATAGGAATTGAAAGCATGTTCCCTTATCTTTATTCCAGTCATATTTTATATATACCTTTTTGGTAGCATATCATATGCTATAGTTATTTGTTTTAGCAACTTGTCTTCTCCATCAATCTGGGAAAGCAGCCTAGTCCCTGAAGGCAGGGACTACAGTGTTATTTGTTCCCAGCACTAAAAATAACCAAAAAACAAAAACAAAAACAAACAAACTCACTGCCATCGAGTTGGTTCTGACTTACAGCACCATGATTGCCCCATCTTCCTTTCTCAGAGCAGCGGATAGGTTTGAACCACCAGTATTCTGGTTAGCAGTCAGATGCATTAGAGGCCCTGTGTCACCACAGTTCCTTGCACCATACATGGGACCACATATACTATAGATAGCTGGTAGATTTGTACTGAATTAAATGGAATGCTAGTCAGCTAAAGCGTAGGCATCTGAATCCTTCCTAATGGTCCTTTTTTCCCCAGTTTGTATCCTCCTTTGGTTAATGGTAAGGTGAACAAAATGCCATGCAAGCTTTTGGCCTTTTTTTTTTTTCTCCCAAATTGTGGTTTGGTGAAAGTTTATAGAACTATAAACTTTATAGTTTTTCATTCGACAGTTTATACACGTTTTCTTTCATGACATTAGTTGCCATCCCCTCAAAGTAACAGCACTGCTTCCACAACTTCCCTGGGTTCCCTATTTCTGTTCATTCACCTTTCCTGCCCCTTCTTTCCTTCTGAGCTTTGTTTTGTACAAATGCTGCCCTTTTGGTTTAGAATGGTTGATTATTCTGAGGAGAATGTTCCTTACAGGTGTTAATGTTTACTTTATATCCCTGCCTATTGTTTGGCTGATAGGTGATCCCAGAGGTAGGTTCAGTTCCAGGTTTGTAGGAAGTCTAAAAATCTTCATCTTTGGGGGTTCCACCAATCTCTATCAGACCAGTAAGTCTAGTTTATCTTCTGCTGTTTGTGTGTTTTTAGTTATGTTTAATAAACTATTTATGCCATAAATTAGGGTCCTTAAGCTTGCCCCCAGTTTTTCTTTGATGATCTTTGTGATTTTAGGTTTTACAATTAGGTATTTTATCCATCTTGAGTTAATGTATGTGTATGCTGTGAGGTATGGGTCCTGTTTCATTTTTCTGAAAATAGATACCCAATTTTGCTAGAAGCATTTGTTAAAATCTTCCCCAATTAATGGATTATGGCCCTTTGCCAAAGATCAGCTGTTAATAGATAGATGGATTTATTTCTGGGTTCTCAGTTCTGTTCTGTTGATTTTTGTGTCTGTTGTTCTATTAGTACCAGGCTGTTTTGACTACCATGGCTGTACATTAGGTTTTGAGATGGCAGGAAGTGTGAGGCTTCCTACTTCAATCTTCTTTAGTAATGCTTTTCTTAGCGGAGGTCTCTTTACTTTTGATGTAGAGTTGGTGATGAGTTTTTCTATCCTTTTGAAGAGTGATGATAGAGTCTGGATTGGGATTGCATTATATCTTTAGATCACTTTGTGTAGTATTGACATTTTCACGATGTTAAATCTTCCTGTCCATGAACACGGTATTTTCTTCCATTTATGTCGGTCTCTTGATTTCTTACCAGTGGTATTTTGTAGTTTTCTTTCTATAGGTATTTTGTATCTCTGATTTGGTTTATTTCTAAATATTTCATCTTTTTGGTAGATATTGTAAACGGTACTGTTTTCCTGATTTTCTTTTCAGAGTTCTCTTTGGTAATGTAGAAGAATTTGACTGATTTTTTATGTTAATCTTGTACCTTCTCACCTTGCTAGCTTCTATTAGTTTCAATAGTTTTCTTGTTGAGTCTTGAGGATTAACTGTGTATAGGATCATATATATCATCTACAAGTGGGGATAGTTTTACTTCTTCCTTACCCATTGTGATAGTTGAAGATGTGTCAACTTGGCTGGACTCCAGTTGTGAGTGGTGGTTCCCATGATGGATCACATGACTGAGTTCTGAGCGGCCAGTCTGCCCAAGGGGAGTTTCCCCAGGGGTGTGGCCTACCTGCAATGCTATCCCAAGGACAAGCTGGAAGAATGGCATTCCG
>NW_006921598.1:13642449-13643728 GCF_000298275.1 Orycteropus afer afer
GATTCTCTCGGCTCTGTTGTGCTTACGGGAACCAGGCGGCTCCGGGCCTCATCTCCTCCAGAGACGAACTTTGTGGCTTGAACTCCTCTGCCGTGCGTGCGAAAGCCAGGCGCCTCCGGTCCCCATCCCCCTCCAGAGATGAACTTTTCAGCTTGAACTTGTTGGCTTCTACACGCTTGTGAGCCATTTCCCTAAGATAAATCTCTCTCTCTCTCTCTATAAATATATATATACACTTTGCTGGTTTTTGTGTTTCTCTAGAGAACCCAATCCAACATACCCATTAATATGACTTTTTCCTTTTCTTGCGTTATTGTCCTGGCTCGGACATCTAATACAATATTCAACAGAAATGGTCATAAGGGAATCCTTGTTTGTTCCTTTCATAAGCGGAATGCACTCAGTCTCTCTCCATTGAGAATAATGTTGGCTCTTGGTTTTGCACATGTGTCCTTAATTATGTTGAGGAATTTTTTTTCTGTTCCTCTTTTGCTGAGAGTTTTTATCAGGAATGGGTATTGGATTTTATTGAATACCTTTTCTGTGTCAATTTATACGATCACGTGATTCTTTACCTTTGTTTTATTTATGTGGTGGATTATGCTGATTGTTTTTCTAATGCTGAACCATTCTTGCATACCTACTATGAATCCCACTTGGTCATGCTGTATTATTTTTTTGATATGATGTTGGATTATAAGACTTTGTTGAAAATTTTTGCATCAAAGTTCATGAGGGATGTTCTTGTTTTTGTTAGATGCCATTGAGTAGCTTCCAACTCATAGCAATCCTCTGTACAACAGAACAAAACACTTCCCAGTTCTGTGCCATCCTCACAATTGTTGCTATGTTTGAGCCCGTTGTTGCAACCACTGTGTCAGTCCACCTCATTGAGAACCTCCCGTTTTTTTGCTGACCCTCTACTTTCCTAAGTATGATACCATTCTCTAGGGACTAGTACCTCCTGTTAATATGTCCAAAGTACATGAGACGCCCCAAGGCATATCTCATCAAACTCATCAAAACCAAAGACAAAGAACCCTGAAAGCAGTATGGGGAAAACAAAAAGTTACTTACAAAGGGCAACCAGTAAGAGTAAGCTCTGATTTCTCAGCAGAAACCATACAAGTGAGAAGGCAATGGGATGGTATATATAAAACCCTGAAAGAGAAAAATTTTCAACCAAGAATTGTATACGCAGTAAAATTGTCCCTCAAATATGATGGTGAAATTAGGAGATTTCCATATAAGCAGAAACTAAGGGAATTTGTTAAAACCA
>NW_006921598.1:13643900-13662445 GCF_000298275.1 Orycteropus afer afer
CATATCCAAAGTTAAATAAGCTTAAAAGGTTATAAACAGGAAACCAGAGACTTCAATTGGCAAATGAGGACAACTACAAACCAAAAAGAGGGAAAATACTGTGTAGTTACAGAACTTCTAAATGGTGAGGAAGTCAAGAGAATTGCAATTATAAATCACAGGGTAACCTCAAAGAAAAATGATAAACCTTCACATCACAAAGTACATGAAATGAAGTCTCGCCATGCTTGCTTCTGAGGAGCATTCTGGCTATACTTCTTACAAGATAGATTTGTTTGTTCTTCTGGCAGTCCATGGTGTGTGTTCATTATTATTCGTTAATATCAGTTCTTTGTCAATTTTCCTTATTCATGTTCCAGCTTTCACATGCATATAAGGCAATTGAAAATACTATGGCTTGTGTCAGTTGCACCTTTGTCCTCAGAATTACATCTTTGCTTTTTAACATTTCAAAGAAGTGTGGTAGTTAAGTTTGTGTGTCAACTTGGCTGGGCCTGGTTGAGTGGTTGGGCAGCTGGATGTAGTTAGTATTCCCCATGATGAGACTGGTAATCAGCTCCATGGTAGAATCTACTGTGAGCAGCTGTGTAGCTGCCTTAGGGATGTGGTCTGCTTCCTGTATATAAGGAGAAGCCTTGGGGAATGGTTTGTAGCTTATGGCACCCTTGAACCCTGCATGTAGCTGTGTCATCGTTTAGCAGCCTGCCATGCTCTGCTGACCTTGGGACTTTCAGTGAACTTGAATTAATGGCTTGCTGTGTGGTTTGGTAACATCAGGACTATGCCTTTTTACTTGTCAGCCTCGGGCTTGTCAGCCTCAGCAGTCCGCAGCTGAGTGAAGAAAAGCCTTCAGCTTCAGTGGCCTGGGAGCAGGAGGCAGAGCTGAAGCCCAAGGTTGAGGGGCTTTCACTCAGCCCCTAGAGCCTGGCACTTTGAACTCAGACTTCAAGCCTCCAAACTGTAAGAGAATAAACTCCTGTTTGTTTAAGCCATCCCATTGGTGGTGTACTCTTGTCAGAGTGATACTAGGTAACCAAACAAGAGGTAAAAAATCTTTTGCAGCTGATTTGCCCAGTACAGTATATCGCTTGACTTCTTGACTGCTGCTTCCATGGGTGTCGATTGTGAATCCAAGTAAAAAGAAATATTTGACATCTCAGTATTTTCTCCGTTTATTATGATATTGCTTATTGGTCTAGTTGTGAGGATTTTTGTTTTCTTTATGTTGAAGTGTAATCTATATGGAAGGCTGTAGTGTTTGATCTTCATCAATAAGTGCTTCAAGTCCTCTTTGCTTTTAGCAAGCACAGTTGTGTCATATGCATATCCCAGGTTGTTAATTAATTAGTCTTCCTCCATACCTGATGGCCTTGTTCTTTTTCATGTAGTCCACCTACTTGAAATATTTGCTCAGCCTATAGATTGACTAAGTATAGTGAAAGAATACAACCCTGGTGCACGCTTTTCTTCATTTTAAATCACACAGCATCCCCTTGCTTTGTTTGAACAACTGCATCTTGGTCTGTATACAATTTCCGCATGAACACAAGTAAGTGTTCTGGAATTCCTATTCTTCCCTGTATTATGGTTTTGTGTTTTGAGAGTTGCATGCCAGGGAGTGACGTGGTCAAATACATGAAGCACATTACTTTGGCAACGCTATGGAGGATGGAAGACAGTGAGTTTAGAAGCAGTGAGACTAGTTACGAGACTGTTGTTGCAATCTAGGGGTGAGAAGATGAGACCTAAACAGTGGAGTTGTAGAAGAGAATTACTTAGAAAGTAAAATCAGTGGGATTTGGTGATTGATAAGATATGAGGAATAACCAAAAAGTAAACTCATTACTATTAAGATGATTCTAACTCATAGTGGACTGGATATAGTAGAACTGCCCCATGGGATTTCTTAATCTGTAATTGTAATAGGATTACTATAAATCTGTGTGCCACCAGGGCCTCTTACGAGGAATAAAAAGGGAGCAAATGTTTAAGGATAACTATTCCAAGTCTCTTCTCTGACTCCTATTCATTATTATACCTGTTTGTATGTATTGTATTTTCGCAGTTAATATAGTTAATGATTAGCTTTTGTAGTAAAACTGCAAATTCTTATTGCCTCAGTATTACTTTGAAATAGAGAATCCGCAGCCTCTGTTATTGCTGCCAGTGTAGGAATAAGGTCTGATTTGGTAGGTGTGCAAATTAGGGACATTATTTCATTCCCTCCCTACAGTTTTTTAAATTTATTCTCAAATGTTGTAAATCCTTTTACATATTAAAACATAGTGCTACACTCAGGCCCAAGAAATGGAAGGTTTAGCACTTAGAGCTTGTTTTATTACTTTTTCAGATACAACTCATATGCCAATTTTAAGTGACAGCTAAAATTTTTAGAGTGAACCCATTCATATAAACCAGTACTCAGATCAAGAAACAGAACATTACCAGCACCCCAGAATTTCTTCTCTTCCTCCCTTGCAGTTACTGTCCTTTTAAGATAATCATTGACACCTAACACTAACCTCTTATGTAAGTGTTAGGATCCCTGATGGTGCCTTGGTTAAGAGCTTAGCTGCTAACCAGAAGGTCTGCAGTTTGAACCCACCAGCTCACAGCGGGAGAAGGATGTGGCAGTCTGCTTCTGTAAAGTTTGCAGCCTTGGAAACCCTGTGGGTCAGTTCACCTCTGTGGTATATGGTCACTATGAGTTGGAATCAACTCAGTGGCAGTTTTTTTTTTCCTTTTTTAACTTGTTAGCTACCTGCATTTTCATTGTAGTCTAGGAGTACTGACTTACAGAGAAAGTTAAGAAGAAAGAAGATCAGCCTATTATTTCCTTTTTTCCATGGGACTGTTTCTGGTTCAGTGAAGCATCCATTGGTAACAATTTGTTAGCTTTTTGTTTGATTATGGAAATACTTAGAAATATGTGTGTATGCTACTCTACTATTAATTTCTCCTTGTGGAGTTTCATGATTTTTAATGGATTTTTCAGATGTTCTCTTTGATCCTCACAATCACCAAGTTTGATATACATGTTTTGTCATGTAAAAGTATGATATTAGAAGTCAGTATTTGAGATAATAAGATTGGTTCTTCTTATTATAGTAATAATAATTCATTTTTCTAGAATTAGTTTATTAATTTGATTTTTCTTTATACATATTTTTTATGCAGGTTCTTGAATTAGTGTTGGAAAATTTTGTTTATCCATGGTACAGGTATGTTTTCCTGTAAGACCTTTTTTCCTTTAGATAGTGAATACTATCAACAGGTCCGCATGCTAATGTCTTTTCCACATAGGCCTGTGTTTTTCAACTTAGTACTATAGAAATTTGGGGGCACACAATTCTCTGTTGTAGGCGGCTATACTGTGCAAGACAGGATCTTTAGCAGCATCCCTGGCCCCTTTCCACTAAATGCCAGTAGTACCTCCCACCCCTGTTGTGACCACCAAAAATGTCCTCAGAGATGGTCAAATGTTTGCTGGGGGCCAAAATCACTGCTAGTTAAGAACCTCTGATGTAACCAATAAATGGAGTTAAGTGATAATGAAGAGGAAACAAATCTACACCCAAAATTGCCTTTTGGAAGAAAAGTAACTTGTAAAACTTTTCATCATTCCTAAGTATAGTGATTCAGGATCTCTGGTAGCATAGTGGCTAAGACACTTGCCTGCTAACCAGACAGGTGGAGGTTCAAACCTACCAGCCACTCCTCGGAAGGAAGGTTGGGCAATCCTACTTCTGTAGTGATACTGCCTCGGAAACCCAAGGAGGGCTCGCTATGAGTCGGGCCGACTCGACAGCACATAACAACAACAACAAATATAGTGATTCAGTCATTTAGTATACATTTTTCACGTTTGAAATAATTGTACCTTTAGAGGGGAAAATCTGTATTTAGATGGCGTCATTGAATTGAAAGATAATTTGAGTAGAAATTAAATTTTTTGTAAGATTAAAATTTTTTTCTAAAATAACTTTGTTTTTGATACCTGCTGGGTATGTACTAGTTATCCTGTGCCTTGAAGGATATAGAAATATATTCCCCAAAAATCTAGCTTGAGAATCAAAGAGAGATCCAAGTTATATCCTGTAATAAATATGTTTTCCTTTTGAGTAATGTCTTTGCCTGGTTTTGCTATCAAGGTTATGCTTTTTTCATAAAATAAGTTAGGGAGGATTCCATCCTTTTCAGTGTTTTGGAATAGTTTGAGTACGAATGGTGTCATTTCTTCTCTGAATGTTTGGTAGAATTCTCCGGTGCTTAGTTAAATATTTGAGCACTTAATACCTATATGACTTACATGAATATTGTTTTATGATATTCACCTTAATTTTTTATTGATTCAGTATATTTTGAATTTTCTGATAAAAATATGCTGCTAGTTGAGTTCATCTAGCTTATGTTAAAACAAATTTAATCTACAGGTTATATACCATATTTTCTTGAAAAGCTATGCAGATTAATTTTTTTCCATTGGATTCTGTCTTAAATATGGGATATTTGCCATTTAAGTAAAGTTGGTGGTGAGATTTTTTGTAAAGGGTATCTTCCACCTTCCTGCCACATTACGAGTCTTCAGACAGTAAATCTGGCTGTATTTGTATGTGTCAGAGTATCTATTTTCTTTTTAATCTAGGTATTGATGTTGTGAGATCACCTTCCGTGGGGTTAATGGTCGGAAGTATTGCTGATACAGTTATTTTTCTTGTTCTACCAAGGGACTTAAAGTTAGCACTGTCTTTAATTCATGGTATAATCATTATACATATCTTTCTTTCTTGCTTTTGATTAGAGACAGAAGCGTCCTACTTCTTTTAGGGACTTCTATATGTCAGGAAAATGAAATACTCAGAAGAGAGTTGTCAAAATCATTGTTGAAAAATACTCGCATTTCAGTTCATCTTTTTTTTTTTTTCAAAAAAGAAAACACATGTATATGTTTTTTACTTAAAATTAGTTTATCCTATTAATTTATAAATATTTAAAACTAATTAAAATTTTATAATAATTCTGTTGTATCTTCAAAATTATTTTTTCTTTGTTTCTTTGAATTTTCTTTGATGATACTTTAAACATGATGTTAGTGTTTTAAAAATATGACTGTGTACGTGTGTATGTCTGGAAGGAAATATATACTAAAATTTAGTTAATAATTATTACGTATTGATACTAAAATTAACCAAAAAATCAAAACCAAACTCACTGCCATCGAGTCGGATGTGACTCATAGTGACCCCTCCTTGGGTTTCCGAGGCAGTATCTCTATGGAAGTAGATTGCCCAATCTTCCTTCTGAGGAGTGGCTGGTGGATTTGAACTGCTGGCCTTCTGGTTAGTGGTCAAGCGCCTTAGGCTTTACGCCACCAGAGCTATTTTTCTTTTTATACACAAATACTGCATTTTACTGAGGAGTAAAAGACAGAAATGTAAAAGAAAAAGGTAAACTAAAGTTAAGGGGGATGTTTGTCTTTTTCTTTTACATTTCTGTCTTTTACTCCTCAATGAAATGCATTATTTGTATAAAAAGAAAAATAGCATAAGTAAATGGAAAAAAAAAGAGGAAGTTCTAGATTTTCCTTAGTTTCCAGAAGGTGAAGTCATATATTTCCATGTATTTCTAAATGTTTGTTTTTCTCCTCAATTGAAGGGATGTAACGGATGATGAATCCTTTGTTGATGAGCTGAGAATTACATTACGATTTTTTGCATCTGTCTTAATACGAAGGATTCACAAGGTATGTATTTATGAGAAATTTGGAAATTTGGCACTTGATCATTAGTTAAGAGATTTTAAACTCTCATTTTTGAATTCTCTTATACTGTATGTATTTGTTTTTCTTCATCTTTTTTTAAGGTCAGAAAAATGAATTAATCAAAAGTGGTCCAGTTTTGCTTTCCTTAATTTAATGCTTGAATATCTTGGTTTGCAGAAATTAGAAATTAAAAGACAATTATAGAAAAAGTTGTTGTTGTTGTTACGTGCTGTTGAGTCAGACCCGAATCATAGCGATCCCTCCTTGGGTTTCCGAGGCAGTATCACTACGGAAGTAGATTGCCCCATCTTCCTTCCAAGGAGTGGTTTGAACTTCCAGCCTTCTGGTAAGCAGTCAAGTGCCGTAGGCACTGTGCTACCAGAGCTTCTATAAAAAAAAGAAGCAAGAAGAAGTTTCCGAAGGAAAGGCAAGAACAATGGCCAAGCCTTTTTTTTTTTTTTTTCCATTTTCAGAACCTTAGCTTGTATATATTTGGGTCTTTGCTTATAATATGTGCTTGTGCAGTGTGTTGGCTGTTGACACATGCACATCTACTATCTTCTCAGTTCAGTAGGATTGAACATAATGACAATGAATTGGTATATAATATCTCTGCCATTATTAAATGCAATAAAGATAAATCTTGTTAAATAATTCAATAGGTATTTGAGTAGTGAACAATACAGTCAGTCAGTGTAGGAAAGATATGCAAAAGATAATGAATAAACAGTTCACAAAAGAAAAATCTGAAACATCCAGTAAGGACTTAAATTTGTTGGTCTCACATCAAATAAATATAAGTCATTATGAGATACCATTCTTTTGCTTATCAGATTGGCAGAGGTTAAAAAGAGTGATAATATCTAGTATGGTGAGTATATATCGGCAAAGCAAAGCAAATGGAAATCTAAGCTGGTATATCTTTTCTGGAGGCTAGCTTGGTAATATTTATTAGAAGACTTAAAGATGCCTATGTCTTCAAGTTTAATACTTCTTTTTGTAATATATCTTAAGGAAGTAATCAAAGCTATGTGAAAAAAATTATGTTAAATGATTAATTGCACTATAATTTATAATAAGGAAAACTGAAAAGAAAAACTGAAGTCTAGTGAAAGGGTGTTTGATTGAGTAAATTGTAAAATATCCTAAGTATAGAATTCTGCACAACCGTAAAAAATCATCTTGTTGAGTAATACTTATTTACATGGGAAACATATCCTAAATAATTAAGTAGAAGAGACAGGAAAATAATATATGTAGTATTTTCCACTTTGAAAACAATGCTCACATGTTCAAACTTGTTAATATGTAAACCCTTTTTTAAACCATTTTTCTGTTCAAACGACAGCCTCCTGCTCTATGTATAGGTTCCTCATAAGCATACTTAAGTGTTGTAGAATTCCCATTCTTCTTAGTGTTACCCATAATTTGTTATGATCCACACAGTGAAGCTTTTGTATAGTCTGTAAAACACAGGTAAACATCTTTCTTGCTTTCTTTTGATTAGAGACAGAAGCATCCTACTGGTATTCTTTGATTTCAGCCAAGATCCATCTGACATCAGCAATGATACCCTTTGTTCCATATCCCCTTCTGAATCCAGTTTGAGTTTCTGGCAGTTCCTGTCAATATACTGCAGCAACCAATTTTGAATTATCTTCAGCAAAATTTTACTTGTGTGTGATGTGATATTAATGGTATTGTTTGATAATTTTGACATTCTGTTGGATTACCTTTCTTTGAAATGGGTACAAATATGGATCTCTTCCAATCAATTTGCCAAGTAGCTGCCTTCCAAATTACCTGGCATAGACAAGTTAAGTGCCTTTAGTGCTGCATCTGCTTGTTTAAATGTCTCAATGGATTCCTGCATCCTTGTTTTTTGTCAGTCTCATTGGTACAACTTGGACTTCTTCCTTCAATATCATTGGTTCTTGGTCATATGCCACCTCCTGATATAATAGTTGAACATTGACCAGTTCTTTTTTGTACAGTGACTGTGTATTCCTTTCATCTTCTTTTGATGCTTCCTGCATCTTTCAATATTTTGCCCATAGAATCTTTCAGTATTATAACTTGAGGCTTGAATTTTTTCTTCAGTTTTTGTGGCTTGAGAAATGCCAAGCATGTTCTTTCCTTTTGGTTTTCTGACTCCAGGTCTTTGCACATTTCATAATAATAATTGACTTTATCGTCTTGAGCTGCTCTTTGAAATCTTCTGTTCAGGTGTTTTATCTTGTCATTCCTTCCATTTGCATTAGCTACTCCGCATTCAAGAGCAAGTTTCGAAGTCTCTTCTGATACTCATTTTGGCCTTTTCTTCCTTTCTTGTCTTTATAATAACCTTTTGCTTTATTTATGTATAATATTCTTGACGTCATCCCACAGTTCGTCTGGTTTTTGGTCATTGGTGTTCAATGCAGCAATTCTGTTTTTCAGATGATCTCTAAATTCAGGTAGGATATAATCAAGATCATATTTTGGCTCTTGTGGATTTGTTTTAATTTTCTTCAAGCTTCACCTTGAACTTGCATGAACAATTGATGGTCTGTTCCACGGTCAGCTCCTGGCTTGGTTTTGGCTGAAGATACTGAGTTTCTCTATCACCTCTTTCCAGAGATGTAGTTGATCTGATTCCTGTGTATTCCATCTGGTGAGGTCCACATAATTGTCATTTATCTTATTGAAGAAAGGTTTTGCAGTGAGTAAGTCGTTCATCTTGCAAAGTTCTATCATGACATCTCTGGTATCATTTCTGTCACCGAGGCCAAGTTGTCCAAGTACCAATGATTCCTCTTTGTTTCCAGCTTTCACATTCCAGTCACCGGTAATAATCAATATATGTTGATTGTATGTTTGGTCAATTTCAGACTGCAGAAGTTGATAATAACCTTCAGTTTCTTCATTTTTGGCTTTACTTGTTGGTGGGTAAATTTGAATAATAGTAGGAGCTCTGGTGGCATAGTGCCTAAGGCATTTGACTGCTAATCAGAGGACTGGCAGTTCAAACCCATCAGCCACTCCTTGGAAGGAAGTTTGGGCAATCTACTTCCGTAGTGATACTGCTTTGGAAACCCAAGGAGGGGTCGCTATGAGTCAGAAATGACTCGATGTCACATAACAGCAACAACAACAACAGTATTAACTGGTCTTTCTTGTAGGCATATGGATATTATCCTATCACTGACAACATTGTACTTCAGGATAGATCTTGAAACAGTCTTTGAGATGATGAATGCAACACTATTCCTCTTTATCATTCCCGGTATAGTAGATCATACGGTTGTCTGATTCAGAAGGGCCCAAACTAGTCCATTTCAGCTCACTAATGCCTAGGATATTGATCTTTACCTGTTCCATTTCATTTTTGACAACTTGCAGTTTTCCTACATTCATACTTTGTACATTCCCCATTCTGATTATTAGGGGATGTTTACAGCCGTTTCTTCCCATTTTGAGTTGTGCTCCATCTGGAAATGGAGGTCCTGAAAGCTTTTCTCGATCCACATCATTAAGGTTGACTTAACTTTGAGGAGGCCACACTTTCCCAGTCATATTTTGAGTGTCTTACATCCTGAGGGGTTCATCTTCTGGCACTGTATCACACAGTGTTTCCGGGTTATTCATAAAGTTTTCCAGTAATATATCAGACTTTGTTTCTCACATTTCATAACGTTTTCACTGGATAATTCTTTGAGAAGTAGATGGCTCCTTCTTTCTTCACAGTTCTGTCTTAGTCTGGAAGCTCCGCTGAAACCTGTCCACCATGGGTGACCCTGTTTATATTTGAAATACTGGTGGCATAGCCTCCAGCCTCACAGCAACATACAAGCCACCACAGTATGACATACGGACAGGCGAGTGGTGGTTCAGGTGACCAGAAGTCTGAATTGAAGATGTGACTCTAAAGGGAAATTTTTTTCTCTGGGTAACCCTGGCAGTTCCTTGGCATCTCTTTTGCCCCAGTATGTGTGTGTGTGTGTGTATCTGTCTGTCTGTCCTGTTCTTTTTATAACTTAGAAGTGGTTAGGTTTAGGACCCACCTGACTCTAGCATAGCCTCATTAACATAAAGAAAACTTCTGTTTCTAAACAGTGTCATATTTACAGGTATTATAGGGGTTAGGAATTTATCACATATTTTGGGGGTACATAATTTAATCCATAACACTATACAATTCACTGAAGTGCATAATTAAGTAATTTTTGTTATATTCACAGTTGTACAACCATCCCACAATCAGTTTTAGAACATCTCATAACCACAGTAGACTGAATCTTTAGCCACAATCCCTCTAGAACTTCTCTATCCTCTACTGTAGGTGACCACCAGTCTGTTTTCTGTCTTCATAATTTATCTGTATTGGACATTTCATATAAATTGAATCAAACAGTATGTGAACTTTTGTGACTGGCTGTTTAGATTCTCTAGTGCTGCTCTAACAGAAAATACCACAAATGGGATGGTTTTAACAAACAGGAGTTTATTCTCTTACAGTTTAGGAGGCTAGAAGCCCAAGTTGAAGTGCCAGCTCTAGGGCCTGGGTGAAGGCCCTTTAACTTTGGGCTTTGGCTCTGCCTCTTGGTCCTGGTCCACTGGAGCTAGAGGCATCTTTTAACTCAAGGAGCTGCTGGTTTGTGAGGCTGACAAACCTAAAGTCAACTGTTAAAATGGTATCAGTCCCAAGATTATCAAGCAACACGGCAGGCCACAGTTCACATCCTGAAATACAGCAGGCAGTGTGGCAGACTGCTTAGTCAAGACTCAGCTAAATGTAGGATTCAAGTGTGCCAAAAAACCTCAAGACCTTCTCAAAGCATCTTCTTATATACTGGAAGCAGACCTTACCCCTAAAGCAGAACTACTCAGCTGTTCACAGTTGATTCCACCGTGGAGTTGATTACCAGTCTCATCATGGGGAATAACTACAACCAGCTGCGCAGCCACTCAAAACCAGGCCCAACCAAGTTGACCTTAACTATCACACTGGCCTTTTTCATTTAGCATAATATTTTCTAGGAATATCTGTGTTAGCATGTTGTAGCATGTTTTAGTGCATCATTCCTTTTTATAACCAAATAATATTCCATTATATGGATATACCACATTTTGTTTGTCCCTTTATCAGTTGAAAGATGTTTTGGGTTGTTTACATCTTTTGGCTATTAGGAATAATGCTGTTGTGGTCATTTGTGTTGTATAAGTTTTTTGTGGATATTTTCATTGGGTATTTTCCTAGGCAGTGAATTTCTGCTTTAAGTGGTGACTCTCTGTTTAACTTTTCCAGGAATTGCTGATTGTTATCCCAAGTGACTACATCAGTTTACATTCCTACCAGCAGTGTATAAGGGTTTGGATTTCCCCACCCTTGTTACTGTCTTTTTGATCAAAGTCATCCCAGTGGGTATGAAGTAGTATCTCATTATAGTTTTGATTTGTATTTCCCTGATTACTAATTATTGTTGTTGTTGTTGTTATGTGCCATCAAGTTGGACCTGACTCATAGTGATCCCTCCTTGGGTTTCTGAGGCAGTATCACTACGGAAGTAGATTGCCCCATCTTCCTTCCGAGGAGTGACTGGTGGGTTTGAACCGCCAGCTTTCTGGTTAGCAGTGAAGTGCCTTAGGCACTACGCCACCAGAGCATATTGTCATATGTTTATTGGCCATTTGTTTATCTTTTTGGAGAAATCTTTATTGAGATCCTTTGCCCATTTTTAATTTAATTTAATTTTTTTTATCACCAAAGCTTAAGAGTTCTTTGTATATTGTAGTCCCTTATAAAATATATGACTTGCAGATCTTTTTTCCCAATGTCTGAGCTGTTAACGCTGTATATTCTTTCTTCTCATTTTATCTGTATTACTATCCTGGGAGCTAGGTTGATCATTTTTATGCCTATTTTATAGAAAGTTAGTGACTTTGTTAAAGTGTTAGAATTAGTTAATGAGCAAAAAATTAGGCTTGAGTTGTCTTACTCCCAGTATATTGTTCTTCATTGATACCATTGCCTGAATAATATAAATTACCCATTTGGGAATAATGGAAACAAAGATCTGGTTAATGTCCACAGTGTTTTTTTTTTGTCAGAATTTCATGAAAAACCCATTATTTCACCATTTTGATGCTGACTCAAAGTCCCCAAAAGGGAACTTACGAATGAAAATCTTAATATGTATTCTTAGAAGACAGTGTTTTATAAAATGTTTGAAAACCAAGACATATTGTTTATTTGAAAAAACATGAGAGTAATTTATAATCATGAGTACCAAATATCCAAGGTTAAATGAAAAATCTTATTTTACAAAGAGACATGATACTAACAAAAATATCCCTTCCTATTGAACATATTTCATCTTATGCAACCAAAAGATTCCTGTAAACTGCTCTGGATTTTGCCAGTAAATTCCTATAAATTAGAGGTTTATGATCCATCACTCTATTACTTTATGATTTATTGACTTTGTGCTCTTCCTTAATATGTAATTTTGAAAAAAAAAGACTGAAAAATTCACACAGAAATTAACACTATTGTAATAGAATTTTCTCATGTGTTCAATAAAAGGAAAATATAATATGGCAAATTTCATGGTGGAAAAATACTTTGAAGTCCAATAAGTGTGCTTTTTCATGATTTATTTGGAGTTGATATTCAGTTATTTTTTGCTTCTCTTATGTCAACCTTCCCTCACTAATTTACCATAGTTATTATAGCTTTCAACCTTTAGGTTGAAAATTATCTGTGCAAAATGATATAACTTAATATTATTCTAAGAAAGGGTACTTCTATATATCTTAAAATCAGGAATCATCTTGTAAGCTGAAAAAAACAAGAGTTAATTTTCAAGTGACTTCTTAATAAACACAAATTTAAAGCCTCTGATGCTATTAGGTACTGTTGAGTTAGTTCTGTCTTATAGTGACCCCATGTACAACAGAACGAAACACTGCCCATTTCTGCATTATCCTCACAGTTGTTGCTATGTTTGAGTCCATTGTTGCAACCACTGTGTCACTCCATCTTGTTGAAAGTCTTCCTCTTTTTTACTGATCCTCTGCTGCTCCAAGCATGATGTTCTTCTCCAGGAACCAGTTCCTATGATAGCATGTCCAGAGTACATGAGATAACAACTTGCCTTCCTTGCTTCTAAGGAGCATTCTGGCTGTACTTTTTCCAAGACAGATTTGTTTGTTCTTCTGGTGTTCCATGGTATATTCAATATTCTTTGCTAACACCGTAATTCAAAGGCATCCATTCTTTAGTCTTCCTTATTGTCTAGTTTTTTCATATGCTTATGAGATTATTGAAAATTCTGTGGTTTGGGTCAGGTGCACCTTAGTATTCAAAGTGTTTATCTTTGCATTTAAATACTTTAGAGAGATCTTTTGCAGCAGATTTGCCCAATGCAATACGTAATTTGATTTCCTGACTGCTGCTTCCATGGGTGTTGATTGTGCATCCAAGTGAAAGGAAATCCTTAACAACTTCAGTATTTGTTCTGTTTATCATGATGTTGCTTATTGGTCTAGTTGTGAGGATTTTTCTTTTCTTTTATGTTGAGGTGTAATCCATACTGAAAGCTGTAGTCTTTGATCTTCATCAGTAAGTGCTTCAGTTTCTCTTCACTTTAGCAAGCAGAGTTGTATCACCTGCATGTCACAGGTTGTTAATGAGTCTTCCTTTATTACTGATGCCACATTCTTCTTCATGTATTCCAACTTCTTGGATTATGTGCTCAACATTACAGATTGAATAAGTAGGGTGAAAGGATACAACTCTGACACACTGATTTTAAACCATGCAGTATCCCCTTGTTCTGTTTGAACAGCTGCCTCTTTATCTATGTACAGGTTCTGCATGAGCTCATGTGGAACTTAAAGCCTCTAGGAGATGATAAGTTACTGAGATTTTTGCTTGGAATGCATTTTAAATGAAGAACATGGAAAAATAAGGCAAAAATAAAGATACTGTTTTATGGGAAGAATTTAGTATTTAGTGTATGTATATTAAGAGAAATTTTTATTACTGTGGTGGAAAAACTGTTGAATGCTACAATTAGTATGACGTATGAATATAAAGTTCTTTTAAATTATATTTATGAAAAGTTCTGAATAGTTACCTCTAATTTTTAAGACTTATGTTCCAGTGTCTTAAATACATTGTTCCTGCCAATGTATCTTACTGATAATTATTTAAAATTTTATTTTAATGTTGAATCTTTCTAGGTGGATATTCCATCTATTATAACCAAGAAACTATTAAAAGCAGCAATGAAGCATATAGAATTGATAGTTAAAGCCAGACAAAAAGGTAATACAGTTTTTTACTCCAAAGTGAAAGGTTTTGTTTACATATACTAGTACTAGATGTTTCATTTGAAATCTTTAACTGTGAGTACTGATAAAATAATTGATATATTTACAAATGCCAACAGAGTATTCTTTTACACTGAAATCCCTTTTAGCCATTTGTTAACTATCCAAGGGATTGTAAGAACTCAAGAGTCTATGAAAAGTAAATTATAGTTAGTTAATTTTTAGAAATACTACTAATGACTTGCTTATGTCTTTTGAGTGATAGTAGATTGCTCTCGTTAATTCCTCTGAGATATCGCTCACATCTCTTCCTTTTTCCCTCCTTAATGATTTTACTAGTTTTGCCCTCTTCTAACCCATCATCTATATTGCTACCATGTTAATTTCACAGTATCACGATTCTCATATGTTACATCCCTACTTAATGCATTGACTCTGCAATAGTTATTAACTCTGTATTTAAAACCCTTCCCTTTCTAGTCAAGTATTTTGATCTGTCCTTGTGTCTCACTATGTAGGAAATGGTTTTTAATACAATATTTATTTTGTTCTAATGACAAAGCCAGAGCAAGCAGTGGTAGGGATCCAGGTAAGGTGAGGGATGCAGGCCCCACCCCCAAGAGGCAGGAAAGTGGGGGAAAGAAAAGCCAGGGCAGCAGCAGGGATTGAGGTAAGGGGAGGGCGGAGAGGTTTTGAACAGCTAAGGGAGACAAACTTGTCTGTCAGTTTGTTATACTGTGCTCGCTTGTGTGCTACTGTGAGGCTTGAGGCTGTGCCACCGGTGTTTCTGACGCCAGCAGAGTTGCACATAGTGCACAGGTTTCAATGCAGTATACAGACTGAGACAGACTAAGAAGAAGGAAGAGGGCATTCACTTCTCAAAAAATTGTCCAGGGAAAACCTTATGACTAGCACAGAAACACTGTATGATACATTACTGTGCAACTTTATGAGTAGCCCAGATACAGTGTCTGATACAGTGCAGAAGGACAAGCCCCTTAGGTCGGAGAGCTCTCAAAATACGACTGGGAAAGAGCTGCATCATCAGAGTGGAAACAACGTTACTGATACGGATAAAGTAAAGCTTTTAAGACCTCCATTTGCTGATGTGGCATGACTCAAATTGAGAAACAGCTGCAAATATCCATTAATAATCACAACATGGAATGTATGAAATACGAATCTGGGAAAATTTGAAGTTGTCAAAAATGAAATGGAACACATAAAGATTGATATCCTAGGCATTAATGAGCTGAAATGGACAGGTTTTGGCCATTTTGAATCAGACAACCATGTGATCTACTATGCCATGAATGACAGTTTGAAGAGGAATGGTGTGGCATTCATCATCACAAAAGATGTTTCAAGATCTCTCCTGAAGTACAGTGCTGTCAGTGATAGGATAATATACATACACCTACAAGGAAGACCAGTTAATGCTACTGTTATTCAAATTTATGCACCAACCACCAAAGCAAAAGATGAGGAAATTGAAGATTTTTATCAGCTTCTGCAGTTGAAGATTTTTGTTAACTTCTGCAGTCTGAAATTGACTGAATGTGCAATCAAGATGTGTTAATTAACACTGGTGACTGGAACGCAAAAGTTGGAAACAAAGAAGAGTCACTGGTAGTTGGAAAATTTGGCTTTGGTGACAGAAATAATGCTGGAGATCTCATGATAGAGTTTTGTAAGACCAATGACTTTTTCATTGCAGATACCTTTTTCAGCAACACAAACAGCTGCTATACACTTGGACTTTGCCAGATGGAGTACACAGGAATCAGGTTGACTACATCTGTGGCAAGAGGCGATGGAAAAGCTCAATATTTTCAGCCCAAACAAGGCTAGGAGCTGATTGTGGAACAGACCATCAACTGCTCATATGCAAGTTCAACTTGAAGTTGGAGACAATTAAAACAAATCCACAAGAGCCAAAATATGACCTTGAATACATCCCTCCTGAATTTAGAGACCCATCTAAAGAATAGATTTGATACATTGAACACCAGTGACTGTAAACCAGAAGAATTGTGGGATGACGTCAAGAACATCATCCATGAAGAAAGCAAGAGGTCATTAAAAAGATGAGAAAAGAAGAAAAGACCAAAATGGATGTCAGAAGAGACTCTGAAACTTGCCTTTGATCTGAGAATAGCTAAGGCAAATGGAAGCAATGACAAGATAAAAGAGCTGAACTGGAGATTTCAAAAAGCAGCTCAAGCAGACAAAGCCAATTACTATAATGAAATATGCAAAGACCTGGAGTTAGAAAACCAAAAACATGCTCAGCATATCTCAGGCTGAAAGAAATGAGGAAAAAAATTAAGCCTCGAGTTGCAATTTTGAAAGATTCTATGGGCAAAATATTGAATGATGCAAGAAGCATCAAAAGAAGATGGAAGGAATACACAGCATCTTGGTACCAAAAAGAGCTGGTCAGTCTTCATCCATTTCAGGAAGTGGCATATGATCAAGGACCAATGGGTATTGAAGGAAGAAGTCAAAGCTGCACTGAGGAATTGGCGAAGAACAAGGTTCCAGGAATTGATGGAATACCCATAGAGATGTTACAACAAATGGATGCCCCACTGGAGGCACTCACTTGGTTATGCCAAGAGATTTGGAAGATAGCTCCTTTGCCAACTGACTGGAAGAGATCCATATTTGTACCCATTCCAAAGAAAAATGATCCCACAGAATGTGGAAATTATCAAACAATATCATTAATATTGCATGCAAGTAAAATGTTATTGAAGAGAATTTAAAAACGTTTGAGGCAGTGTATTTCTAGAGAACTTCCAGAGGTTCAAGCTGGATTCAGAAGAGGACGTGGAACAAGGGATATCATTGCTGCTGTCAGATGGATCCTGGCTCAAAGCAAAGAATACCAGAAAGATGTTTACCTGTGTTTTATTGTCTATGCAAAAGCATTTGATTGTGTGGATCATAACAGACTGGATAACATTGAGAAGAATGGGAATTCCAGACCACTTAATTGTGTTCATGAGGAACCTATGCATAGACCAGGAGGCTGTCGTTTGAACAGAACAGGGTGACACTGCATGGTTCAAAGTCGTGAAGGGAGTGCGTCAGGGTTGTATCCTTTCACCATACTTATTCAGTCTATATCCTGAGCAAATAATCCAAGAAGCTGGACTATATAAAGAAGAACATGGCATCAAGATTGGAGGAAGAATTATTAACAACCTGCGATATGGTGATGACACAACTTTGCTTCCTGAAAGTGATGACCTGAGGTACTTACTGATGAAGGTTGAAGACTACAGTCTACAGTATGGATTATATCTCCATATAAAGAAAACAAAAATCCTTACAACTGGACCTATAAGCAGCATCATGATAAATGGAGCAAAGGTTGAAGTCTAAGAATTCACATTGCTTGATGCTACAATCATCATTAATGGAAGCAGATGACGTAGAGTACTGGACAAATCAGTTGCAAAAGACCTCTTTCAAGTCCTGAGGAGCAAAGATATGTCCTTGAGGACTAAGGTGCGCCTGACACAAGCCACGATACTTTCATTTGTCTCATACGCATGTGAGAGTTGGACAATGAATAAGGAAGACCGATGAAGAATTGATGCTTTTGAGTTGTGGTGCTGGTGAAGAATGCTAAAAGTACCATGGACTGCTAAAAGAGCTAACAAATCTGTCCTGGAGGAAGTGCAGCCAGAATGCTTCTTGGAAGTGAGAATGGCTAGACTTCCTCTCACCTATTTGGTCATGTTATCAGAAGGGACCTTTCACTGGAGAAGGATGTCATGCTTGGTAAGGTGGAGGGTTGACAACAGAGGGGAAGACCCTCAGCTAGATGGATTGACACAGTGGCAGGTTCAGTGGGCTCAAATATAGCAGGAGTTGTGGAGCTGGCACAGGACCGGGGTGGTGTTTCGTTCTGCTGTGCATAGGGTTGCTATGAGTTGGAGATGGCTCGATGGCACCTGACAACAATAGCAATGACAAAAACATTTTGAATTTAGGCCAGGATTAAATAGAACCATCTTTTTAATTTTTTTGGACTAGGTAGTTTAACAAAACCCTGAAATTATTTTATTTTTATGAGAGTGATGTTAAAAAAAAAAGCAAAAAAACCTCACTGGCATCGAGTTAGATCCGAGTCATAGCAACCCATCCTTGGGTTTCCGAGGTGGTATCTACGGAAGTAGATTGTTCAGTCTTCATTCCAAGGAGTGGCTGGTGGGTTTGAACCATTAGCCTTCTGGTTAGCAGTCAAGTGCCTTAGGCACTACATTACCAGAGCTCCCAGAGAGATATTACATATATTAAAAAACAAAAACAAAACAAAAAATCTCACTACCATTGAATATGTTCTGACTCATAGCAACCTTCATAGGATTTCCAAGGCTGTAAATCTTTTTTTTTTTTTTTTTTTAAATTTTATTTTGATTTGGGTGAAGATTTACAGAGTAAATTCACTTTTCAT
>NW_006921598.1:13663113-13679939 GCF_000298275.1 Orycteropus afer afer
AGGTGGAACAATGTTTTGTATAGTATGTTATGCCAGTTGGGCTTGATGTCCCCTGCGACTATGGTCCCAAGCCTGCAGGATCATCTTTTCGGTTGCTCTGGGCAGCTGGCTGTTACCAAGCAATGACCATAACCTTGCCCCTTGTCAGCTCTACTATACACCTGGGAATTCTGATCATTCACATACCAAGGCTGTAAATCTTTATGGAAGCAGACTGCCTCATCTTTCTGCTGTGGAGCAGCTGGTGGTTTTGAACCTCAGACTTTATAAATATAGACAGGTCTATTTGACTGAAATTTATTGTGAGTCTTTGCAAGAGAGGGGTTGTTAATTTGCTACTACAAATCATGTTATAAAGGGGTTCTCACTTACAAAATAACTAGAAAATGCTGAATTGGATTCTTTAATAACATTGTTATTAATAAAAGCCATAGAAGTAAAAGGCTTGATAATTAGGAGGATTTTATTTTTATTCAGATATCCTGATGTTCTAAATATAAATATAAGTGAGTTATATAGACTTATAAGTAGGGTTTCAGTTTTTTGATTTTTAATTTTAACCTTCTTTCAAATTTCGTTTCTTTAATGTATGACTTTGTTTTCTAAATGCTTTCACCCCACAATTGTGCCTAATTCAAGAAATAATAAACAGTAATGATTAAGTAATAGTGACTAAAAGTTTCTCTTTTCATCTGTAGTTACTCTTTCTCTCTCGGTGTTCTTTGCCTAATTAATCTCTTGAGAATAGGGATTTATATAGAAGTGTTCTGTTTATGTAAGTACAACCATGGTCCTTCAAAATGTTGAGGTACTACTGGTTTAATTTAAATTCAGTAATAATTGTGCAGAAGGATACCACACCATTCTTTATCCTACTGATTTTTCTTTGTTATGAATTCTTTGGACTTTTTTTTTGTGGTTTGAAAACTACTTAGGATTACATAGGATTAACTCAGGCTCTGTTCTCCAGCATATGTATTTTGCTTATATATTCCTAATTTAATTTAAGGTGTTTTTTCCCTATATTATTTTTATTTTTGCTTGATCTCTTTAATTCTTATTACCTTGTTGTTGTGTGTTGTTGAGTTAATTCAAACTTGTAGTGACCCTATATGACAAAGTAAAACTGCTTCATAGGGTTTGCTAGGCTGCAGTCTTACAGGAGCAGATTGCCAGATCTTTCTCACATGGAGCCCCTGGGTGGGTTCGAACTCCTGATCTTTCTGTTAGCAGCTGAAAGCTTTAATGATTATACCATATCTCATGTCTAAGAGATCTTAAGTAGATTTCTATCTAATGATTTAATTTATACATTTAAATTATTTGTGAATATTTAACCACACCAAACACTATAAATAATTATGTATTTTACTCCACTTACCTACCAGTTCATCATAATGTGGTGGCTTTTATGTTGCTGTGATGCTGCAAGCTATTCCACTGGTATTTCAGATACCAGCAAGGTCAGTCATGGTGGACAGGTTTCAGTGGAGCTTCCAGACTAAGAGTAGGAAAAAGGATATGGTCAAGTCCAGTTCTGAAACAATTGGCCACTGAAAACTTTATGAATAGGTGGGAAACATTGTCTAATATAGTACTAAAAGATGAGCCCCTCAGATTGAAAGGCACTTAAATGTGACTGGGGAAGAGCTGCCTCTTTAAAGTAGAGCTAACCTTAATGATGTAGATGGAGTAAAGCTTTCAGGACCTTCATTTGCATATGTGGTATGACTCAAAATGAGAAGAAACAGCTACAAACATCCATTAATAATCGGAACGTGGAGTGTATGAAGTATGAATGTAGGAAAATTTAAAGTTGTAAAAATGAGATGGAATGCTTTTAAAGATCAATATCCTAGGAATTAGTGAGGTGAAATGAACTGGTGTTGACCATTTTTTGAATCAGACAATCATATTGTCTCCTACGCTGGATATGACCAATGGAAGAGGAATAGCATCACAGTGATCATCAAAAATAACATTTCAAGATCTGTCCTGAAGTGCAGTGCTGCAGTGATAGGATGATAATATTCACACGCGTACAAGGGAGACCAGTTAATACAACTATTATTCAAATTGTGCACTGACTACTAAAGCCAAAGATGAAGAAATTGAAGATTTTTACCAACTTCTGAAGTCTGAAATTGACCAAAGATGTAATCAAGATGTATCGATTATTACTGGTGATTGGAATACGAAAGTTGGAAAGAAAGAAAAGAATCATCGGTAGTTTGAAAAATGGCCTTGATGATAGAAGTGACACCAGAGATTGCATGATAAAATTTTGTAAGACCAACGACTTACTCATTGCAAATACCTTTTCTCAACAACATATATGGCTGATATCCTGTGGAATTGCTAGATGGAATACACAGGAATCAAATTGACTACATCTGTGGAAAGAGATGATAGAGAAGCTTAATATCAGTCAGAACAAGACCAGGAGCTGACTTTGAAACATACCATCAATTGCTCCTATTCAAGTTGAACAAAATGAAAACAAGTCCATGAGAGTCAAAGTAGAACCTTGACTATATCCCACCTGAGTATGGAGACCATCTAAAGAATAGATTTGACACATTGACCACCAGTGACTGCATACCAGGTGAATTGTGAGATGACATCAAGAACATCATACATGAAGAAAGCAAAGGGTCATTAAAAAGATAGAAAGGAAGAAAAGGCCAAAATGGGTGTCAGATGAGATTCTGAAACTTGCCCTTAAACAGAGAGTAGCTAAAGTGAATGTAAGAAATTGTGAGATAAATAGGTGAACAGAAGATTTCAAAGGGTGGCTGGAGAAGACAAAGTGAAGTATTGTAATGAAATGTGCAAAGACCTGGAGTTAGAAAACCAAAAAGGAAGAACATGCTCGGCATTTCTCAAGCTGAGAGAACTGAAGAAAAAATTCAAGCCTTGAATTGCAATATTGAAGGATTCTTTGAACGAATTATTAAATGAGACCAGGAGTATCAATAGAAGATGGAATACACAGAATCACTGTACCAAAAATAATAGGTTGATGTTCAGGTATTTTGGGAGGTAGCATATGATTAAGCCAGTGGTATTGAAGGAAGAAGTCCAAGCTGTGTGAAAGAATTGACTAAAAACATGACTGCAGGAGTTGATGGAATACCCATTGAGATGTTTCAACAAATGGATGCAGCACTGGTGGCACCAGGAAATTCAGAGTATAACTACCTGGCTGACTGGAATAGATCGATATTTGTGCCCATTCCAAAGAAAGGTGACCCAAGAGAATGTGGAACAATATCATTAATATCATATGCAAGTAAAATTTTGCTAAAGATAATTAAAAAAACATTTGCAGCAGTATATTGTCAGGGAACTTCCAGATACACAAGCTGGATTCAGAAGGGGACGTGGAATGAGGGATATCATTGCTGATGTCAGATGGATCTTGGCTGAAAGCAGAGAATACCATTCCAGATGTTTACCTTTGTTTTATTGACTGTGTGAAGGCATTCAACTGTGTGGATCATAACAAGTTATGGATAACATTGCACGGAATGCAGAAGATAGAAGTATGACTTACCTTTGCACCTGGTCTTTAGGGGTCTTTAAAAAGCAACTACAAGAGTATTAATTTAAATATATTGGTTCAATGCCTGGCCTTTAAAAAGTTTTTCTATTATAATGTAATATTATAAGTTATAATATAACTTTTGTAATCAGTTTATTACATAATTTATTATTTATTAAGTAATCTTATTAGCCTCCTACCTTAAATAGTTTTACATTTTCTGTGTTGTGGTGTCTGGGCAGAAAATAACAGAACTTAATGAAGGAAGTCATAGTTTCTATGCTGTAATTGCATTAGAAGATTACTTTGGTGATACTGATGTGACATCAGATACAATTAAAGAATTTTGGAAAGGGTACTTTTGTATTTGGAGCTGAAGAATAAGATACACTATTTAATAATAGTGGTCATCTATGTGCTGGAAGACATTTGCTGTAGTTTTCTGTTTTTATCATTTGCTTTTGTTACTTAATGTTAATTTATAAAGTTAGTGACATGAATTGAAATTTTTGTTGGCTAAGTGTATACGAGTAGTTTTATAAATTTACTGCAAAATAAACAAACTTACAGCAAAGAGGGATTTCTGTCTTTAAATCCAGTTTATGACAAATTTCCCTGTGGAATAAATAGTGGAAAACGAGGAAGACAAGATAAAGAATGACTAGGTTAAATGATTTTCTGTTTGTTAGTGGAAATTTATTTAATGTTACTTGTTTCCTTTTTGTCTATATTTGCAGTGAAAAATACAGAATTTTTACAGCAGGCTGCTTTAGAAGAATATGGTCCAGAGCTTCATGTGGCTTTGAGAAGTCGAAGAGATGAATTACATTATTTAAGGAAACTTACTGAACTACTTTTTCCTTATATTCTTCCTCCTAAAGCAACAGATTGCAGGTATAATAGACTAGAAAATCTCATAGCTGTATTTGTGTATTATGCCTTATATAGCTTATTATTCCTGATCATAGTAGGGGTACACTGAAACTTGAAGTTAGCCTATGATGTGAGTAGTTTTTCATTTTTAAAAAAAGTGTAGTTTATCCAGTCTTAAAATGCAATTTAAGTGTTATACATGGTGTATGGTGCTGCTTAGAATTTTTTCTTGAAACAAAGGAAATAATAAATATGAAACAATTAATTTTATTGTTAGTAATCATACTTTGTTATTTTCTTGATGTTCCTATTTAAAAATACGCACATAGTAACTCACATTAACAAAAATGCTCTGAACAGACCATCAAAACAAGTTAGGATTTTAAGAGATCCATCTGGGAAGAACGATCAGCTCATCTAGTCAGTCCTTCCGTTTTCTAGCAGGACCATGTTTAGGTTCCAAAAAGTTGCCTTGTTTCTTTTACACGAAACCTTAGAAGAGAAACCCATGGCTTGTTTTCAGTGATTGAAATATTATTTTATTTACAGTTTTTAATTTATTTTTTAAATATTTTACTTTACTATTGAACGTATTCTGTTTTAAATATTTATAATATTAATTTCAAATATAATCAAAAGGTACATCCTAACATTAAACATTAGTTTTAAATACCAATTTTTAAATAGGTTAAACATTTAAAATATTCCTAGGCAGGAAGTGTTTCCTAATGTTTGCCCAAGTTCCCCATGCTAAGCAAACACCTTTTTTTCTCTTAAATCGTAATTGTCTTTTACCAAGCAAAGACTATGTCCTTGCTGTTCAAGGTGTGATCTGTGGACTAGCAGCATTACTGGGAGGTTGTTAGAAATGTATTGTCTTGAGACTTACTCCAGACCAACTGATTCATAATTTGTATTTTAATAGGATCTCCACGTAATTCATATGTACTTGAAAGGTAAGAATTGCTGTTTGTCACTGAATATATACAATTGTTTTTTTTTTTCCAGATCCCTGACCTTACTTATAAGAGAGATCCTGTCTGGTTCTGTGTTCCTTCCTTCTTTGGATTTCCTAGCTGATCCAGTAAGATTTAGAAGAAGCAGAATATTTCATGAACATTTTAAATGCTAAAGCCAGAATAGCTTTTCATTGCTCATTTTCACAAAGGGTGAAAACCTGCATTGTAGATTTAAAAAGTGTTATCCATCTGTAATACATAAGTGTGGATGCTTTGACATTATTTTATTTGTTTTTTCATTTTTCTGGAAACTTTCATAATGGGATAAACATCTTCAGAATTCAGGGCAGATGGTAGTAATGGAATCATTCTGACCTTTTATTATTTTCCATTAGGATACTGTGAATCATTTGCTTATCATCTTCATAGATGATAGTCCAGTGAGTATTGAACATACTAGAAAATATTTCAGATTGCATTGAATTTTTATTCGTGTGTCAAATCAAGTCGGAATTTTTCTGAATTTATTGATTTTCTTTTTGCAAAGCCTGAGAAAGCAACTGAACCTGCTTCCCCTTTGGTTCCATTCTTGCAGAAATTTGCAGAACCTAGAAATAAAAAGCCATCTGTAAGTATTTTCAGCAGTAACTCCTATTACTTTTGATATAAACAATTTTGTAAAGTATTTATATAGCCTTAACTTACTATTCCTCTTATGTTGTGTCAAGGTTTTGAAGTTAGAATTGAAGGAAATCAGAGAGCAACAAGATCTTTTATTTCGTTTTATGAACTTTCTGAAACAAGAAGGAGCAGTGCATGTTTTGCAGTTTTGTCTGACTGTGGGTAAGGCTTACTTGCATGCTTTACCAAAATCATTTTTAAACTTTTTAATTTATTTGACTATTTAGATCAGATCCTGTGTTGTTGTAGTCATCTATCATTGTACTAAATTTTATTTCATTTATTAGATATGAAGAGCACCTGTGAGTTTTTCCCAAGCGTGTACTCCTTTCTAGACCAGAGAAGAATGACATAATCCTTAACTAACTTCAATAAAATCCTGTTAGTAGGAAAAAATCACTAAAATTTCAGTATAATGAAAATATAGTGAGGACTCAATAACCAGTATCAACAGAACTTTGCTACAGTTTTTGTTAAAGATTATTGGTTATAAATTCTGTAACATCGTAGATTGTTGGGTTTATGAGAAATTTGTGAACTATCTGTGAGAAGATTGATTTTGTAAATCTACCCAATTACTTTTTAAATACAGCTTTTAAAAAATTGAGGTATAATTTACACAGAGTAAAATGTAGGGAACTTAATGTACCATTTCATAGGTTTTAACATGTATCTACACATCTGTGTAACTTACACTTTTACCAAGATATAGAGTGTTTCCGTTACTCCAGAAAGTTCCCTTGGTGACCTTCCCAAATGATCCACTCCAGCCAACCTCCATCTTTGCCACAGCAATCATTAGTCTCATTCTCTCACCATAGATTTATTATTGCCTATTCAGTTTCATCACATGAATGGAATCACATTTATGTATACTCTTTTGTGCCTGGCTTCCATTCACTTGGGATAATGCTTTCTAAGATTCATCCATGTTGTTGTGTATATCAGTAGTTCTTCAGTTCTGAACAATATTCCATTGTATGACTATACTACAGTTTGTTGATGCATTCTTATAGATGGGATCTGGACTGCTTCCACTTCAGTACTATTATGAAAAAGCATGTGAATATTCTTGTATGGGCTTTCTCTGGGTTTGTGTTTAATAACTTGAGAGTAGAATTGATGGGCCATAGTGTGGATACATGTTTGCTTTTATAAGACGCTGCCAGATTGTTTTCTACATTGGTTATGGTGTAGTGGGTAAGGCATTTGACTGCTAAGCAGAAGGTCAGGGTTCAAACCTACCAGCTGCTCTGTGGGAGGAAGATGAAGCAATCTACTTCTGTAAAGATTTACAGCCTTGGAAATCAAATGGGGATTGCTATGAGTTGGAATCAACTCAATGGCAGTAGGATTTTTTTTTTTTAGTAATGTATGTAAGTTCTGTTTGCTGCACATCATCACCAAAATTAGATGTGATCCATCTTTTTAATTTTAGATCTTCTAGTGGGTATATGGTACAATCTCACTATGACCTTAATTTGTCTCTCTCTAATGACTAATGAAAGGAGCTCTGGTGGCACTGTGGTTAAAGCATTGGACTGCTGACAAAAAGGTCAGCAGTTCAAACCCACCAGCCCTTCTGTGGGAGAATGATGGGGAGTCTGCTTTCATAAAGATTTACAGCCTTGGAAACCCTATGGGGAAGTTCTACTCTTTTTCAGAGGGTCGCTATGAGTTGGAAGCTACTAGATGGCAATAGATTTTGGGTTTAATGACTAATGATGTTGAACTCTAGATACATCAAGTGCTTATTGGCCATTTGAATATTTTATGTAAGTGTTTGCCCATCTTTTATTGAATTATTTTTCTTTTTTGTTACTTAATTGTAGGAGTTCTTTATATTCTGGAAGCAAGTCTTTTATCATATATATCATGAATATTTGCTTTGAGACTGGTTTATCTCTTCATTTTCTGAATAGTGTCTTGTGATAAGCAAAACTTATTTATTTATTTATTTAGGCTTTATTTATTTATTTATTTTTTAAACATTAAGGTTTTATATTCTCCATATTACTTTCTTGTTGTCTTGGTATCTTTCCCCCTAGCTTTTTTTTTTTTTTTTTAATTGTGATTTGGGTGAAGATTTAAAAACTTTTTTATTTTGATGAAGTCCAGTATATCAGTTTTTTACTTTATGGTTAATGTTTTCTCTGACCACCATTAGAAATCTTTGGCTTCCCTAAGGCAAGATGATATTTGCTTATTTTTCCTCTAGATGCTTTATAGTTTTAGCTTTTGCATGTGTAGGTCTATGACCTATCTTGAAATCATTTTTCTGCTGGCATTAGGTTAATTTTTTTTCCATATGGGGGTATTTATATTCCCAGTACTCATTTTCAAAGAGACATTTCTTTCCCACCTTGAATTACTTTGGCACCTTTGTCAAATCATATGTGGGGCCATTTCTAGACTCTGTTCTTTTCCATTAATTTATGTGCTTATTCTTTTGCCAATACCAATCTTGATTACTTTGGCTCTGTAGTAAGTCTCAGGAGCTCTGGTAGCGTAGTGCCTAAGGCACTTGACTGCTAATCAGAAGGCTGGCAGTTCAAACTCACAGGCCATTCCTCGGAAGGAAGGTTGGACAATCTACTTCCATAGTGATATCCTCTCAGAAACCCAAGGAGGGGTTGTTATGAGTCGGGTCTGACTTGATGGAACATAACATGTTTTTTACTCATGTAGTGATTGTTCAGAGATTACAGTATGCATTTTTCACTTACCACAATTTCAAAAAATATTTTGTTGCTTCAGGAACAATGTAAGAATCTTGTAACAGTGCACTTTAAATTATTCCCTTTCTGTTAATTGTGCTCTTGTTGGCATCCATTTTGATTCTATGTAGGCTGTATACCCAATAGCCCATTGTTATTTCTTCTTTTAATAGTCTACAATTTTCTGTACACAAACATGCACATGCACACACACACTTAAAAAGGCCCTTATAGTTGTTAGCAGATTTCTCTTTCTGGTACTCTTCATTCCTTTCTGTAGAATCAATTTTCTATCTGGTATCAATTTTCTTCTGACTAAAGAAATCCTTTTACCATTTCTTGTAGTACAGATCTGCTGGAGGCAAATTGTTAGCTTTTGTCTGTCTGAAAAGATGTTTATCTTATCTTCATATATATGTATTGTGATAATTTAATATTATTTTAGGTGAAGATTTACAATGTGAACTATGTTTTCATTTATCAATTTTTATGCAGGTTGTTCCTTGACATTGGTTATAGTTTACACATTGTGTCAGCATTATCATTATTTCCATTCTTTTTGTTCTTTTCCCACTGATCTAGCTTCCTTTCCCCTCCTTGCCTTCTCATCTTTGCTTTTGGGTAAATGTTTCATGTAGTTAATTGTTTCAGGGACACATTACTTACAGGTGACATTATTTATTTTATAATCCAATCTATTGTTTACCTTCAGGAATGGTTTTAGTTCTAGGTTAAAAGGGTATCCTAGGGCAATAGTCTTGGGGTTCTTCCAGTCTCTATCAGTCTAGTAAGTCTGGTCTTTTTTTTTATTAATTTGAGTTTAGTTCTACATTTTTCTCCCATTCTAACTGAGACCTTTCATTGTGTCCCTGGTTCAGAATGGTCCGTGGTGGTTTAAGTTTAGAAGAGGCTATGTGGGCTATCTTTTCCATGGGCTATTAGTCGTGTGGACTAGTTTCTTCCTTGTGTCTTTGGTATCCTTCATTTTCTTTTACTCCAAATGAGTAGAAATGAATAGTTGTATCTTCTTGTCTTCGTCTTTGAAGGGTATTTTAACTAGATATGGAACTCTATGTTGACAGGGTTTTTTTTTTTTTCTTTCATCCCTTTTAAATCATTACTCCATTGTCTTCTGGATGCTGTTATTTCTAATGAGAAATCAGCTGTCATTCTTATGTTTGTTCCACTGTGCATAATATATCCATTTTCCCTGACAACTTCTACAATTTTCTCTTTATTTTTGTTTTTTAGCAATTTGACTATCTTATTTATTCTGCTTGGATTTTACTAAGCTTCTTGAATATGAGGGTTGAGGTCTTTTCATCAATTTTGAAAACTCTTGGCTGTTACCTCTTCATATATCTCCTCCACTTTCTGCTCCTTTTCTTCTGGGACTCCAGTTATATACATGTTAAGTCTGGTGGCATAGTGCCTAAGGCATTTGACTGCTAACCAGAAGGCTTGTGGTTCAAACCCACTAGCCACTCCTCAGAAAGACGATTGGGTGATCTACTTCCGTAGTGATACCACCTCAGAAACCAAAGGAGGGGTTACTATGAGTTGGATCTGATTTGACAGCAGCGATTTTTTTTTTTTTTTAAATCATTTGCTATTGTTTTTAACAGATCAAATTTAAAGATCTTAGGTGTTCTGTTCCAGGTTTTTTGTTTGCTTTAAAACTCCATTTTTTCTTTGAGTTTTAATTAGGATAATCAAGAATTAAGGGGCAAGCTGCCTAATAACATTTAAAAAGGCAGTCAATATTTTGGCTATTCTACCATTTGGCATTTGTTAAAAAAAAAAAAAAAAAAAGATTCAGTTTTTAAACTCTAAGTTCCACACTAGTCTTCAGCCTCCATACTAAAGGAAATTAGTGTTAAAAATAGTGATTGGAACTTTAGAAAGTCTTGGTTTTCATAGTTATTTAATGAACCAGATTTCAAAATACTAGAAGACCATTGGTATGAGAAATTCACCCAATACGTTCTTTAAGGAAAATTTTAGAAATGTGTTATGTTTGCCATGATAAATTTTAGCAAATTTGTATTACTATGCGCATACGTATTTTATACTAAAATAGAAAATATTTGGTTAACTGAGGTTTCCTTTCATTTGAGTAGTTATTTAACTCCCAATTAAATCTTTTTTTTTAAATGATGAATTTTAAAAAAATGATGAATTAGATGGCTTATAATTGCTACTTTTAATATTAATTACAGTTAGAATGGGAAAATGAAGTTTTCACAAATATCATATTAAAGTAATTCATTTTTCTTACTCTTTTCTTTCTTTGCTAGAGGAATTCAATGATAGAATTTTGAGACCAGAATTATCAAATGATGAAATGCTATCTCTTCATGGAGAATTACAGAAGATTTATAAAACATACTGTTTGGATGAAAGTATTGATAAGATTAGATTTGATCCCTTCATTGTAGAGGAGATTCAAAGAAGTAAGTCAAAGATGATGATAGGAATGAGTTCTGTAGCTCTTTCATAATTTGCAAAGAAGTTTCCCAAATATTCTCTGTGTAATATTTTAACAGCTATGTGAGGTACATGGGCAGTTATTTATTATCTTCCTTTACTGATGAGACAAAAACTTTGGTGAAAAACTTACTCTCAATTCACATAAATACTGTATTAGAGCTGGAATTTGGTTGGTCAGATTTCTCACTCTAGTAGTGTGTCTTCTACACCTTACAGTGGAGTTTTTGCAAAACATAGTTTTAGAACTGCTTGTCATTACCATGCATTTTAGACCAGTATATAATGTATCTATGCTATTCTTTAATAATTTCTACAATAGATTATTTTTTAAATAGTTGCAGAAGGCCCATATATAGATGTCGTGAAACTTCAAACTATGAGATGTCTTTTTGAAGCATATGAACATGTACTTTCTCTCTTGGAAAATGTGTTTACTCCTATGTTCTGCCACAGCGATGAAGTAAGTAAAAATATTAATTTTGTCTGAGGATTTTTATATAAAATTTAATATTGGCTCTGATATCATTAAATAAGTGATTCAAGTAATAAACATAAAAAAATGAAACAAGATTAATTAAAAAAGTGAATATTCTTTTGTACTGAATAACTTAATGGAGATCAGAAGTTAATTGTGAAAACAATTCTCCACACCAAAACCAGGTTTTTATTTATGTGACTAGATATATTGGGATCATATTGATACACCTGATTTTGTCATGTGCCTGAGATGTTTTGTAGTAGAGCAATGATGCAAAAACATCATTCTTCTTCTATACAAACTATTTTACCAAACTGTGGAAATCAAAGAGCCTGATTATCTTCGTTTGTAATATTTTAATCCTTATTCACTTGATTTAAATAACTGTCTCTTTAAACTAGGAAATAGTAAGGTAAAGTAACATGTTCAGTGTCAAATATTAAATTATACTTATTTTTGTAGTATTTCAGACAACTTTTAAGAGGTGCAGAATCACCAACACGAAATTCAAAATTCAACAGGTGTGTATTTTCAACCATACTTATATTTTGCTTTTGAACTTGTTTATGCTAACCAGTCCTGTGATAGAATTTTATTGTCTATTTTTCTGAATGAATATGTGGTTTCAGTGCTATTTGAGTAGACAAAACATTTTATTAATGAATTGTAGTACTAAACTACCTATGTTGTTGTTTTGCTCTGTGCTGTTGAGTAGATGCCAACTCATAGCAAGCATACAGAACAGAGTAGAAGTGGCTTAGAGGGTTTCTTAGGTTTTAATATTTATGGGAGCTGATCACCAGGTCTTTTCTCTTGTGGAGTCATTGGTGAGTTTGAACTGCAGCCCTTTTGATTAGCAGCTGAGTACTTAACCATTGCACAATCAGGGCTCCTTGAACTACATATAACAACTTAAAAATGCCTGAAGTTCTTTTAGAAAAATTAATGAGGTACGTACTGTTGGCTTGTCAGTCTCATAATTAATATATATCATAGCTTGATTACTTGTTTTCTGGGGGACCGTAGACTACATACGTAATTAAATTTACAGATAACCCAAAATTTTAGACAGTAACATTTTTTCAGAGAAAACTTTTTACTAGAGTGGTTACAAAACTTAAATTTTTCTCCTTATCCCTTCTGGCTCTCTGGAAATGTAAGTGAACAGTTAAATGACCTAGAGAAAGTTTATAGATGAGAGAAGCTTTATCATGTCCTGAGACGCTTTATCAGAACATAGTTAAATGTCCTGATTTGTCTTTACATTGTTGTATGTACAAAATTAAATGTATAAATAAATGTGAGATGTGGTTCAGAGAAAGAAGTAAGTAGAATAACAAATGAAGCAGTTTTTCAGTCAGTAAAAAGAAAAATGTGAAAACCTCAGCCATGGGGAGAATATGTTTCCTTTTTTCACATAACCAAGGGTTGTAAGAATAGATTTGCATTTTTTAAAATGTTGAATATTAATTCTTATGTCACACCTCAGTAGACTAAGTAGTGTATACATATAAACTTTTCTGAAAAGTGGGAATATAATTACTTGTAAAAATATCACTTCTTTAGCTTTTCCTAAGAATTTATATATTATAATGATGAAATACTGACTTTATTTAGAAATAGTCCTACTCTGCTGCTAATTGAAAGGTTGGCAATTTTGAACTCACCCAGTGGCTTCGTGAGAGAAAGACCTGGAGCTCTGTTTCTGTAAAGATCATAGCCAAGAAAACCCTATTGGGACAGCTCTACTCTGTCAGTGGGAGGGTCTCTGTCAGTCACAGTCAACTCAGTGGCACCCAAACACAGCAACACCACCGTGCTTCTTTTAGCATTCTTTGCCCAGTCCAATTGCTTTTTTATTTGAATACCTTTTCAAGGACTTTCATCAAATTTCCCAGCATCACTTTAGAATTTATCTCTGTTTAAGCTATTTGGAGTCTCATACTAATAATGAGCATTATGAAACTCCTGTATAGTAAGTGTCATTTAAGGGGAATTGGTTTTTTGATCTTAAAAACCTGGTTAGTAGCTAAATCTAAGTCAAGGTTATAGCTTGTGAGATGGAAATCTTTTTTGTCACTTTGAGAACACCTAATTTAATTGTCTTCAACATAATAAAACACTTAAATCTAAAATAAACAGGAAGGAAATATGGGTTCTTTTCATTCTGAGTACTGATTATGACCTTTTAAATTGTGTTTTACTTTTACTGACTTTGACAATAACTGTCAGTCTTCTTAGGACTCTGCCCATGATCCAGTTAGCTATATAGAAGAAGTAAAATAATATCTTAACATTAATTCACTGAAAATTTATAATAGCTTTGCTAATTTGCTGTTAAATGACTTAAAACATACAAAAGATTTATATTGATATATTTTATGCCTACATTTTATTTACTAAAAGTAAAATTTTGATGTATATTAGTGTTACTCTATTGTTTTATGTTCCATTACATAACCAAAGCTTAGATTTATAAATTTTTTAATTTAGGGGTCTTTTGTTAACTTTGTTTCTTAGCTTAAATACAGTTTTTAAAATATCTAAAAATATGTAAAGCATGCATGATTATATCTAATATGAACATGTGAATTCTATGTTGGAGAATATAGATTATTCTATGCCAGGTTTTTGGTAGCCCATTCTCTCTGTGCTTTCTACTATATCAACAAGTGGTATGCTTAAAGGAGGGCAAAAATACTTGTAGAGCTTTTTTTAATTTTGTGTTCTAAAATGAAACTTGTTAATGTCTAGGCTTTCTCTCTCTTTCCTTAAGTAATTTAACATATCTGTTATTACAGAGGTAGCCTAAGTTTGGATGACTTTCGGTAAGTGTTGAGACAGCATGTGATTCTTTCCATTATAAATTTTCTGTTTATAAGTCCAGAAAATATACTCAAAGCAGCTTATGTACAACTGAAAAGGAAAAAAAGCAAGACAAAAACTGTACTGTTTACCCTCTTTATATCAGTTATTTGGGATTATCTTTTTAAAACTAGTTTCTATTTTGAGTCTAGATACTCTCCTTTTTGAACTAGCATGTTATATATTGTGTTGTTGTTGTTGTTATGTGCCGTCGAGTCAGCCCTGACTCATAGCGACCCCTCCTTGGGTTTCCGAGGCAGTATCACTACGGAGTAGATTGCCCCATCTTATAAAACTAAAATATCCTGATGCTTTTAAGACACTCTTAATTATTTGTTTTGCCAGTCAGTATCTAATTTATCAAGACTGTTGATGGGGTTGCCATGAGTCAAAATTGACTTGATGGCAACTGGTACTGATGATGGTTTTGCTAAATTATTTTTAGAATTATTTGTGTTTAAATAACCTTTTTTTTTTTTTTTTAAAGCAAGTGTAATAGAGTTTCTCTTATTTCTGGTCATAATCACAAATGAGGTATTTTAAAAATAGTCATTTTCAAAAAGCTCAGTTGTTTTATAATCTAACTAGATTCTGGAGGCAAGCATAAGCTAAAGAAAAAAAATCTGGATTCTAGAGAGTTTAATAATATTTGTCACCATATTCATATTTGTATTTGGAAACATTTTTTCTTTCAGATAGAACTATGTCTACAATTCTGAATTTTTATAAAAACACTAATTGCATGCTTCTTTAAATAAAATAATCTTTATATTTAAGTATTCTTTTTACTACTTACTACTTAATATTAAAGTTTTTCCAATATTAAAGTAATTTAGTTTGCTTCTCTGATATGTAAAATGCCTAGTTCCATCTACTGGTTTATGTATAACTGGATCAGTATACTTTAATTCTAAAATTGCTGCATTATGACAGTAAACAATTTAATTTTACTTGTAAGAATAATTGTTATCCGTTGAGTTGGGCATTCAAAGAATACTTTTCTCACATTTTAATATAGGTATCTATCTTAAGGGGATAGTATTACGTAGAGAGCATGAGTTTTAATTTGGATAAAAGTTATGTTTGTCTTTGCTGATACATGTGGCAGTAGACTCTCATGGAGGAAGTTTTTGCTGATAATTGACTTATGTTTTTGTTGTTTCCTGGCTATTTCTGCTTTTAGAAATTCATTTTTGAAAAACATTGCAAAACCTACAGTTAATACATTTGCTTTTATCCTTATACTCATTGCTAACCCTTTCCTTTTCATTACTTGGATAATTAAGATAATTTACATACTTCATTCCTTTTCTAAATATTTATATGATTAATAAAAACCAAAACCAAACTCACTGATGTTGAGTAGATTTCGATTCATAGCAACCCCTCCTTGGGTTTCCAAGGCAGTATCTTTACAGATGTAAATTGCCCAGTCTTCCTTCTGAGGAGTGGCAGGTGGCTTTGAGCCACCAGCCTCCTGGTTAGCAGTCAAATGCCTTAGGCACTATGCCCTTTATATGATTATAAATTGAATTTTTTAAAAACTTTTGTCAGTAGTAGAGGACAGAATTTTCTTCTGTTCAATGTTTGATCTGAAAATGAAGTATGGGAAGGTCATAGTTTTATATTTTTTCTGTTACATTATGATATTTTAGCAGTACAGTTGTTCCAAATGAATAATCTATTTTGAACATTGATCTTACCACATTTTTGTATGAGTTTATACGCAATCTCTAGATTGTGAACTAGTTCTGTTCCTATGTGTTTTTAAGTTGAATTTGTCTGTAAGTTGGAACAGTTCGATATCGTTCGTACCTCATGTCAGTCAAATATACCTTTCTGTGCATAAAAACATTAAAGAAACATTTGAAGATTTATTAAAATATCTTTAACATAATAAATAATACAGTAATAATAGTAACAGTAATGTTTTGAAGTGTATTGAAAGTAGTGCCTGTTTGTTATTATGTACCTCCAATATATTTTTTTTTTTTTAATTAGAATTTGGGTGAAGACTTACAGAGTAAATTCACTTTTCATAGAGCAGTTCACATATACTTTGTCTCATGTCACTGACCAAAATTTACAATGCAACAGCTCCCTTCCCACTTCCTCCCCATAGTTACTTCCTCCCAGTGTCCATCCCTTCTTACTCTTCTGCACCCTGAGCTATCTCCCTGTGCATAAGCAGCCCTTCCTTCTCCCATGATTGTTCTCTC
>NW_006921598.1:13687284-13693597 GCF_000298275.1 Orycteropus afer afer
AAATTCTTCTGCTAGTTGGAGTTTAGTCCAATTCTGCATCCTTCCCTTCAAGGCTCAGGGGTCCAAGATTATCTTCTGTGTCTGTGTTAATTGTTTTCCCTTTTCTTTGTTGAAGAGGGTCTGTGCAATCCTTCTGCCTAGTCCGCCATCTTGCCGTAGAACTCTACCTCCAATTTTTAATATATTGGGCTTTATAGGGTTTGGTTCATAACTATGGGTAGTATGTAAGTCAGATGTTCATAACCTAGGGAATACCTGTACAGGTTGATCCTTGAACAACATGGAGGTTAGGGGCACCGAACCCCCTCACAGTAATAAATCTACGTATAACTTCTGACTCCGTAAGAACTTAACTACTGATAGCCTACTGTTGACTGGAAGCCTTACCAGTAATATAAACAGTCAATTAACACAGTTCTTGCCATACAGTTACTAGATTTTCGCATAAAGACACTCACACACATATACAACAGATTAGTTTGTTAACTATAGGGCATGATGATAATTTACTATTCATTAAGTGGAAGCAGATCATCATAAAGTTCTTCATCTTCCTCGGCTTCACATTGAGTAGGTTGAGGAGGAGATGGAAGAATGGTTGGTCATGCTATATTGGGTGCCACAAGTGGAGGAGGTAGAAGAGGAGGCAAGAGTAGCAGGCACACTCAGTGTCACTTTATGGAAATACATGAAAAAGTCAGCATAAAAGTAGACGGGCACAGTTCAAACAGGTTTTTAAGGATTAGCTATATTTCAAAATATGTATTGCAGTAAGGACTATATACCACTGGGGGGCTCTCATCTTTAAAAAATTTTAGTTAAGTTAATGTTTTGAAGTTAATTATGGGTAATTTCAAATATTTATTAATAAATATTATCTTTTTTATTCATCCCCCAAATTTGAACTTTAAATACTGTATAACTTTTAGTTTCGTATGTTGAAACTTAATGTGATTTGAGAACTCCAAATTTATGTTAACTGTGCCTTCAGTTTTACCCTTTTTAAAACTATTTCTCGTTTTCTTTATTATTATCTAGAGTAAAATAAACTTGTGAGAATTTGCTGTGTACATGATATGTTTTTGTTTAATATAAAGGAGCACACAGAAAAGAGGAGAATCATTTGGAATCAGCAGAATAGGCAGCAAAATTAAAGGAGTATTCAAGAGCACCACGATGGAGGGAGCAATGCTGCCTAATTATGGAGTCGCCGAAGGTGAAGATGACTTTGTAAGTGAAAATTCTTCAATTTGATGTATATATGACTTCAGATTTACTATGGTTTGAAAAATTGGATACACTCTTATTTTCCTTCTCTGGGTCTTATTTCTTACTATAGACTCCTTTTATATTCCCCAGTCTTACATTAGTTACAGTTTCATGGTGCTAATCTATATGTTTAAATTCCTGAGCATTAATCTATTGCCTCCTGAGGCAGAATAGTTTCTGTTAAACTGCAATAATCAAACAATTTACCATTTTTTGCTTAGACTTTTACCAGCTATTCACTCTCCAGTCTTAGGTTCCAGTGACACAGTTGTTCAGAAGTGCCCTAACTCCTGTGGTCTGGGAATCAGCAGTAGCAGCCTTATCTGGGAACTTACATAGAATCTCAAGCCCCACCCTAGACCTACTGATTCAGGATTTGCATTTTAACAGGATTCCCAGTTGATTCATATGTACATTACATGCTATCATGCTATTTTATTTCTTTGTACTTTTGCATATGATATCCTGCCTGAAATGCTCTTCCTTCCTTTATTTACTTATTTACTTACAAAGTTCTTACTTACAGAGTTCTTACATAGCAACCCTGTAGGCAAAGAACTGCCTCATGTGTTTCTTAGGCTGTAAATCTTTATGGAAGCAGACTGCCTCATCTTTCTCCTATGCTGGGTTCAAACCAGTGACCTTTCAGGTAGCTTCTGAGTGCTTTAACCACTGTACCACTAGGGCTTCTCAAAACATAGCTGCTCCTGCAGAGGGGGGAGGTTAGGGAAGGGAAAACTGCAAAAATACAAATAAATAATTTTTTTGGGGGAAAAAAACAAAACACAGCTGTTCTTCTGTAAACCCTTACCTGAGTCCCTCAGTGAAATTGAACATTCCCTCCTTTGTACCCTACCACATCATATGTAAAAGCATGTACCATATTGTATTTGAAACTATATAATTGTCTCCCCTTTAGGTCACTGATCTCATGAAAACAGAGATTGTCTCATTTGTACTTTTCATTTATTTAACAAATCTTTATTGAACAGTGACCCTAGATTCTCATTTTGTCTTTTAATCTCACTGGACATGGGGATAAAAGATGATAAAGATACAGACCTTCCCCTTAAGAAATTAACTAAGGGGGGACTTCCAGTAAGATGGAGGAATAGGCAGACAAGTGACACAGACCCTCTTCAACAAAGAAAAGAGAAACCAATTGATAGAGATACAGAAGATAATCCTGGAGCCCTGAACTTTGTGAAAGGAAATATACAGAAGTGGATTAGGCACCAACTAGTGGAAAAACCTGAAGGAAAATAGTGAATACAGAGACTGTGGGAGCTGCCAACTGTCAGCTACTCCGATGGCACCAACAGCCTGAATATTTCCAAGTGGTGTTGGGACCTGAGAATTGACCTAAAGATCAGCCCTGGCCACCAGGGCTGCAGGGATGACTGCACTGATGGCCTATGACTAGGAAGGGAAACAGCAAGGAGGGAGACAACTTGAGCTTTGGACTTTCCACTGTCCAGAGGGCACAGCCATTTTGATTGTTTACATGCGGCAGCCATTTTGGATATTTAAAGTGACTGAGGGTGCAGCCATTTTGAATCTTTACAAGTGGCAGCCAGTTTGGATTTTAAAGTGATAGCATTCCCATTTGGATTCCAGGGACCTAAGAATAGGCTCTGTTTGCCAAGGTCAGCAGGGACATATAGGAGGCTGACAGTGGGAAAGGAGACAGGTGGTGAGTGTATTAAGTGCTGCCAACTAGCGAATAGAGGAGCACAGCACAGTACCCTGCTTAAGTAGATAACATACAAACAGAACAAAGAAAACAAAAATTGTGGGCAAGTCACTCCAACATACAATCACCAATTAAATAGAAATACAAAAACGTCACAATGCCTCGGAGACAACAGAGCATCATACTCCACACAAAGAAGCAAGGTAAAGCAGGAGAAACTAGGGACCAGGGTACAGATCCAGAACACATCCCTGAGGAAGACGCAGCATTGGAACTCCCTGATAAGGAATTCAAAAGAATAATATTTAGGTATCTTCAACAAACTGAGAGGCAGATCAAGAAAACACTGACAACATGAAGGAAAACACAGAAAACCCTACAACAATTTTGAAAGACAATAAAAGAACAAAATGGCAAAATAAATAAAAAATCAGAAATGATACAAAATCTACAGATAGAAATCCAGAAGGTTAATACAAAATTTTCAGAAATAGATAAGACATTGAATGGGCAAAGGAACAAAATTGAATCAGTGGAAGACAGAGTTAGTGAAATCGAAGGCAAATTCCTCAGTACTTCTTTGGAAAGGGATCAGTCAGAAAAAAGATCAAAACAAAATGAAGAAAGTCTAAGGTTCATGTGGGATACCATCAAAAGGAATAACCTACATGGAATTGGAATTCCAGACCAAGAAGATACAAATAAAACCACAGAGAAAATTGTCAAAGATTTGTTGGAAGAGAATTTTCCTGGTATGATGAAAGGTGAGAATATATCCATTCAAGAAGTCCAACGAACCCCAAAAGAAAATCACCAAGACATATCATCATGAAACTCACCAAAACCAAAGACAAAGAAAGAATCATGAAAGCAACAAAAAGTTACCTACAGGGGGCAACCAATAAGATTAAGCTTGGATTTCTTGGCAGAAACCATGCAGGCGAGAAGACAAAGGGATGGTATATATAAAACTCTGAAAGAGAAAAATTTCCAACCAAGAATTATGTACCCAGCAAAGTTGTCCCTCAGATATGATGGTGAAATTAGGACATTTTCTGATAAGCAGAAATTAAGGGTATTTGTTAAAACCAGACCAACCTTACAAGAAATGCTAAAGGGAGCCCTTTGGACAGAGAAGCAACAGCAGCAAACAACAACTGACCATTAACACACATGATGATATGACCCAGAAACCAACCCAGCTATGGAAGTATCCAAAGTACATAAGCCTACAAGATTGTAAACAGGGAACTAGAGACATCAATTGACAAATAAGGACAACTACAAACCAAAAAGAGGGAAAAAACTTCATTACAGAACTTAAAGATCATAGGGAAGTCAAGACAACTACAAGATAGAACGGACTTTTCTAAACTTGGGAAGAAAACTATCGATCACAGGGTAACCTCAAAGAAAAATGATAAACCTTCACATCAAAATAAAAAAGAGGACCAACACAAATATTTAGCAAATGCTAAAACAATTGCAACTGTTCTGGTTACCTAGTGCTGCTCTGACAAGAATATACCACAAATGGGATGGCCTTAACAAACAGGAGTTTATTCTCTTACAGTTTGGGAGGCTAGAAGTCCAAGTTCAAAGTACCAAGCTCTAGGGACTGGGTGAAAGCCCCTCAGCCTTGGGCTTCAGCTCTGCCTCCTGTTCCTGGCCCACTGGAGCTAGAGGCTTTTCTTCACTCAGACTGCTGCTGGCTGCTGAGACTGACGAGCCCAAGTTGACAAGTAAAAAGGCACAGTTCCAACGTTACCAAACTACATGGCAGGCCATTAACTCAAGTCCGTTGAAAGTCCCAGGATCGGCAGAGCATGGCAGGCTGCTGAACCTCAGCTACAAGCAGGGTTTAAGCGTGCCATAAGCTTGAGACCATTTCCAGAGTTGCTGCTTGTATACAGGAAGCAGGCCACGTACCCAAAGCAGCTACTCACCTGCTTATAGATCCCACCATGGAGTTGATTGCCAGTCTCATCATGGGGAATAACTACTACCCACTGCCCAGCCACTTATCCAGGCCCAACCAAGTATACAACTTTGACTACCACAGCAATGAAGGAAGTGATAACACGATTCATAAACAAAATGAGTTCAGCATAGAAAATTATATGGAACAAAGAAATCAACACCACAAAAAGGCACATAACAAAAATGACAGCAACAAATTTATATTTGCCGATAATTACATATTTGGCAAGGGACTTATTTCTAAGATTTATAGAAAACGCCAGTGCTTCAACAGCAGAGGAATTAACAATGTAATTGAAAAATGGGCAGAAGACATGAATTTAATAGACACTTCACCAAGGAGGGTATTCAGGTGGCCAGCTAATACATGAAGAGATGCTCATGATCATTGGCCATCAGAGAGATGCAAATCAAAACAACAGTGAGAAGCAACTGATGGCAAGGTTCAGTGAGACAGAAAATAACAAATGCTGGCAGGAATGTGGAGAGGTTGAGACTCTCATACACTACTGGTGGGACTGTGAATTGATAAAACCACTGTGGAAAGCAGTATGGCGATTCCTTAGAAAGCTGGAATTGTAGATACCATTTGACCCAGCAATCCCATTACTAGGTATATATCCTAGAGAGGTGAGAGCCAGGACAGGAACAGATAATATGCATACCCATGTTCACTGCAGCAGCATTTACAATAGCAAAAAGATGGAAACAACCTAAGTGCCTATCAGCGGAAGAGTGGATGTTCAAACTATGGTACATACACACAATGGAATACTATGCAGCACTAAAGAATAATGTAGAGTTTGCAGAACACCGCATAATATGGATGAACTTGGAGGACATTATGCTGAGTGGAATAAGTCAATAAAATAAGGACAAATATAGTATTGGTTCATTGTTGTGGGGGGTCAAGAAAAGGTTTATATATGGAGGGAAACTTTTTTTTTTGGTTGCCAGGAGTGGAAGGGGAGGGAAGGGAACACTGCAAAAAAAGAAAAGCATTGACACGTGTCACTTTAGTTTTGTGTATTTCACTGTACATAAATTATATTTCAATAAAATGCATTAAAAAATTGATGGGTGTTGAAACTGAAAAAAAGAAAAAGAAATTAACTAACCTGTGTAGATAAGGAATAAAAGTAAGTCTGAGAAATGACAATGACCAGGGAGACTGAGAGGAAGAAAAAAAGAGGAAAGAAGCCCTTTACTACCTTTTACCTCTTCCTTTCGACCTCTGTCCTGGTCCATTGATGAATTGTTAAGGGGATTCACTGATTTGTCATAACAATCTAAATGGAAGATAATCTGATTTAAACATTTTTTTTTAAAATAATACAAACTATTTTTAAAAATTTTTTTTTTAATTTTATT
>NW_006921598.1:13694118-13695655 GCF_000298275.1 Orycteropus afer afer
AAAAAAAAGGCTATTCCCTTCCCAATCCCATTGATTACATTACATGATATATCCAATTTGCTATCTTGCTTTCTTCCCACCTGACATGATAACCACCTGACATGATAACCAAAGCATTTACTCATGTTTTTGTGAACTTTAAAAAACCAAGAAGATGAAGATGTACTTTCCATTCTTTGTTCCTCTTTATTATGCAAAGTACAACCTGTACCATTGCTTCAGGGATGGGATATAAAGGCTGAGAGGTTTTTTTTTTTTTTTGTAGTGGCACAAGAAAGAAAGAATTCATTGGAAGCAAAGAGAGTTAATGATAGAAATGGAAGAAGCAGGCAAATTAATGTCTAATACTCTCAAAATAAAAATCAGGGGCAGATAGGATGTTGACCTAGACTGGGTTGGTGCCACTTAGGATTTAGAGGTTGCCTTGCTAGTTCTGACGGTCCCTGGGGGACAAATGATTTGTGCTTGACTACTAACTAATGGTTGATGGTTCACACTCATAAGAGAAGCCTGGTAATCTGCTTCAGAAAGGTCACAGCCTAGTATAAACTATGCAGAAGCTTTATTCTGCACACATAGGATCACCATGAGTTGGAACCGACTTGACAGGAACAAGTGCTTTTTTTTGGGGGGGGGGTTATGCTGGTTCTACACTGTGAAACTTGAGGGAATCCTCTTTGCTTTGTTTAGGAAGTTGCTGGTCTCACTGCAAGGGCTAGAGTGATGTGTAGCTTAGAATTGGAACCTTTAAAGCATTCTTTTAGAAACTTTGATGTGATCATCTGGCAGAAATGTTCTGTAGCTAAGAGTGGGACTGCCTGGGTTCAGATTCCAGCTTTACCACCTACTTTATATGTGACCTTGGGTAGGCTGTTCAATTTTACTGTGATCTGGTTTCCTCATCTGTGAAATGAGATCAATACCCTTGACCTTGTTATTGACATTTAAACAACAGAGATTTGATTCGTGTGGGGCCACTTACATGCTGCTTTTTCCCAGAATGGGTACCACATAGAAACATTTTCAGAGAAAAGAGAAAGCAGAAAAGTCAGACAAACTACAGTGTATATCTGTACAGTTGGCACTGAATGTGCCTGCTTCTCCTGCCTCCCATTCCACTTCCTTCCCCTTTTCCACCTCTGCCACCCCTGACACAGCACAGCCAACCTGTTCTTCCTTCTCCTCTTCAGCCTTTTTGATGTGAAGCCAATGAGGATGAACATGTTTATGATGATCCGCTTTCACTTAATGAATAGTAAATAATCATTGTCGTACAGTTAATAAACTCATCTGTTGTGTGTGTATGTGAATGTCTTCATGTGAAAATCTAATAACTGTACAACGGGAACTGTTAATCAACCATTTATGTTATTGGTAAGGCTTCTAGTCAACAGTAGGCTATTAGTAGTTAAGTTTTTTTTTTTTTTTTTAATTGTGATATGGGTGAAAGTATACAGAGCAAATTCACTTTTCGTACAGCAACTCATATACACTTTGTCTCATGACATTGACTACAGTTTACCACAGTGTGACAGCT
>NW_006921598.1:13696275-13697816 GCF_000298275.1 Orycteropus afer afer
CAGTGGGCTGGGAGCAGGAGGCAGAGCTGGACCCCAAGGTTGAGGGGCTTTCACCCAGCCCCTAGAGCTTGTTACTTTGAACTTGGGCTTAAAGCCTCCAAATTGTAAGAATAAACTCCAGTTTGTTAAGGCTATCGTGTTTGTGGTATACATTCTTGTCAGAGCAGCACCAGGTAACCAGAACAGGGCCATAGTCTCAGTGGTTCCGTCAGGCTTTATCAGACCAAACCTGGTTCTCCCCCTCTTTTTTTTGTTTAAAATGATTTTGAGTTTTGTTTCACATTGTTCTCCAACTTATCCAGGATCTTCTACATAGATCCCCCTCTGAGTGGTTGACAGTGGTAGCCAGGGACCATCTAGTTCTTCTGGTCTTATAGTCTTATAGGCTGAGGATCTCATGGTGTACCAGTCACTTGGACTAATTGTTTCCATGAATCTTTCGTTTTCTTCATTCTTCTTTGCTCTGGATGAGGAGAGACCCCTCGTTGCACTAGATGGCTGCTTGCAAGCTTTTAAGATCCCAGTCGCTACTCACCAAAGTAGGAGGTGGAGCAATGTTTTGTGTAGTATGTTGTGCCAATTGAGCTTGATGTCTCCTGCAACTGTGATCCTGAGTCCTCAGGTCCAGCTACTTGGCCCCTCTGGGTAGCTGGCTGTGACTAAGAAGTGACTACAACCTTGTCCCTTGTCAGCTGTACTATATACTTGGGAATTCTTATGGAACATACCAGTACACTTGTAGAAAGATTGTCTGCCAACCCTGTACATGGTCTTGGGCACACTCCCCCCTGCATAGAGATACCTAATCATTCAGCCTGTCTACCCATCTATCCACTCGTATATCCAAGTTTGCTTTCACTGACAGTGCAGTACTGTATGTGCAAAAGGGTTTTGTTGTCTGTACCTCCCATGTACCTCTCTGTCTTCCTCATCCTCAGTGCCACCATGTTGATCACTCACATTTGGTACATTACCTTTCTCTTCACCCAAATCAATACTTGTCTCTACCTATCTAACAGTGTTACCTCCCCTCACCTCCCATCCTTGGTAACTAACAAGGAAAATTTCCTTCCATATATAAACCTTTCCTTGACTTTCTACAATGATGGATTAATACAATATTTGTCCTTCTGTTATTGACTTACATCATTTAGCATAATGTCCTCCAAGTTCATCCATGTTATGTGGTGTTTTACAGATTCTGCATTACTCTTTGGGAGCTCTGGTAGCATAGTGCATAAGGCACTTGACTGCTAATCAGAAGGCTTGCAATTCAAACCCACCAGCCACACCTTGGGAGGAAGGTTGGGCAATCTACTACCATAGTGATACCACCTTGGAAACTGAAGGAGGGGTTGCTATGAGTCAGGTCTGACTTGACAGCAAACAGCAACAACAACGTTACTCTTTAAGGTTGCATAGTATTCCGTTGTGTGTCTGTACCATAGTTTGGTTATCCATTCTTCAGCTGATGGATACCTAGGTTATTTCCATCTTTTGGCTGTTGTAAATAGTGCTGCAGTGAACATAGGTGTGCGTAT
>NW_006921598.1:13698301-13702875 GCF_000298275.1 Orycteropus afer afer
GAGTTTTCTATAAATGCTGGAGATAAGTCCCTTGTTAGATATGTCATTGCCAAATATTTTTTTCCCAATCTGTAGGTTCTCTTTTGACTCTTTTGGAGAAGTCTTCGGAAGCACATAAAAATTTAATTTTTAGAAGGTCCCATTCATCTAGTTTATCTTCTGCTGTTTGTGCATTTTGAGTTTTGCTTGATAGTCTATTTATGGCATATATTAAAAAAAACAAATTCACTGCCGTTGAGTTGGATCCAACTCATAGCGACCCCTCCTTGGGTTTCCAAGGCAGTATTACTATGGAAGGAGATTGCCCAATCTTCCTTCTGAGGAGTGGCTGGTGGGTTTGAACCACCAGCCTTGTGCTTAGCAGTCAAATGCCTTAGGTACTACACCACCAGAGCTCCCATGCAATATATTTATTGCTGTTGTTAGGTGCCGTTGAGTCGTTTCCAACTCACAGCTTCTCCGTGCACAGCAGAATGAAACACCTCTCGATGCCACGCCAGCTCCATGATCCTTGTACTTGAGCCCATTGTCACAGCTACCATGTCAGTCCATCTCGTTGAAGGCCTTCCCCTCTTACGTCAACCCTCCACCTTGCCAAGCATGACATCCTTCTCCAGGGAATGGTCCCTTCTGACAACATGGCCAAAGTAGATGAGACGAAGTCTGGCCATTCTCGCTTCCAAGGAGCATTTCAGGTGCACTTCCTCCAGGACAGATCTCTTAGTTCTTTTAGCAGTCCATGGTACTTTCAGCGTTCTTCTCCAGCACCACAACTCAAAAGCATCAACTTTTCTTTGGTCTTCCTTATTCATTGTCCAGCTCTTACATGCATAGGAGGTGATTGAAAATATCATGGCTTGTGTCAGGAGCATCTTAGTCCTCAAAGAGACATCCTTGCTCCACAGCACTTGAAAGAGTTCCTTCACAGCCGACCTTCCCAGTGCTACACGTCGTCTAATGTCCTGACTGCCGCTTCCATTGGCATCGATTGTAGAAGCAAGCAATGTGAGTTCTTTGACTACTTCAGTCTTTTCTCCATTTATTATGATGCTGCTTATTGGTCCAGTTGTGAGGATTTTTGATTTCTTTATATTGAGACATAATCCATATTGCAGACTGTATTCTTCAGTCATCATCAGTAAGTGCCTCAACTCATCCTCACATTCAGCAAGCAAATTTGTGTCATCATCGTATCACAGGTTGTTAATGATTCTTCCTCCAATCATGTTGTCATGTTTTTCTTCATAGAGTCCAGTTTCTTGGATTATTTGCTCAGCATATAGATTGAATAAGTATGGGGAAGGGATACAACCCTGATGCACTCCCTTGATTTTAAACCATATAGTGTCCCCTTGTTCCGTTTGAATGACAGCCTCCTGGTCAAGGTACAGGTTCCTCCTGGTCAATGTACAGGTTCCTCATGAGTACAATCAAGTGTTCAGGAATTCCCATTCTTCTCAGTGTTATCCATAATTTGTCATGATCCACACAATCAAATGCCTTTGCATAGTCAATAAAACACAAGTAGACATCTTTCTGGTATTCTTTGCCTTGAGCCAAGATCCATCTAACAGCAGCTATGATACCCTTTTTTCCATGTCCTGTTCTGAATCCAACCTGCACCTCTGGAAGTTCTTTGTCAATATACTGCTGCAACCATTTTTGAATTATCTTCAGTAAGATCTTACTGGCATGCAATATGAATGATATTGTTCAAAAATTTCCACATTCTGTGGGATCACCTTTCTTTGGAATGGGTACCAACATAGATCTATTCTAGTCAGTTGGCCAGGTAGTTCTCTTCCAAATCTCTCAGCATTACTGAGTGAGTGCCTCCAGTGGGGCATCTGATTGTCTCAATCGGTATTTCGTCAATTCCCGGAGCCTTGTTCTTCACCAGTTCTTTCATTGGAGTTTCGACTTCCTCCTTCAGTACCATTGGTTCTAGATCATATGCCACCTCCTGAATTGGGTGAAGATCAACCAGTTTGTTTTTTTTTTTTTGATACAGTGATTCTGTGTATTCCTTCCATCTTCTTTTGATGTTTCCTGCATCATTCAATATTTTGCCCATAGCATCTTTCACTATTGTAACTAGAGGCTTAAATTTTTTCCTCAATTCTTTCAGCATGAGAAATGCCGAACGTGTTTCCCTTTTGGTTTTCTAACTCCAGGTCTTTGTGCATTTCATTATAGTAATTGGCTTTGTCTTCTCAAGCTGCTCTTTGAAATCTTCAGTTCAGCTCATTTAGCTTGTCATTTCTTCCATTTGCTGTAGCTACTTTCCACTCAAGGGCAAGTTTCAGAGTCTCTTCTGTCATCCATTTAGGTCTTCTCTTCTTTTTTTGTCTTTTTAGTGACCTCTTATTTCTTCATGGATGATGTTCTTGATGTCATCCCACAATTCTTCCGGTTTTTGGTCTTTAGTGTTCAATGCACCAAATCTGTTCTTTAGATGGTCCTTAAATTCAGGAGGGATATATTCAAGATCATATTTTGGCTCTCATGGCCTTGTTTTCATTGTCTTTAACGTCAAGTTGAACTTGCATATGAGCAGTTGATGGTCTGTTCCACAATTAGCTTTTGGCCTGGTTTTGGCTGAAGATACTGAGCTTTTCCTTCACGTCTTGTCGGATGTAGTCAATCTGATTCCTGTGTGTTCTATTTGGTGAATTCCATGTGTATAGCCACTGTTTTTGTTGTTGAAAAAAGGTGTTTGCAATGAATAAGTCGTAGGTCTTGAAAAATTCTACCATGCGAGTTCCAACACTATTTCTGTCACCAAAGCCAAATTTTCCAATTACTGGTGATTCTTCTCTATTTCCAACTTTTGCATTCCAGTCACCAGTGATAATTAACATGTCCTGATTGCATGTTCCGTCAATTTCAGACTGCAGAAGTTGATAAAAATCTTCAATTTCCTCATTTTTGGCATTGGTGGTTGGTGCGTAAATTTGAATAGTAGTCGTATTACCGGGTCTCCCTTGTAGGCATATGGATATTATCCTGTCACTGACAGCATTGTACTTCAGAACAGATCTTGAAACATCCTTTGTGATGATGAATGCCATGCCACTCTTCTTCAACCTGTCATTCCTGGCATAATAGATCATATGGTTGTCTGATTCAAAATGGCCACAACCGGTCCATTTCAGCTCACTAATGCCTAGGATATCAATCTTTATGTGCTCCATTTCATTTTTGACAACTTCCAATTTTCCTAGATTGATACTTCATACATTCCATGTTCCGATGATTATTGAATGTTTGCCACTGTTTCTCCTTAATTTGAGTGGTGCCACATCAGTAAATGAAGGTCTCGAAAGCTTTTCCTTATCCATATGAGTAAGACTGGTTTTACTTTGATGTTGCAGCTCTTTCCCAGTCCTATTTTGAGAACCTTCTAACTAAGTGACTCATCTTCCTCCTCTGTATTGGACAGTGTTTCTGGACTATTCATAAAGTTGCACGGTAATGTATCAGACAGTGTTTCTTTGCTATTCATAAGGTTTTCCCTGGCCAATTCTTTGCGAAGTCAATGGCCTCCTCTTTCTTCCTAGTCTGTATCATTCCGCAAGCTGGGCTGATACCGGTGCACGATGTGCACCCCACTGGGTTTGAAACACCAGTGGCACAGCCTCAAGACTCACAGCAACACGTCACCACAGTAGGACAAACCCACAGACAAGTTTGTCTCCCTTAGCTGTTGGAAACCTCTCCTACCACCCTTATATTGATCCCTGCAGCTGACTCCTTGCTCTGTCCTGGTACCTGGGCCTCTTTTCCTCTCTTTTCTCCCACTTTCCCACCTTGCCACTTTGGGGCGTGGCCTGGGTTCCCTCTCCTCACCTGGGTCCCTGCAAGTGACTCCTCATTCTGTCCCAGTCCCCAGGCCTTTTCTTCTCCTTTCTCTTGATTTCCCGCCTTGCCCTGCCATATATTAGGGCCCCTAAATTTGCACCTAGGTTTTCCTTGAGGAAATCTATAGTTTTAGGTTTCACATTTAATTCTTTGAGTTAGTTTTTATGTATGATGTGAGGTACAGATCTTATTTCATTTTTCTGTAAATGGATATCTAGTTTTGCCAGCACCATTTGTTAAACAGGGAGCTCTGGTAGCATAGTGCCTAAGGCACTTGACTGCTAACCAGAAGGCTGGTGGTTCAAACCCAGCAGCCACTCCTCAGAAGGAAAGTTGGGTAGTTTACTTTCGTAGTGGTACTGCCTTGGAAACCCAATGAGGGGTCGCTATGAGTCGGGTCCAACTCGACAGCACAACTAACAACAGCATTTATTAAACAGACATTCTCTTCCACATTTAAGAGATTTCAGCCCTTTGTCAAAGATCAGCTGATCATAGATTGATGTATTAATTTCTGGGTTCTCAATTCTATTCCATTGGTCTGTATGTATGTCATTATATCAATACCAGGCAGCTTTGATTGCTGTGGCTGTATAGTAGGTTTTGAGATCTGGCTGTGTGAGACTTCCTACTTTGTTCTTCTTCTTCATTAGAGCTTTGCTTATCCGAGGTCTCTTTCCTTTCCATATAAAGTTAGTGATTGGTTTTTCCAT
>NW_006921598.1:13713771-13724589 GCF_000298275.1 Orycteropus afer afer
GGGATTGGGCGGTGTTTCGTTCTGCTGTGCATGGGGTCGCTGTGAGTTGGAAATGACTCAACGGCACCTAACAACAACAACAAGAAGGAATCACCATACTGCTTTTCACAGTGGTTTATAGTCTCACCAGCAGCGTATGAGAGTCCCAATTTCTCCACATCCGCGCCAGCGTTGGTTATTTTCTGTTGCATTGAACCTTGCCATCAGTGCTGGGATGAGACTGTATCTCATTGTTTTGATTTGCATCTCTCTGATGGCCAATGATCGTGAGCATCTCTTCATGTATTTGCTGGCCATCTGAATATCTTCCTTGGTGAAGTCTCTTCATGTTTTCTGCCCATTTTTCAATTGGATTGTTAATTCCTCTGCTGTTGAGGGGTTGGAGTTTTCTATAAATCTTAGAGATAATTCCCTTGCCAGATATGTAATTATTGGCAAATATGATTTTTTTGCTGTCATTTTTGTTACATGCTTTTTTGTGGTATCAGTTTCTTTGTTCCATATAATTTTCTATGCTGAGCTCGTTTTGTTTGTGAATCGTGTTATCACTTCTTTTGTTGCTATTGTTTTACTACTTGCTAAATAATTGTGCTGGTCCTCTTTTTTATTTTGATGTGTAGGTTTATCATTTTTGTTTGAGGTTACCCTGTGATCTATAGTTTTCTTCCCAAGTTTAGAACAGTCCATTCTTTCTTGTAGTTGTCTTGACTTCCCTACGATCTAGAAATTCTGTAACGAGACAGTTTTTTCCCTCTTTTTTGTTTGTAGTTGTCCTTATTTGTCAATTGATGTCTCTGGTTCCATGTTTTGAATCTTGTTGGCTTATGTACTTTGGATACTTCCATAGCTGGGTTGGTTTCTGGATTATATCATCATGTGTGTTAGTGGTCAGTTGTTGTTAGCTGTTGTTCGTTCTCTGTCCAAATGTTGGTCTGATTTTAACAAGTTCCCTTAATTTCTGCTTATCTGGAAATGTCCTAATTTCACCATCGTATTTGAGAGACAGCTTTGCTCGGTACATAATTCTTGGTTGGACATTTTTCTCTTTCAGGGGTTTATATATACCATTCCATTGTCTTCTCGCTTACATGCTTTCTGCCTAGATATCTAAGCTTAGTTTTATTGATAGCCTCTTGCATGTAACTTTTTGTTTTTCCCATGCTGCTTTCATGATTCTTTGTTTGTGTTTGGTTTTGGTGAGTTTGATGATGTTTTGGTGATTTCTTTTGGGGTCTGTCCTGTTTGGGGTTCGTTGGACTTCCTGAATGGATATAATTCTCATCTTTACATCGTACCAGGAAAATTGTCTTCAAAGAAATCTTCCACAATTTTCTATGCAGTTTTATTTGTCTCCTCTAGTTTTGGAATTCAAATTATACATATGTTATTCCATTTGATGGTATCCCCCGTGAATCTTAGGCTTTCTTCATTTTGTTTTCATCTTTTTAATGATTTATCCCTTTCCAACGAAGCGTTCAGGTATTTGCCTTCAATCTCACTAATTTTGTCTCCTTTTGATTCAGTTCTGCTCCTTTGTCCATTCAACGTCTTATGTGTTTCTGAAAATTTAGTATTAATAGTCTAGATTTCTATGTGTAGATTTTGTATCATTTCTAATGTTTCATTTATTTTGTCATTTTGTTCTTGTATTGTCTTTTGAAATTGTTGTAGCATTTTGTCTGAGTTTTCCTCAATGTTGTCAGTGTTTTCATCGATCTGTCTCTCAAGATACCTAAATATAATTGTTTTGAATTCCTTATCAGTGAGTTCCAATGCTGCGTATTCCTCCGGGATGTGTTTTGGGTCTGTATCCTGGTCCCTTTTTTCTCCTGCTTTATCTTGCTTCTTTGTGTAGAGTGTGATACTCCACAAGACATTGTGATGTTTTATGTTTATATTTAATTGGTGATTGTATGATGGAGTGATTTCCCCATGATTTTCCTTTTCTTTGTTTTATTTTATGTTATCTGTTTAAGCAGGGTACTGTGCTATGCTCCTCTATTCACTAGTGACAGAGCTTACACACTCACCACCTGTCTCCTTTCCTGTTGTCAGCCTCTCGAATGTTCTTTCCAACCTTGGTAAACAGAGCCCATTCTTAGTTCCCCGGATTCTGAATGAGAATGCTATCACTTTAATATCCAAAATGGTTGGCACTTGTAAAGATTAAAAATAGCTGCACCTTCGATCACTTTAAATATCCAAAATGGCCACTGCATGTAAACATTCAAAATGACTATACCCTCGGTCACTTTAAATATCCAAAATGGCTCCCACGTGTAAACAATCAAAATGGCTGCGCCCTCCGTCCGGCCAGTGGAAAATGAATAGCTGAGGTTGTCTCCCTCCATGCTGTTTCCCTTCCTAGTCATGGACCACCACCACAGTCATCCCTGCAGCTCTTAGTGACCAGGGCTGATCTTTAGGTCAATTCTTAGGTCCCAACACCACTTGGAAATATTTAGACTGTTGGTCCCGTCGGAATAGCTGACAGTTGGCAGTTCTGACCGTTTCTGTAATCATTGTTTTCCTTCAGGTTTTTCCACTAGTTGGTGCCTAATCCACTTCTGTATAGTTCTTTTTAAAGCTCAAGGCTCCAGGATTATCTTCTGTATCTGTCAATTTGTTTTTGTTTTCTTTGTTGAAGTGGATCTGTGTCACTTGCCTGCCAGTTCCTCCATCTTACAGGAAGTCTCCAGTAGTTAAGTTTTTGTGGAGTCAAAAGTTATACTTGGATTTTCAACTGCGTGGGAAGTCAGCACCACCCCCCCATTGGTCAGGGGTCAACTGTAGTATCTAGTTTCATAGGGTGTTGTGAGAATTAAATATAAGTGAAGTAGTTAGAACAGTGCCTAGCACATAGTAAGTTCAGTAAGCACTATATAGTATTATAATTCCATCAGTTTATAACTGTACAATGTATATTACAAATTTACATTTATAATGTAAATTATAGGTTAAATTATTTGTGTGCTGGTTGAATCTGTCTGAAAATGCATTTCTGTCCATGTTCAAAACTGATTTACAAAACTTTTGCAACATAATGATGCTAGTTGGTAAGTTGGCAGTTATCTCCATATAGGGAAAGATAATCGTAAGAATCAATATTTTTTAAACAACGAGGGTGACTTTTCCTCCCCTTTTATTCTGTCCCTCCCTCATTGCCCATCCTCTTTGTGGAAGGAGCATCTGTTAGGAAACAAAAAAGACATTTGGTTTTCCTTTTTTTTTTTTTTTTAAATTCAGTGTTTACTTATTTTCAAATAACATTAAAGGAAGCCTTGAAAATTCTTATGGAAATATTGTCCTAGATATTTTCTGTTAGACTTAGCTGATATAAACATCATTTAAATGGTAAAAGGAATGAATTACAAAACTTTTATGCTTTGTATTTCACTCATTTTTTATATTGCTACAAATGTCTTGTTCTATTTTATTTCTTGGATTGACTTTGTGAGCTAGATATTCTTTTTATTTAAGAATGTCTCTTTTTTTGTGGGGGGGGTTTATCTTAGTTTGTTAATTTCACTATCAGTTTATGATCCATTTTACCCTCTCCTCAGAGGCCAGATCCATTGACAAAAAAAAAATTTGTAATAACCATGGAAAATGTTACTTCATATCTTAGGCTCCAAACAGAAAAGTGGGCATTTCCCCTATACATGCTGCTTTCTGTATTTTTTTTTCCCCCCATGGCTTATAAGGAGGTTACTTTGACCCACAAAAGGCAAAACCCACTACCTATCATCTGTTTTTATAGCTTTTTCTTTTAAGCTTTAGTGATATCTTTGTTTTCAACAGATCATTAAGTCCTCCCAAAATCATTAGTAGTCTTACTAGGGATATTGAAATTCAGTTTAGGTTAAGCATAGAAAAACGGATAATTGTCAAGGAGAGGGCACTTAGGATGGAGATGGGAACCAGGTTAAGGTGGATGCTAGAATGCTGGAAGTAATCTCCTTTCCTTTATTGATTTGCTTTGACTGTGTGTGTTAGGCTGGATTCTTTAGAGAAGCCAAACCAGTGAAGCTTATATATATAGAGAGAGGGAGACAAATTTATCTTAGGAAAATGGCTCACACACTTATAGAACTGGCAAGTCCCAACTTCTTGGATCAGATGTCAAGCTGGAGGCTTTGCCCAACTCATGCAGCTGCAGGGGCTAGACGAGCTGAAGGTTTTCAGGCGGTATACCAACTGTAGATTCCAATGAATGATGAATCCAAGATCACCAGGCTGAATGTACACAAAGGGGTCCTGATCCATAGAAGAGTGTCTCATTTTCCCAGGATGTCCATAAATATATTGGAAGCAGGCCACAGCCCTAGGGAAACTCCCTTTCAATGGATTGGCTGCTCAAAACATACACATCCGATCCCATCATGGGAATAACCCACATCACAACTGCTTAAACCCCTCAGAATTGTGGTCCAGCCAAGTTGATACACAACTCCAACTATCATAGTCTACCTCTTGTCAACTTGGAAGTTGTACACATTTTAACCATATGTGATCTCTAAATAAGGACAATTATAAAGTCTATTTATGCCTAACATTATACATGAACATTCATACAACTGAAACACATTAACCTTGTGTACATTTCACAGTTCATAATAGAAGTAAACAAAAGTATTTGATGCACGTATACAATGAAGAAATATAACAGTCACAGTCCTCGTTTCTGCAACTGGTCACGTGGTCGTAGTTGGTATTCAGAACTACCTTCTCCCACCACCCATTCTGTATTTCCCTTGCCCTCAGCAAGCACCTCAGCTAGTTATGGTTCTTTGCCTGGTGGGGTGACCCAAACCTTCATTCCTGAAGGGTCTGGACCATTAGTAGTCATATCAGAATAGGGTTGCTGTAATTTTCCATTGACTTTAATCACAGGGCATGGTAGTACTAAGAGACGTCCTAAAGTATCTCCTGTATTCCAGACATACTCTTCTTTACCTCCATTATGTAATCTCAATCCAATTTCCCCTTGGTAATCAGGATCTATCACACCAGATAGTACAGTAATGATCCAGAGGCATGAGGAAGCCAGAATGGCCAAGTAGTAGCATTCTTAACTTCCAGTTCAGTGCAATCAGTATTGTGTCGCCTGGTGGGAGTGTTTCTTCTTTTGGGACTAAGATCTCCAGATGTGCAGAGCATAGGGTAGCAGGGACAGGAAGCAAAAATTTTTTTGAGTGGGTCACTAGGGGTATTAGTGAGTGGTACCACTCCCATTTCCACCCCTTCGTTCCTGGATCTGTGAATCCTGGCTATTGGAGAAACAGAACCGTATGTTGGATGCTGGTTTAGAGCATATACAGCCTCCTGGAGAACATTGCCCCAACCCTTCAAGGTATTGACACCTAGCTGGTGCTGTAGTTGTGTTTTCAGTAGGCCATTCCATCGTTCTGTCAAGCCAGCTGCTTCAGGATGATGGGGATCATGGTAACACCAGTGAATTCCATGAACATAGGCCCATTGCTGCACTTCATTTACTGTGAAGTGAGTTCCTTGATCCAACCAGTGCTGTGTGGGATACCATGACGGTGGATAAGACATTCTGTAAGTCCACGGATGGTAGTTTTGGCAGAAGCATTGCGTGCAGGAAGGCGAATCCATATCCAGAATAAGAATCTATTCCAGTAAGAACAAAGTGCTGTGCTTCCCATGGTGGAAGTGGTCCAGTGTAATTAACTTGCCACCATGTTGATGCCTGATTACCCTGAGGAATGGTTCTATATTGTGGACTCGGTCTCTGCTGCTGGCAGATTGGGCACTCAGCAGTGGTGGTAGCCAGATAAGCCTTGGTAAGTGGAAGTCCATGTTGCTGAGCCCATGCATAACCTCCATCCCTGCCACCATGGCCACTTTGTTCATGAGCCATTGAGCAGTGACAGGAGTAGTTGGGGAAGAAAGATGACTGGTGTCTACTGAATGTGTCCATCTATCCACTTGATTGTTAAAGTCCTCCTCTGCTGAGGTTACCTTTTGGTGGGCATTCACATGAGACACAAATATCTTTACTCCTTTGCCCCATTCAGAGAGATCTATCCACATACTTCTTCATGTACATCCGTGTGACCAATTTTCCAATTATGCCCCTTCCAAGTCCCAGACCATCCGGCCAAGCCATTGTCCACAGCCTATGACTCTGTATACAGTCATACATCTAGCAATTTCTTGTTCCATGCAAACTGAACAGCTAGATGCACGGCTCGAAGTTTTGCCCATTGGGAGGATTTCCCTTTGCCACTGTCCTTCAGGGAAGTCCCAGAAAGGGGTTGGAGTGCCACTGCTGTCCTCTTTCAAGTGGTACCTGCATATCATGCAGACCCATCTGTAAACCAGGCACAAGTTTTCTCTTTCTTAGTCAACTAGTCATGAGGAACTGCCCCCATGATCATGGGCCACAGGTGCAGACTGGGAGAGGGAAGGTAATGTGACTGGAGTGGAGACCATAGGCATTTGGGCCACTTCCTCATGCAACTTACTTGTGCCTTCAGGCCTGCTTGAGCCCAATCTCTGATATACCACTTCCATTTAATGATGGAGTGCTGCTGTGCACATCCAACTTTATGACTCTGTGGGTCAGACAACACCCAGTTCATGATGGGCAGCTCACGCCCATGGTTAGGCATTCATCTCTACTAAAGCCCTGTAACAAGCCAAAAGCTGTTTCTCAAAAGGAGAGTAGTTATCTGCAGAGGATGGCAGAACTTTGCTTCAAAATCCCAAGGGTCTGTGTTGTGACTCACCAATAGGGACCTGCCAAAGACTCCAAACAGCATCTCTATCTGCTACAGACTCTTCAAGAACCATTGGATCAGCTGGATCATATGGGCCAAGTGGCAGACTTGCATGGCAGCCTGTACCTGTTGTAGACCCTTCTGTTGTTCTGGGCCCCACTCAAAACTAGCAGCTTTCCAAGTCACTTGATAAAAAGGCCACAGCAACACACTCAAATGAGGGATATGTTGCCTCCAAAACCCGAGGCTCACCAGATGTTGTGTCTCCTTTTTAGTTGTGGGAGAAGCCACATGTAATGACTTACCTTTCACTTTAGTAGGAATACCTAAACATGCCCCACACTACTGGACCCCTAGAAATTTCATTGGAGTGGAAGGTGCATGAATTTTTGTTGGGTTAATTTCCCACCCTCTAACATGCAGATGTCTCACCAGTATCTCTAGAGCCATTGATGCTTCTTCTTTACTATGTCTCATCAGTGTAATGTCATCAATATAATGGGCCAGTGTGATGTCTTGTGGAAGAGAAAGGCGATTAAGATCCCTATGGACTAAATTATGACTGAGTGCTGAGGAGTTGATACACCCCTGAAGAAGCACTGTAAAAGTATATTGTTGTCCTTGTCAGCTGAAGGCAAACTGCTTCTGATGGTCCTTTGAAATTGGTATTGAGTCAAAGGCATTTGCCAGATCAGTAGCTGCATACCAAGTACCAGGAGGTGTCTAATTTGCTCAAGCAATGAAACTACATCAGGAACAGCAGCTGCAATTGGTGTCTCGACCTCATTAAGTTTACGATAATCTCCAAGATCCATCTGTTTTGTTGCACAGGCCAAACAGGTGAATTAAATGGGGATGTGGTGGGAATCACTACCCTTGCATCCTTCAAGTCCTTGATGGTGGCAGTAATCTGCAACCCCTCCAGGATGCAGTGTTGCTTTTGGTTTACTATTATTCTAGGTAGAGGCAGTTCTAATGGCTTCCACTTGGCTTTTCCTACCATAATAACCCTTACGCCACATGTTAGAGACCCAATGTGGGAATTCTGCCAATTGCTCAGTATATCTATTCCAATAATGCAATCTGGAACTGGGGAACTCACTACAGGATAGATTTGGGATCCCACTGGACCCACTGTGAGATGCACCTGAGCTAAGACTCTATCAGTAACTTGATCTCCATATGCCCCCACTCTGACTGGTGAGCCACAGTGATGCTTTGGGTCTTCTGGAATTAGTGTCAGTTGAGAGCCAGTGTCCAGTAATCCCTGACAGGCTGATTATTTCCTTTTTTCCAGTGAAAAGTCACTCTTGTAAAAGGCCTCAGATCCCTTTGGGGAAGGCTAGGAGAAAGACTGACATACGTTTTTGGCAATGTAGTGGGGTCCTTCTTCAAGGGGACCCAGCCTCCCCTTCATTCAAGGGGTACAGGTCTGTAAACTGACTCAAGTCTGGGAATTGATCGAAAGGCCATGACTCTGTTTTTTGTGATTCAATCTAGACTGCTGTTCACGTGACCTAGAATTCTTCTGTCTCTACAGGGAGCTCTGGTAGCATAGTGCCTAAGGCAGTTGACTGCTAACCAGAAGGCTGGTGGTTCAAACCCACCAGCCACTCCTTGGAAGGAAGGTTGGACAATCTACTTCTGTAGTGATAATGCCTTGGCAACCCAAGGAGGGGTCGCTATTAGGCCGACTCGATGGCCCATAACAACAACAACATACAGATGTAGTAAATATTTAGTAGGTTTGCCATGTATTTCACTGATAGGAACACCATGACTAAGTAGCCAATGCCATAATTCCACACAAGTCAAAGTATTCTGATTACTGTTCTGACTCTGCTGTCCATTATGGTAACCATGCCCACCTTCTCGTTGTCAATTAATTGCTGCCACTTGGCTCCTACTACCACAGGGTTCAGTAACCCCAGTTGTAGTTAAGTCTTAGTTCAATTAGGGTGGTTCCCACTGTCAAATCAGGCTTACATAAAATAGCAATCATGGCATCTTCAAGGATGCTGGGGCTCCCTTCACAAATGTATTCCTCACCATACTAGTGAAAGGCATGTCCTCTGGACTCTCCATTTCTGGCTCTAGGGTTCTAATATGATAAATCCATTCTAACATGCCAATTTCCCTAAGCCTCTGGATACCTTGTTCTGCATTATACCAAGGCAGGTCTGGTACTTCAGGTTGACTTAAGGTAGGCCACCACATAATCCATGCTTTAGTAAGCCAACCAAATAAACAATTAGATCCTTTCCTAACCTCTTGAGCTGAAACATTGAATGAAGAATCCATACTTAGTGGGCCTAATCAATAAACTCAGACTGATCCAATGTTAAATTCCTTGCATCATTATCCCACATCCTCAGTAGCCATTCTCATACATATTCTACAGGTTTCTGTCTGTACATGTTAGCAAAATCAAGTAGGTCTTTTCAGGTGTAATGTACTACGTCCTCAGTCACACTTTGTATTTCATCTTTTGGGGCTCACTTGGACTTAAGTTTAGCTATAGGTCTAGCAGCAACAATGTGTGGTTGGGACAGTTCCTGAGAATATTGAGCAATGTCTTCCATGGCATCTACCTCAGGGGATGACCCAACAGGAACAGTTGGGTTAATCCCATCAAATGTAGGTATTAAGGATAATGGTTTTATAGTAATTCCTCCAGATGGGAGGGATTCAACAGAATTTACAGGCTCCATATCCTCATCTTCCTGACTATCTGCTCATATGTCCCCATTCCAGGTTTCAGGATCCCATTTTTTCCCAATCAGTGCCCTCACTTTAACTTTAGACACCATTGTGGGTTGGCAATTCAGTTGGCATTGTAATTCAGTCACCTTTACAATAAGACTCTGAGTTTGGTTTTTGACAATGTCAGATCTATTAGTAGAACAAATATGCCTTTTTTTCAGAGCACAACTGGAAACATTGAGGTCTTTTATGTGGTGCTTGAGCTGTGACTCAGCAGCCCTGAACTCATCTTACTCTTTCACCACTTTGTCTAGCGTAAGTAGGACCAACCAACCAGCTTTCTTATACTCCTCATGCTGACAAAATTGCAGAAAAGTATCAAATATGGGTTCACCCAGAGCGTCACTTCTAAAAGATATTTGATCTATCAGTGATGCTACTTTGCGTATTAATTTTGCCACCTCACACAGCAGATTAGCAGGGCCCTCTTTACCAATGGAGGCAGAGTCACCAGTGTCTTTACGATTAATCAACTTGTAGAACCAAAGCAGAATTGGTGAGAACCAATTTAGGAAGCCCATCTTTATGATTTTGTCTCTCTAGAACCACTAGAGAGTCAGCCGCTGGGATCCAGGTGAGAAGAGGGAATCCAGGCATGTCCAAAGCAGCAGGGTGGGAGAGTGGGAGAAAGAGGATTAAAAGGCCAGGAACTCGGACAGAGGAGGAGTCAGCCGCAGGGACCCAGGTAAGGGTGGTACAAGAGGTTTCCAACAGGGAGACAAACCTGTCTGTTGGTTTGTCCTACTGTGGTGATGTGTTGATGTGAGTTTTGAGGCAGAGCCACTGGTGTTTCAAACCCAACGGGATGCACATGGTGCACAGGTATCAGCCCACCTTACAGACTGAAACACACTAGGAAGAAGGAAGAGGCCATCCACTTCTCAAAGAATTGACCAGGGAAAACCTTATGAATAGCAAAGAAACACTGCCTGATACATTACCGTGCAACTTTATGAATAGTCCAGTTAGGTTAGAAGGCTCTGAAAAATAGGACTAGGAAAGAGCTGCATCATCTTAGTAAACTCATCCTGACTCATATGGATAAGGTAAAGCTTTCAAGACCTCTTTTTGTTGACGTGGCCCTACTCAAATTGAAGAGAAACAGCTGCAGACATCCATTAATAATCGGAACATGGAATGTACAAAGTATGAATCTAGGAAAATGGGAAGTTGTCAGAAAGGAAATGGAACACGCAAAGATTGATATCCTTGGCATTAGTGAGCTGAAATGGACTGGTTTTGGCCACTTTGAATCAGACAACCATGTGATCTACTATCCTGGGAATGACAGTTTGAGTAGGAATGGTGT
>NW_006921598.1:13726049-13743859 GCF_000298275.1 Orycteropus afer afer
CTTGTGTTTTATTGACTATGCAAAGGCATTTGATTGTGTGGATCATGACAAATTATGGATAACATTGAGAAGAATGGGAATTCCCAAACACTTGATTGTACTCACGAGGAACTTGTACCTTGACCGGGAAGCTGTTGTTCGAACAGAACAATGGGACACTACGTGGTTTAAAATCAAGAAAGGTGTGCGTCAGGGTTGTATTCTTTCCCCACACTTATTCAGTCTATATGCTGAGCAAATAATCTGAGAAGCTGGACTCTGAAAAAAAATGTGGCATCAGGATTAGAGGAGGAATCATTAACTACCTGAGGTACACAGATGATACAACTTTGCTTGCTGAAAGTGAGGATGACTTGAGGCACTTACCGATGAAGTTTGAAGAATACAGTTTGCAGTATGGATTACGTCTCAATATAAAGAAAACAAAAATCCACACAACTGGACCAATGAGCAATATCACAATAAATGGAGAGAAGATTGAGGTTGTCAAAGAATTCTCGTTGCTTCGTTCTACAATCGATGCCAATGGAAGTAGCAGTCAGGACTTTAGATAACGTGTAGCACTGGGAAGGTCAACCACAAAGGAACTGTTTCAAGTGCTGAAGGCAAGGCTGTCTCCTTGAGGACTAAGGTGTGCCTGACACAAGCCATGATATTTCTAGTTGCCTCGTATGCATGTGAGAGCTGGACAGTGAATAAGGATGACCGTAGAAGAGTTGATGCTTTTGAGTTGTGGTGCTGGCGGAGAATGCTGAAAGTACCATGGACTGCTAAAAGAAGTAACCGATCTGTCCTGTTGGAAGTACACCCGAAATGCTCCTTGGAAGCGAGAATGGCCAAACTTCGTCTCACCTATTTTTGTCATGTTGTCAGAAGGGACCATTCCCTGGAGAAGGATGTCATGCTTGGTAGGGTGGAGGGTCGATGAAAGACAGGGAGGCCTTCAACGAGATGGATTGACCAGTGGCTGCGATGATAGGCTCAAGTATAGCAGGGATCATGGAGCTGGTGCAGGATCTGGCAGTGTTTCGTTCTGCTGTGCATGCAGTTGCTATGAGTCGGAAACGACTCTACAGTACCTAACAACAACAACAGAACCACTCTCGGTACCAAATGTGTTAGGCTGGCTTCTCTAGAGCAGCAAAACCAGTAAAGCTTATATATGTATGCATATATAGAGAAATTTCTCTTCAGAAAGTAGCTTACACCCTTATAGAAGCTGGCAATTCCCAAGTTCTTGGATCAAACATCAAGCTGGAGGCTTTTCCCAACTCATGCAGCTGCAGGGGCTGACAAGCTCAAGGTTGGCAGGCAGTATACTGGCTTTTGAGTCCAACGATGTCAAATCCAAGATCTCCAGGCCGAATGGTTGGTTGTTTGGTCACAGACAGTTGTAGGCAGCACAGTGGGATCCCGATCATAGAAGAGTGTCTCATTTTTCCCAGGATGTCCATAAACATATTGGAAGCAGGCCACAACCCTAGGGAAACTCCAATCCAATCATGAGAATAACCCATATCACAACTGTGTAAACCACACAGAATTTTGGTCCAGACAAGTTGACTCACAGCTCCAACTCTCACACTGGGCTATTGAGAATTTCCTAAGTCCTACAGCCTTTGATTCATGTGCCTTAAGAAAAGTGTGATCAAGGTGAGTATGTTTAATATTTTCTCTTTAAGAAGTCTCAGAGATGTCTAGATATCTAGGTGTTCTCTTCCAATTTAATCAGTGAGGCAGTGTTTCTTCTTTCTGTGTATTTCTAAAACATAATTTTTTTTTAATCATTGATCTTCCAGTAATATTTCTTGAAATTTTAATTTTGAAAACTTATATTATTATAATTTTAGAAGCAAGAAGATTAAAATTTTTTTGTTAGTTCCACAGAAATGGATCCTTTTCACATCTTTGTGTAAATTTATTTAGTTCTGCTTTAAAATATACTCACTATGTATTTTTTTGTCTGAATTCAGTCTTTATAATAGAAATATCTGGGTGTATCCATCAAATTTTATTTTAGAGTTTCCATTAGACTGGTTGTTTAATAATGATAAACTGCTCTTCATTTTTTTCAGGTTTTTTATTTTTTTGGAATGAATAGTTTCATTAGAATAAATTCCTAGAAGTGGAATTATTTGGTTGAAGCTGTTCGATGGCTCTATATAAATACTTAACTGCCAAAGCAGTTTCCAGAAAGGTTGTGGCATTATACTTGGAATGAGCAAGATATCACAGATCTGTGCAGTCTCCATCAGTGGCTAATATCACTTACAAAGTTAAACATGCCTAAATGAAAAATATCATCAGTATATTAATTTTTGTTGAATTCTTATAAAGGTTGGACATTTTTAAAAATGTGTGTATTTTTAATATTTTTTTCTAATAATCTCTGAAATGTCTATTCTCTTTCGCATTTCATACATAGGTCATGTAAGAAATCCTGTAGTTGATGCTACTAATTTGTTAGTTTTAACTTTCTCTCTTTACTTTTTTTTAGCAAAAAATTAGATACCAACTCCTCATTTCTGAAGCCTTAAAAATTATAAAACTTGTATAGACATACTGTTTTTTAGTTGAATCTTATATGATGTCATTTTAAAGTTATTAGATGTTAAATCATCCTGATAATTATTTTCCAGATTGAAGAAGGTATTGTTGTGATGGAAGATGATTCTCCAGCAGAAGCTGTTAGCACACCTACTACTCCCCGAAACCTTGCTGCATGGAAAATTAGCATTCCATATGTTGACTTTTTTGAGGATCCCACTTCTGAAAGAAAGGAGAAAAAGGAGAGAATTCCTGTGTTTTGTATTGATGTTGAAAGAAATGATAGACAAGCAGGTAGGAATCTATATGAATGCCTTTCTTAAAAGATGCCCATGAATCTTTTATTATCAGGTATGATAAGCATTTTGTTATTTCTAATTGTTGTTCTTATCTAGAAGTTAAGTGTCTAGAATAGGAAACTGGATAAAAGCTTAGGTTTTCTCTGTTATCAGTTAATTAATCCATTCGGCCAACACTTACTGAGCAGATGCCTACAAGTCACTTGACAATCCAGTGAGGCATTTTATATAATGCTCTTTTAATGGATTTGTTGCCCTCATCATTGGCTGTTACACTAACTGTCATTAATGCATGCAGTACTATGTCAATGCATGCAGTACTATGTCAGGTATTATACAAGTCTAATTAAGACAGCATTTTCTCTCCCTGATTGTCATGAGCTAGTTAGAGTTGATAAAAATACGATCAAATACAACTTTACAGCAAATTTTCTTCATGTTTCACTCTTTTTTCTTTTGATTGTTAGAGGTATAGACTATAATAGAAACAGGGTAAACAGCATCCATAGTAAGATAGTCACTACCTTGGACTTTGTCCAAGAGGTGGGTCAGCTGGTATAAGCAAAAACAAAAAAAGTCATGCACATTTTGGGAATGATGAGCAGAATAATAAAGTTGAGCTCAGTAAGAGGAGGTATCTGTGAGGAAAGAAGGAAAAAACATGACAATGTTAGGAAATTGTTTGGACAGAGAAGTGACTGATGGTATGAAGTTCAGTGCTAATAATTCCCCATGTTTACTTTTTTAAAATATTAGGGGTTATAACTTTTCTCTGAAGGTTGGGCAATCCTACTTGGTAGTGATACTGCCTCGGAAACCCAAGGAGGGGTCGCTATGAGTCGGGGCTGACTCGACGGCAAATAACAACAACAACAACTTTTCTCTGAAGCTGTTGTTATTTCAAGAACATAAATCATAGGAATTGGGAAAGAAGAATGTCAAGAGGAGCTAGCTTAGATTTTTCCTATTATAACTAAATACCAGGCTGGATCTTGCCTCTGTCTGGTTCTGAAGCAGTGCTGCTTGATTTTGCTACAGTTGCTGTTCAGTCTTTCTATGGTCTCTGTTTGCCCTCAACATTCTAACAGATACACAGACAAACCATTGAAGCAGTGAGAGGCTGATTGCATTTTTTAACATCGTTTTGTTTGTACCGTTTGTCTGCTGTTTCTACTGATTGGTATTTTAAGCGTTGGAAAGAACTGAAAAAAGAAAAGCCCTGGGTAGCTTTTAGGTCCATCTCCTTCCTGTACCCAGTACTTAAATCTGGTTTTTCCCATACTGTTCATCTTGTCTATCAGGAAATTGTTTAAAACATTGAACTGTTTAGATATAAATCCCTTTCAGTATAAATAAACAAATTGATATGGGAAGCAGTAACTTCTTTTGGATAGATTTATTTATGATATGCTTTTAAATATTTTGGGAATATACTTTCGTTTTTGCCTTTTTGACATTTATCTATAATTTTTGTGTTTTATTTTAAAAGGTTTGGTTTAATAATGTAAACATAAAATTAAATCCAAAAATATCTTAAAACTTGTATTCCAAAGATAATTTTTGCCAGCTGTGTGTCAGACGTCTCTAGTTTAATGTGTTCTTAGGAAATGTGGCCTGTGAGGGGGAAAAAAAATGTTATTTCCTACATTGTTACAGTATGTGTGGAGTCCCTGGGTGATACTAACAGTTAATACATTGGACTACTAAGTTGGAAGTTTGAGTCCTATAAGAGGTGCTTTGGAAGAAAGCCTGGTGATCTATTGGCAGAAAATCAAAACTCTATGGAATATAGTTGTGCTCTGAGGTCACCATGAGTCAGGTTGTTGTTGTTGTTTTCTTAATGTATAGCAAAATAGTAATGTCAGGATTTTAAGAACCAAAATGCAATGTAATGCACACCTTTAACACCATTGTCAAAGAAGAAAACTAAGACTTGCTTAATAGGTTGTGACTATATCAAGTTGTTTTTTTTCCTGAATCCAGTTTTGAATTGTGGTTTTGGTTGACTTGACCCATTGCATTTTCAAAATTATGCTAGAATGTTATGAGATGCTAATAATAGAAGTTAACATTTTTTGGGGTGCTTACACTATGTTGCTTACTCTTTGTTGTGCACTGTGTAAAAGTGTTTTTGTGAATTATTTTATGTGATAGGTATGATTAGTCCTGCTCTATATCTAAGCAAATCAGGGCACAGTGAGGTTAAGTTATTGTCCAAGGCTACATAGTTAGCAAACAGTGGAAATGGAATTGGAATAGGTAACTTAATTCTAGACATATTCTTTAAACCATTAGTTTATACTGTGCTGTCTAATTTGATAGCCTTTAGCTCATGTGGCATTAAAATGAAAATTTCAGTTCTTTAGTTGTGTAAGTACGTTTCAAGTGCTCAGTAGCCACCTGGAGCTGTATTAGTCAATGCAGACATCTAAATTTTTCATGATTGCAGGAAGTTCTGTTGGACAGTGCGTGCTATTCTGTATTAGATCAGGACAGTTTGCTAAATAGTATTGAGATCTAAGTATCTGTTACACATTTTTCTCAACACATATCTTTTTTGTGAACGTAATTTCTTATTTTCCTCCAGCTGTGTGATTCCATTGTTAAAAAAGATAAATGTTCTTGAGTAACTTCATAGATAGATGATATTTATCAACCTTTTCTCAGTAATTTAAAATTAAAATGTGGTATAAAATATTTTAATAGTGTGATGCCAAAAAAGTAATAAATTATGAAGACTCAAATAATTTCCAACTTTGTGTACTTAGTGTTTTAAATACTGTATCCTTTCAGTAGTAGGTTATGAAAGTATTTGTTATTCAATGTATATTCATTCAATTTACAGTTGGGCATGAGCCTGAACATTGGTCTGTCTATAGAAGATATCTTGAATTCTATGTACTTGAATCAAAACTAACAGAATTTCATGGTAGGTTGTTCTTTTTTTAATAAAACTTTACATTTCAATATTAGCCTTCTGGAGTGCAGGTGTGCCAAATTAGATTTTGATTTTAAGAAGTTCTAGCAAAGAAATTTATCTTTGGCACTGATACGCACTCTTACTGAAAAGCACTATGGTGTGGACTGCCAAAAGAAAGAACAAATCAGTCTTAGGAAAAATATAACCAGAATGCTCCTTGGAAGCAAGAATGGTGGGACTCCGGCTTCTTTACTTTGGACGTGTCATCAGGAAAGACTGATGTCTGAAGAAGGGCATCGTGTCTGGTAAGGTAGTGAGCCAACTAAAATGAGGAAAATCCTCAACGAGATAGATTGACACAGTAGCGACCACAGTGGACTCAAACATAAAAATAATTATGATGATGCCCAGAACCAGGCAATGCTTTGTTCTGTTATACATGACCTCATGTTATACATGAGGTCACCATGAGTTGGAGCTGACACAGCTGTAACTACCAACAACAACAGGATGTAGATAGAGAGTAGTAAGAATGTACTGTTTTTATTTTCTTATTTTTGCTTATCAGTATTCTAAAACTTTTTATAATGTACATTTATTTTTTTAATAATAAAAATTAAAAGGTACCTATTATTTAACTGTATTTTAAGTTTAATTTTTTTTTTTATTTTGAAGTGACAGAATTTAAACCAGGCATTTCAAGGTTGCTTTTGTTCTTGTATCATCATCTTCCTGGGTAAACATGTTTGCTGTGCATCATGGAGAATGTCCCAATTTAGCTCTTAGATTTAGATATAGAAACAAAACTTGTAGTTGAAGGTTTCTTTTGAGGGTAGATCAGTTGGAAAAGGAGCACTTTCTTCTTAGTTCTTTCTCATGTTCTCATTTATTTATTTTTGTTAATGTCAGCAATATAGTGAAGAAGCAGTTCTAGCCATTTTGTATGTAGGTTAGTGAGTTTGAGTGTTCTTAGTAATTTTATTTTAGAAAAGCTCTGTGGAGTGTCCCTTGATCCAGATTTAGATTGGTTCTGAATTGAGAAGAGTGGGGAACCTTCTTTATCGTACTATAAGAGCTAAGGGTATCATAAGGAGATTATCACAGGAAGACAGAAAATACAAGAACCTACTCCATAGCTTGTCTTCAAATGGTTTTTCTCTTTTGTCTCTTCCAATCTGATGCAAAGCCATCCTTGTCTTGTTCTTTCTCTGAGAACTTTTCTGATTTATAACTGAGAAAAGATAAGTTATCTACAACCTTGAAGTCCCAGACCAGCCAAAGTTATTTGGATTCCCAACAGTATTGTTCCTTTTGGATACTGAACTTTCAAAGTCAGCCTTATTTAAGAAAGCATGGTCTTGGTTTTAAATTGTGTTTTTATGTTTATATAGCATTGACAAATGCTACCAATTTTTCCATGAGGGAGCAAGTATTTCTTCAGAAATCCTGTCGTATAGAATTCTGCTGATTTCAAAATAACCTCATGATCATTTTTTAGAGCTATATTAATAGTTAGAAGGCAGTCTCTTGCAAAGAAGAGTGATTGTTGAAATAGAGTAATATTTTGAACATCATTATATACTCAAGTTCTTTGGTCTGGCCTTCTGACTTGAAGTTCTCTGATGTTATGAAGGTTACTTAAAGGATAATGTATCACTCTGAGGCAGCATTGTGAATCTTAATTTGCCATAGTAAATTTATCAATTAGGTGTTTAATATAGAAGTAGGGCTGTAATAACTTTAATATATACCATTTTCAGGCACATTTCCTGATGCCCAGCTTCCTTCTAAGAGGATCATTGGCCCTAAAAATTATGAATTCTTAAAGTCAAAGAGAGAAGAATTTCAGGAATATCTACAGGTATAGCATCAATGATACCATTTAATTTAAAAGATCATTAATCATAGCATTCTCTTATTTTTCTCTTGCATAGATATGCTTTGCTTTACAAATACCTGTCTGTGGATTTTTAAATTTTTCTTTTTTTTTTCCCATGTGGATTTTAAAATGAGTTTTTGCCAACAGAATTCTGTTTTTATTTTTTATTTTTAAATGGATACCTAGTGAAATACTAAGTGTTTTCTTAGTAGAAAAATGTATTGAGCTTAGTTTAAAATTTTTGGCATGAGAAGTTAATAAAAAAAGAAATAAAAAAAATTTGGTATAAAATATTCAATATATTCTAAGAATACATGGGGTAGTTTTTGTTACTGTCTTTTTTGTTTGATTTTGTTTTGATTTTAGCACTTTGTGAACTTTGGACTCCTCTCCCCTGTTTTGATCCTCAGGCCTTTTTCATTTTCAGTGCACAGGTGTTTTTCCATTTTCTGGGATTTCCTGACTGGCATTCACCTCTTGGAATTGGATTTCCATTTTTCTAAGTGTGTGCCCATATATTGTGTAAACAATGTAATTGGTGTATTACTCCAGTAGATGGTGCAATCATCAAAAAAGTTACTTGTTTGAGACTTCTGGCTCTCCAAAATTAATTACTATCTTTCTTTGTCAAATGGATAAGACTAAAAATAAGATAGTTTTATTTGTTTTAAAAAGAAGGTCTTTTTAAATTTAGCCATGGAAATTTGTAGTTTTTTATTAAGTGTTAATTCAGTAAAATTTGGATGCCCTTAATCAAAAAATATATACATTTTAAATTAAAAATACTCAGCTATGTAAAGGGGTATTTATATTTTATTTTCTGTACTTGAAACAGTTGAATGCTTTTAATTCAGAAAGTATTTTCTGTATAATGTTTTGGTAGTATGAGTTAAAATATGAAATTAACTGTTAATTGCTACAAGGATGTTTGAATACAGCATATATTAATCTGTGTCTTTATCAATACCATTAATACATTATTTGAATAGACTGTTTTGAAGGAAGGTTGGGCAATCTACTTCCATAGTGATACCTCCTTGAAAATGCAAAGAGGGGTTGCTGTGAGTCGGGTCCGACGTGCTGGCACAAAACGACAACAACAAGAAGAATTAAAGAACTTCATTTAAGAAGAAATATTTTCTGATTGTATGGAGTTAAATTATGTGTTACTGTACTGATACTTAGCTGGTGACACAGGGATTAAAGTGGTCGGTTGCTACCAAAAGGTCGGCGGTTTGAACCTACCAGCCACTTCTTGGGAGAAAGATGTGGGAGTCTTCTTCCATAAAGATTACAGCCCTGGAAACCCTATGGAGCAGTTCTCTGTTCTTTAGGGTCACTATGAGTTGTAATCGACTTGATGGCAGTAGGCTGGGGTTTTGGTTTGGTACTGATATTTTGTTTATGTAGATTTTTGTTCGTGGGTAAGAGGGTGTTTGGCTTTAAAAATCTTTTTATCTTGAAAGAAAATAGTATTCCAAGAATAGCAGCAAGCAGATTTTCCAAGTAATTATTTCACATTTAGCTTTCTACAGAACCCTTTGTGCCAATTTCTTTTAATGGTCAAGAAAGTTGTATATTGTAACTCTTATTTTATAGTTGCAGAACTGAGAAAGAATATTAGTTAATGTTTATTCTTTTGTGTATGTGAAGTACTGTGCTAACTGTTTTATATAACAACACTATAAAGTGCAGGTAGTGTTATCACCATTTTACAGATGAGGTAGTTTAGGAACTTTTCTAGGATCCCCTAGCTATGGGAGCTCTGGTAGCATAGTGGCTAAGGCACTTGACTGCTAACTAGAAGGCTGGCGGTTCAAACCCACCAGCCACTCCTCGGAAGGAAGATAGAGCAATCTACTTCCGTAGTGATACTGCCTCGGAAACCCAAGGAGGGGTCACTATGAGTCAGGTCGACTTGATGGCACATAACAACAACAACTAGCTAGTAAATGGTAGAGCTAGGATTCAGAGACATGTATCTGCCTGTAGAGGCTGAGGTCTTCACGTACTGTGCTGTGGAATTCCCTCTATAAGTGAAGCCTTTTTGCTATTTTGTAAATTAAATAGCTCTTGAGCTTTTCTTAGTTTTTTTTTTTTTTTTTTTAAAGTTACTTCGATGTCATTTAGATCATCATTCTTGATTTTTAAATTGTTTTTTTTTTCTTCTTTTTTTCAATTTAAGAAACTTTTGCAGCATCCAGAACTGAGTAATAGTCAACTTCTGGCAGATTTTCTCTCCCCCAATGGTGGGGAAACACAGTTTCTTGATAAAATACTACCAGATGTAAATCTTGGTAAGTCCATTTAAAGAATCATATGTAAGAGGATAAACTGAAGGAAAAAGAAATGAGCATTTTCAGATTCACTGGTTACTTTATAAAAATGTGTCTAATTCCAGAGGGCTTTATTTCTGCCTTTAGAAATAGGTTGTCAGATGAAGACTTTAGTGCGTCTATCTGTGAACTTTGATTATTTAAACAGTTATTACTAGCCATATGCTCTGTCATAGAAAATTTTCTTATCCAATGTCTTTTTGCCTTATTTTTTGAACCAAAGTGTAAGAAAAGTAATGATGATGTTTTCAACATAGATAAATATGTGTTTTTATCACATATATATGAATGGCTATAGTCTTTGAAGCTTCTTATAAAATACTTAACAAAGACCAAATATGTTGACATTTGATTCAGTTTAATACTTGATTGCTTTCTCCTATATCTTTTTTAAAGTTATATTCTTCTGTATTTTGTGTTTTAAAACATAAATATTCCTTAAATCCTAATTTTCCTTGAGTATATTATAGTAGTAATTCACATAAGGAAGCTTTGTATAAACTGGTTTTTTTAACTAATCTTACTAGTATTCTGAGAAAATTTCATTCTGTGGTACTTCTCTACATGTATTTTATTTAAAGCGTAATTGTTGGCTGTAAAATTCTAGCATTGAATATGCATTATGAGGTAAACTGTGTGGAAGCCTTTCTTCTTTCAGTATTTTAATTTGTTTTCATTAACAATTTAGAAAAATAATTTTGGTAAATAAAATCTTGATCCTTAGTTTCAAAGTAACTTTGTAATTAGTGAGATAATTTTGTAGGTCCATAGATTATCCCATTTTCACTAGTACTGTTTTAAAGGAAATTAAAGATGTGCCAGAAATCTTACACTTGCTCTGTTTTTTTAATTGATTTTTATTATGGCAGATATAAAATCCATAGTCAAAGCACAGGTAACTGGGAGAGGGAAACCAGTTCTTAAAAAATTTTAAACCTTTCCTTGACTTTTTATAATAATGGACTAATAGAATATTTGCCCTTCTATGATTGACTTATTGAGAGTGAAACCATTTTATTTTAATTATTCCTGTTACAGATTGAAGATAGCTTTTTTTTTTAAATTGGGTCAAAGTTTACAGAGCAAATTCATTTTCCATACAACAGTTCGTACACATTTTGTTTCATGACATTGATTGCAAGCCCCAGAATATAATAGCTCTCTCCCCACTTCTTCCTCATGGTTGTCCTTTCACTGTATCCTTTCCCATGCAGTCCCACCCTCTGAGCTTCTCCCTGTGCAAATACTGCCCTTCTAATCACCTATCGTTGATTGTTCTAAAGCATGTACCTACCTGATGTTAATGTTCATCCCACATGCCTGTCTTATTTGGCTGGATGCCATGGGAGTGAGTTCAATTCCAGGCCCAAAGGGTGACTAGGGGCCATAGTCTTGGGGGTTTCACCAGCCTCTTTCAGACCAGTAAGCCTGGTCTTTTTATGACTTTGAGTCCACATTTTTCTTCCACTCTGTTCATGATCTCCTATTTTGATCCCTTCTGAGTGGTTGACATTATTAGCAGGCAACATCTAGTTCTTCTGGTCTCAGGGTCATGCATGCTGTGGTTTGTGTTGTCCACCAGTCCCTTGGACTCATTGTTTACATGTGTCTTTGGTTTTCTTCATTCTTCTTTGCTTTAGAAGAGGAGAGACCAATTGTTTCATCTTAGATGGCCACTTGCAAACTTTTAAGACCTTTATCACTACTTACCAAAGTAGGATGTAGAACAATGTTTTTGTGTAGTATGTTATGCCAGTTGAGTTTGATGTCCTCCACAACTATGGGCCCAAGCCTGTGGACCCAGTGACCAATTCCCTCAGGGTGTTTGGCTGTGGCTGAGAAGTTATCATAACTTTAACCCATTAGCTATATTAGAGCATTCTTATAGTACATAAAAATATGTATGTAGAAATATCATCTGCAAAATTTATATATGGTCATGGGCATGTTCCCTTTTGCCTAGATATACCTGATCATTCAGCCTCTATGAATGCAGTATTGTGCATGTAAAAGTGTTCATCTTTGTTGTCTGTACCTCTTTTTGCCTTCCTTTTCCTTGAGTTGCTGTGTTGTTCACTCACTTTTGGTATGTTGCCTTTCCTGAAGGTAGTATTTTTTGAAGATAATGTTTCATAAAATGATTCTGTGTTGTAATACTTGAGCATCTAATGCTAGTTATCACTTTTGGATGAATTATTTACTTATATATAGTTTGTCTAAATAGTGATGAGGTAACAGAAACCCAGGTAGATTGTCTTCTCTAACCATTAATGTATTACACATATTATAACCATACACACACACACAAGAAATTTTAAAAAGGATCGATTGACTTAGTGGCAGTGGGTTTTTGGTTTGGTAGTTCTAAAATTTTTAATGAATTGTCTCATAGACCTCCCAGAATGCACACATCCTGCTCTGGAGACCACTGGTTTAAGAAACTTAATCCCCATTCCATGCCATTGTCAGTGATTTCATTGCTATGTTGTTACATTCTAGGTAGAGTTGCTTACTCCCCACTTTTCTTGACCCCTTTTGCAGTGTCTTCTTTCCTTGAGAAGTTCTTCTCTTCTGGCTTTTATTAACACATACTGACTTATTTCTCTTTCTGTTCCTCCATTTCTGCCCTACCCAAGCCTCCTCTATGCCCACACCTAAATACAGGTGTTTCCCAAGGCTCAGTCCTTAATTTTCTTCCTGCCAGTCTCAACAATTTTAGTTCTTACCTATGTGAAGATGGCATTGTTTCCCAAATGCAGTCTGACCTTTAGTTATACTTTCCCAATAACCAGTTAGATATTACCTCCTGATACCCCATCATATTCTTGGAACCCATATCTAACTAAATCTATTAATGGCTTACAATCATTCATGCTTATAAAACATTAGCATTACCTAATGCTCACACTAAGCAATTAGTTTTCAAATTCCATCAGTTTTACTTTTTGGTATATTAATACTTTTTTTTTTTTTCTTCTTTTTTAATCTTTACTACTGTCTCAATTCAGGTTTTCATTGTGTCTTGTTTGGACTATAGTAAATTTCCTGACTAGTCTCCTAAGTTCCCGTCGTCTTCCTATGTACCAGTTCATCCCATATACCAGTTCATCCCATATACCATGGCTAGATTAACCTTCTTTTTAAAGCATAGCTTTGATCATGTCTGAAACCTTTGATCATGTCTGAAAACTTTGGTGGCTTTCTCTTTGTCACCACATTAAATCTTTAATCTGGAGTCCTGTGAAAATCATTATGTGGTTAGATACCAATATACCTTTCCAGTTTTGTCTTTTATTATTTCCTTTTACCCTTTGTTGTTGTTGTTGTTGTTGTTATGTGCCGTCGAGTCGGCCCCGACTCATAGCGACCCCTCCTTGGGTTTCCGAGGCAGCATCACTACGGAAGTAGGATTGCCCAACCTTCCTTCCGAGGAGTGGCAAAATTGAATTCCTTATATTCTTTTGCCTTAGTACCTTTATTTATACTATTTTCTTCCCCCTTAAGTGCCTTTCCACTATATGTTTGTATGTATTACCCATATTTGAAGGTATAGTTTAAAAGAGGGAGCTCTGGTAGCATAGTGGCTAAGATACTTGCCTGCTAACCAGACGGCTGGCGGTTCAAACCCACCAGCCACTCCTCAGAAGGAAGGTTGGGCAATACTACTTCCGTAGTGATACTGCCTCGGAAACCCAAGGAGGGGTCGCTATGAGTCGGGTCCGACTCGACGGCACATAACAACAACAACAAAAGTTTAAAAGAAAGAAACAACTGATTCTTCTTAAGGGATCAGGAAAGACTTTCTTAGGAAAGTCTTATTTGTCTAGATCTTGAAAAAGGAGGAGATGGATGAGGTCATCCCAATTGGAGGGAATGTCATGTACAGAGGCATGGAAGAAGGAGACAGTTGGGAATATTTGGAGAGTAGGTCACATGTTCAGGGAGTGAGGCTAGAAAGGTAAGTTAGACCAGGTGTGTCAGTAAGGAATTTGGAATTGATCTCAGGGGTCACTGGTAGGTTTTAAATGATTGTAACTTTGTCAGATTTGAGTTTCAGAAATATAGCCCTAATAGCAGTTTAGAGGAGGGTGTTAGAGGAATTTAAAATCAGTATCTGGGACTAAATCTAGCAAGACTATGTATGTGTGAGACCATACATAGTTAGGCGGAACCCATCCATACAGGAAAAATTTTTAAATTTTGTTAAGGGATATTAAAGATCCATGTGAATTGAAATCATATTTATTGTTGAGCAGCTGCAATATTATAAAGATGTAAATTTTAGATATAATGCAGTCCTAGTCAAAATCCAACAATGAGAGAGAGAGAGAAATTTGATAAGCTGAGTCTATAATTTATAAGATCTGACCAAATAGCTAAGAAACTTTAAAGGAAGGGGGTTGGATAACTCTTGTCTTATGTCTTGACTTATAAACTAGATAGTGGTGGTGGTGGTGTTTGTTGGGTGCCATCAACTGATTCTAGCTCATGGTGACCCCATGTAACAGAGTTGAGCTGCTCCATGGAGTTTTTGTGTCTGTCATCTTTACGGAAGTAGATTGCCAGGTGGTTTTCCTGTGGAGCTGCTGGGTGGGGTCAGCCTAACTTTTCAGTTAGTAGTCAAACACTTAAACAGGGCTCTTTTTATATTAATTAATAATTTGTACCACCAGGGCTCCTTTTATAGTAATTAATAAACCCATGGACGAAAACAGAGAGCCCCCAAACAGACCCAGACATCTGTGATTTGTGAGAGGTGGCACTACAGAAGAATGAGGAAGGAACCAACATTTTAAAAAATGCTGCTGGAGGCATATGAACTGAATATTTACATTAGGTAGATACCCTCCTTGAAGAGAGCAATCATGAGAGAATAGAAGGGCTGTGTATGCACAGGGAGACAGCTGGGGGTGGGGGCAGGAGTGCATGGGAGGGAAGGACACAGGTTAGAGGTAACTATGGGGAGGAAATAAGAGGGGAGCTGTTCCATTGTGGGAAATTGCAGACAATGGATTTGCTTTGTAAATTTTCACCCAAATCACAATAAAAATTTAAAAAAAAAAGTGCTGCTGGGACAATTGGGTATAAACACCTATTCACTTATCGACTGTCTCATTTGACATTTTGCATTTACAACAATAGAAAAAAATCTGTTATCTAACTATTTTGCACATTAATGAGGAGCTGAGGTAAGAGTTGGGAGGAAGAGAAGAAGGGTAAGTTTTGTGAGAGGGAGCAAGGTCACCTAGGCTACCAGCCATTCATTTTTACCCAGGTTTGGAGAAAGAACTGGGCTGGGCTGTGGCTAGTAGTGCATGGTAGGTGGGCAGTATGCATGCACAGGAGGTGGAGTTTGTGAGAGGGAATGAGGTCATTGGGGCTGCATTGGTTCTTATTACCCAAGTTGGGCAGAGGAACATGGGGCAGGTGGGCAGCATGCAGGGAGGTGGTGGGAACCAGGGCTGCAAGAATTGGGCAGGGGCTTGAAAGTCTCTTCCAAAGAGACCTTTCTGCCATCTCTGTCAGGCCCAGGTGGCCAGGTCTTACCTACTCACAGGCCCTGGAGCCTCCTGCCAAGGCCTATCTCTGGGGCTGGCTGATCTTCCAGAAGGGAAAAATGAAGCATGGAGGGCTGTGCAGAGGGCTGGAGTATGGCCAGATATTGGTGGGCCCTAGCTGCTCTCCGGAGGCGTCAAGCAATCCCTGACCACCACCACCACCCCTAACCTCCTGCGGACTCCACGGTGGTGGAGAAGGGGGCCCTGCTGTGCCTTGTGCATCCTGAGTTGTGATGGACACCTGAGACACAGTGAGCAATGAAGAGTGGTAGGGACACCAGTGCCAGACATGAGGTGGCCAGGCTCTCGTATAACACCAATTTTCGTGTAATAACCTGGTCTTTGGAACCTAATCAAGTCATTATATAAGTGAGGAGTAGGTGTATTTCAACTCATACCAAAAAAATTCCATTTAGGAAACCTATAAAGGTTTTAAAAGATTATATAAGAGAATAGCTTCATGATCCTATTCTAAGAATAGGGAAAGATTTTAATGTCTTTCATTTATGTGCTAAGCAAAATTTATTTTTTTCAGTGTATATTTATATATGTATTTTTATAAAAATACTTAGAAGAAGGCCATTGTTATCAGTAGCTGTAATCTGAATATTGTTGTGTTGAGATGACAGAGTAGACACAAAGTTTACAGAACAAATGAAGCAAAAAGCCAGGTACAAATTGTCATCACTTTCACAAAACAGATTTTTTAAAAGCACTAATAAGATAAAATATCTACAATGCTAGCTATGCTAAAATTAAAACTTTTATTCATAAAAAGAAGCCATAAAGACCATGAAAAGACAGCTACACAGTGGGAAAATATATCTGAATGACAAAACCAAGAAAAGACTTGGATCTAGAGCACATAAAGAATTTACACAGTTTAGAAAGAAGACAATACAACAAAAATGGGTGAAAACTTGAAAAGGCTGTCACAAAAAGAAATATAAATAGCCTAGGAACTCTGGTAGCCTAGTGCCTAAAGCACTTGACTGCTAACCAGAAAGCAGGCAGTTCAAACCCACTAGCCACTCCTCGAAGGAAGGTTGGGCAATCTACTTCCATAGTGATACTACCTCGGACACCCAAGGAGGGGTCTCTATGAGTCAGGTCTGACTCTATGGCACATAACAACAACAAATAAATATACGGAAAGATGCCCAATTTGGTTAGTACAGGAAATCAAATTAAAATCCTATTGAGATAACCCCAGACTGGTGAAAGCAAAAAAAGGTACAACGATACCATGTGCCAAGCGTTGATGCAGATATGAAGCAAAAAAAACTCTCATACACAGTTAGTGGGAAAACCATTTATAAAACCAGTTCGAAAAACAGTTTAGCATTTTGAATGACTCGGCAGTTCCCTTCTGATGTCTATGCTGTGGAATCTTTATGAATATTTGTAGCAGCATTATGTGTAGTAGCCCAAACTAGAAACAATGCAAATGTTTATCAGCAGTAGAATGGACAGATAAATTATGGTTAGGTTCATAACATTAAATATGTAGCAATAAAAATGATTAAACTATAGTTCATGAGTTAGAATTGACTCTCGTGACAAGTAACAACAACAACTTGCTCAGTGTGGGTAGCAACTTGCAAAAGTGTGGATAAATCTTAGAAACATAACTGTTGAATGAAAAAAGCAAAACATAAAAGAATACATACATTAAGATTTCATTTATATAAAACTTAAAAACCGGCCAAACGAATAGAAGCTGGAAACATTTGAATAAAATTATTTAAAAGTAATGATGAGGAAAAGTCATATTTCTAAATCTATTTTATGTTATTTTCAGTATGCACATGGAATTAAATTGATTAATTAAATATTGCAAATAATCATTTGACTTTTGTCTGCATCTCCCAATATTAATACATTCAGTTATGCCAAAATATTTGGTGTGTATATGTGGGGAGCACGGGTGAGAGGAAATGTTAGGACACTATAGTGGATTACATATGGTACTTAGAAGATAGAATTATACTTACTAGGTTTGACTGAAGGATAAGAAATGATCAAGGATGACCCAAGGTTCAGTTTAAAGAGCTGATGAATGCAGTTGTTACTTGCAGAGATAGGGGATAAATTTAAATCCATGAATGGGAGAGGGAGTTGGTTTGCATGCTTTCAAGTAATCTCTGTTTTTATTATTAATGTGTCCTGACTGCTCACCAGAAGGCTGGCGGTTCAAACCCACCAGCCACTCCTCGGAAGGAAGGTTGGGCAATCCTCCTTCCGTAGTGATACTGCCTCGGAAACCCAAGG
>NW_006921598.1:13744164-13744916 GCF_000298275.1 Orycteropus afer afer
AAATTTGTTTTTGCAGTCAGCAATTCATACGCATTTTGTTTTGTGACATTGATTGCAATCCCCACAATGTAACAGCTCTCTTCCCACTTCCTCCTTTTAGTTACCTTTTCCCTGTGTCCTTTCCTATGCATTCCTGCCTTCTGAGTTTTATCCCTGTGCACATGCTGCCCTTCTGATCTCTCCTGGTTGATTGTTCTAAGGAGTGCGTGCTTCTCTGTTGTAATAGTTCACCTCGAAGGCCTGTCCGTTGTTTGACTAAAAGTTGAGCCATGAAAGTAAGTTCATTTCCAGGCCCATAGGGTGACTAAGAGCCATAGTCTTGGGGTTCCACTTGTCTCTGTCAGACTAGTAGCCCGGTCTTTTTTACGATTTTGAGTTTTGTCCCATATTTCTCTCCTACTCTCTAGGATCTCCAATTTTTTTTTTTTTCCTAAGTCTTTTTTTTTTTTTTTAATTTTATTTTATTTATTGTGATATGGGTGAAGATTTACAGAGCAAATTCACTTTCCATACAGCAGTTTACATATACTTTGTCTCATGTCATTGACCACAATTTACAATGCAACAGCTCCCCTCCCACTTCCTCCCAATAGTTACCTCTTCCCAGTGTCCATCCCTCCAAACACTCCTGCCCCCTGAGCTGTCTCCCTGTGCATAAGTTTAGCATTTTGAATGACTCGGCAGTTCCCTTCTGATGTCTATGCTGTGGAATCTTTATGAATATTTGTAGCAGCATTATGTGTAGTAGCCCA
>NW_006921598.1:13747788-13754575 GCF_000298275.1 Orycteropus afer afer
GGTATTTTCACGCAAATTCTTCTGCTATTTGGGGTTTAGTCTACTTCTGTATCCTTCCCTTCAAGGCTCAGCGGTCCAAGATTATCTTCTGTGTCTGTGTAAATTGGTTTCCCTTTTCTTTGTTGAAGAGGGTCTGTGCAGTCCTTCTGCCTAGTCCGCCATCTTGCCGGAACCCCCTAGGATCTCCAATTTTGATCTCTGTCAGAGTGGTTGGCAGTGGTAGTTCTTCTGGTCTCAGGATCGTGTAAACTGAAGTTCCCTTGGTCCACTAGCCCCTTGGATTATTTGTTATAATAAGGGAACCTGCAGATAAGATCAATAATTTTGGCAAACACAGAATTAGAGCAGATAATCTAAAACTCATAGTACAAGGCATATTAAACAGTTTGATTGTAGCAATTCTTAGGACATTTTATTCCTTTGACTACCTTTTGCATATCTTTAAATATCATTAGATATTCACCACTATTTAAAATACTTTGAAAATATTTTCTTATGGAAATTCAAAAATGTACACCAAAGTAGAGAAAATAATATAGGGGTTTCATCACTTTACTTCAACAATTATCAACACTTGGCTTGTGTCATTCCTTCTACCTTCCACCCCACTGGATTATCTTAAAATAAATCCCAGACTTTGTATCATTTCAGCTGTAAATAGTTCAGAATACCATATTTACTGGAAATTTTTGTTGCGTGTGGAATATTCAGTTGTAAATATTTTTGAACACTTTTCACTTGCCTTTTTAGTAAATTAGATTACTTGCTGAAGTATTCATAGGAGAAATTATATCTTATACTTTAATAAAATTAACATTTTACTTTTAATTGCAGGGAAAATTATAAAGTCTGTTCCCGGAAAACTAATGAAAGAGGTGAATAATTGATTTATGTATGTTTTATAATAGTCATAAGCATAATTATGTATATTTTATATAAAATAGCCATAAACATATTTAAATATAGATGAATTATAATGGGTTATAAGATACTAAAAATCATAATTTTGATTTTGGATTCTCATACAAAGATTTTTATATCACTACAGAAAGGTCAGCATTTGGAGCCTTTCATCATGAATTTCATTAATTCTTGTGAATCTCCAAAGCCTAAACCAAGTAGACCAGAACTGACCATTCTCAGCCCTACTTCAGAAAACAACAAAAAGGTACTGCAAGTTGCATTGAAAAACCATTAAGTTTTAAGTTGCCCTTGTTAAGATTTAGTTTCTTTAATACTTTTTTATTGTGTTTTTGGTGAAAGTTTACACAGGTTGTCAACATTCTCATTAATTGTATTCTGGTTGTTCTGAGATTACTTTCCATGATAGGGAGAATTCTTTGTTTATGAAATGTAAGGGGCCTTAAATTTTTTTTTTATGGAAATCAGTTGCACACTGTATAGTGAGAAAATTTATTTCATTTGGTTCTTTGCTTTACTGTAGTTAATGTTTCTTCAGATAATGTATTTACAAACTATTACCATTTGTGTGTTTGGGGGATTTTGAAAAATGGTCTTCTTAGGATGTGAATTACCAATTTCTAACAATCAAGGGATTAATTGCTGTAAGGAATTTATTTATATTACCTAATTTTAATGGTTTATAAAATATTTAATCCATTTATTAAACAAGCATTTTATTGTATGCCTACTGTTCAGTGCTATGAACTAAGGATATAAAGATACAGTCCCTGTCCTCCAGACCTCAGTTTCGTGCCAAAATACTGCAAGCCTAGGGTGCTATGGCAGGTCAAAGTCCAGCTACCCCCAGAAAACCCTTCACGTTTTTTATTTTTATAAATAATAACTTTAAGTTTTGTTTTGCTTTTTTGCTTTATAACTTTATTGTTGGTAAACAGAAATGCAGTTAATTTTTTGCATATTGATTTTTTAAAAATCTATAATATTCCTCCACTGCACGCACTTCTTAATAGTTACCTGTTTTACTTCATTTCATTTATTTCTTGACTTATTTCTATTAGGCTAAACTCCTAGGAGAAAAGTGATCCATCTTGTATTACTTGGTTTTGGCATACTTTCTAGCATGTTGAAAGTACTTAATAAATGTTTATTGAATGGATCTGTGAGTAAGCAAAATAATGCTTTTGTTAGAATCAGTTACCATTATACATTTGAATATTGATTTTGCATCTTTAGGGGGTAATCAGGGCTGTGATTTACTTTCATCATTTTTACTGAGTAGTTCAAAGTATCCTTTTTTTTTTACTTTGATTAGGCCTTTCTAGGTTTTGATTATTCTTGTCCTACTTAAAGCACAATTTTCACTTCTGAGTACCCATTAATTAAATAGTGATTTATAATTTTTAAATAATGTTAGTTTCAAATTATCTGTCATTAGTGTAATTGTGCATATTTATTATGTTCATTTGTTTCCTGTGGTGTGAAAAAAAAAGGGAGTTCTTTATGGCTCATGAATTATCTGTCATGTCTAAAATGAATGCAGGCTTTTATCTAATATTTTGAGGGAACTTGTATTTTGTATATAATTTTAAGTATACATTTGGAATTTTGAAAGCAGATCTTAACCTATCTACTTTTCTGTTTTGATTGGAAAAAGTTTAAATACTTTTGCTGGTCACTTGAGCCTTGGTCATTATCACCCATAGGTGTAATAAACTATGTATCTCTTTATTATTTCAACTTTTCCTTTAGCTTTACAATGATCTTTTCAAGAATAATGCAAACCGAGCTGAGAATATAGAGAGAAAGCAAAATCAGAATTATTTTATGGAGATGATGACTGTAGAAGGAGTCTATGATTACCTGATGTATGTAGGTAAGATCTCAGTGGTTTAACTTAAGACCTCTATTTCCATCTTCTCTTGTATTTGTTTCTGTAATGCAAATTAATGCTCTCGAGTATTACCCCTTCAAAACTTTTTTTTTCAATTGAAAATACTTACAAGAATTTTAAACAATTGGTCTTGAATGTGTTAACAGTACTGGTATTTAGAAATGAACTGTTGACCATTGTCACTTGTATTTTTGTATTGGGAAATGCTCAGAATGCCCATCTGTATTAATAATGAGGTATTCCTTGTGATGTTCTCAGGACGAGTGGTTTTCCAGGTTCCTGACTGGCTTCATCATCTCTTAATGGGAACTCGAATCCTCTTCAAAAACACCCTGGAAATGTACACTGACTACTATCTGCATTGTAAACTAGAACAGTTATTTCAGGAACACCGTTTGGTCTCACTCATAACACTTCTCAGAGGTTTGTATGTTCATGGGTTTCATTCAATTTTGAGTACTCTTAATGATGGTAACTGGATCTAAAAGATGTTGTTGTTGTGTGCCGTCGAGTCGGCCCCAACTCATAGCGACCCTTCCTTTGGTTTCCGAGGCATCACTACGGAAGTAGGATTGCCCAACCTTCCTTCCAAGGAGTGGCTGGTGGGTTTGAACCACCAGCCTTCTGGTTAGCAGTCAAGTGCTTTAGCCACTATGCTACCAGAGCTCCTGGATCTAAAAGATAAGAAGTACTTTTTCCGTAATTCAGTTTATTAGTATCTCTATTATGAGGAAACACTTTGTGTATAAATAATTGCAAATTTCAGCAAAAATTTCCTTTGTCTCTTTTTTTTAGATGCTGTATTCCGTGAGAATACTCAGCCTCGCTCTCTCCAAGACAAGCAAAAGCGAGCAAAGCAGAGTTTTGAAGAAATGATGAATTACATCCCAGGTGTAATATTAAAGAAGTAACTTATGTTCATATGAATTAGCACTCCTTTGAGGTCACAGCACATATTAATCACTGAGGCTATTTTTTACTGTGAGTTTTCATTTTAGAAATAGCTGTAAGGACCAATTAAAATTAACTCTTTAGTTTAAAAATACGTGGTTTTTATGATGCTAGCAAGACAGGCTGTTTTTACATACATGATAGCGAGAGATTTTCAACAAAAACTTATAATCAAACTGATCAAAGTGACAAGTCTGTAGGGCAATTAAAATCCTGTTGCCCACTGCACTATTTTGTTTTGTGACATTGATTGCAGTCCCCACAGTGTAACAGCTCTCTTCCCACTTCCTCCTTTTAGGTACCTTTTCCATGTCCTGTCCTGTGTATTCCTGCCTTCTGAGCTTTATCCCTGTGCACGTGCTGCCTTTTTAATCTCTTATGGTTGATTGTTCTAAGGAGTGCGTGCTTCCCTGTTGTGTATGCACTATGAGTATAGTTGCACTAAGTTCTGTGTAACTAAAAGATCAAATTTCGTTTATTCCCAAATGATTGAACACCATCCACATGCCACGTACTCTGTAGAGTTCAAGGCATTTAAAAAAATGTATTGAGTATCTCAGTATAGCAGAGAATACAGATAAAGCTTACTTGAATAATAGAGGCATGTTTCAGTTACAGAGGTATTAAAAAGGAGGAAGATTGGTCATCTCTGTTGTAAAGGAAGTAGATTGCCCAGCCTTCCTTCTGAGGAGTGGCTGGTAGGTTTGAACCACCAGCCTTCTGGTTAGCAGTCAAGTGCCTTAGGTACTACGCTACTTCTGTAGTGATACTACCTCGGAAACCCAAGGAGGGGTCACTATGAGTCATGTCTGACTTGATGGCACACAACAACAACAACAACAATATTGTAAAGGAAGAAGCTCTGGTGGCGTAGTGCCTAAAGCATTTGACTAGTAACTAGAAGGCTGGCAGTTCAAACCCACCAGCTACTCCTTGGAAGGAAGATTGGGCAATCTACTTCCATAAAGCTACTGCCTCAGAAACTCAAGGAGGGGTCGCTATGAGTCGGAAACAACTCTATGGCAGTGAGTTAGTTTAGTTTATTGTGGAGAAAGTAGGTGTGGGACACTAAGTAAATGAATGGTAGCCTCTTACAAGAGACCAAAAGGCATAATGGTTAAGAGCTCGGCTGCTAACCGAAAGTTTGGCAGTTTGAACTGACCCTGTGGCTCTAAAGGAGAAAAGACCTAGCATTTAGCCCCCAGAAAGATGGTTGTTGTTAGGTGCTGTCAGGTTGCTTCCGACTCACAGTAGCCCTACATAGAACAGAATAAAAAACCTGCACCATTCATTGCAGCCACTTTGTCAGTCCATCTTGTTTAGTGTCTTCCCTTCTTTCACTGACCCACCCTCTACTTCACCAAGCATGATGTCCTTCTCCAGGGACTGGTCCCTCCTCATAGTATGTTCAAAGTACTTGAGATAAAGTCTTACCATCCTTGGATTCTGGCTGTACTTCTTCCAAGGCAGATTTGTTTGTTCCTTTGACAGACTGTGTATATTTAATATTCTTCACCAGCACCATAATTCAAAGGCATCAATTCTTCTTCAGTCTTCCATATTCATTGTTCAGCTTTCACATGCATATGAGGTGTTTGAAAATACTATGGTTTGGGGTGGGGCTTTTGCCCTCAAAGTGACATCTTTGCTCTTTAACATTTTAAAGAGGTCTTTGCAGCACATTTGCCCAGTGCAGTATTTTACCAAATTTCTTGATTGCTGCTTCCATGGGTGTTGATGGCGGATCAAGTAAAATGAAATTCTTGGCAATATCAGTATTTTCTCCATTTATCGTGATACTGCTTATTGGTCCAGTTGTGAGGATTTTTGTTTTTTTTTTTATGTTGAGGTGGAGTCCATACAGAAGACTGTAGCGTTTGATCTTCATCAGTAAGTGCTTCAGGTTCTCTTCACTTTCAGCAAGTAGGGTTGTGTCATCTGCATATTGCAGGTTGTTAATGAGTCTTCCTTCAATCCTGATGCAGTGTTCTTCATATATTTGAGCTTCTCAGATTATTTGCTCAGCATACAGATTGATTAAGTATGGTGAAATCTGGAGTGCAGATACTGCCACATCTGTCCTGATTTTGAACTGTGAAGTATCCCCTTGTTCTGTTTGAACAAGTGCCTCTTTGTCTGCGTACAGGTTCCACATGAGCACAATTATGTGTTCTGGAATTCTTACTCTGCAAAATGTTACCCATAATTTACAATGATCCACATAGTTTGTTGCATTTTGCATAGTCAATAAAATGCAGATAAACGTCTTTCTGCAATTCTCTGCTTTCAGCTAACCATCTGATTATATCCTACGAAACCCTGTGGGACAGTTCTGCTCTGGCATATAGGGTCAATATGAGTTGGAACTGACTGCTCAGCACACAAAAACAACCACCTCTTGCTGAGATGGGTAATACAAGGAAATAAGGTCAAGGGATCAAAGCAGAAGATTCTTAATTGAGAAAAGTTTGAGTGTGAAGTGCCTATAAGTTATACAGGAGTATAGTAAGCAATTGGGTATAAGGTTTGAAACTTAGAGGAAATGTGGTAGAGGATAGAGATAAAGGAATCATGTGTGAATTAGTACTAGTGCCCAGGAATAAAATCCCTAATAAGAAGAGAAGAGAGCTTAAGAAAGAACCTAGAGAATTAACATTGAAACCTCAGAATAGACCTGTGAGGACAATAAAGTCTGTGTGAAGCCATTAATTTTAAAACATTGTTCTGGTAGTAAAAGTGAACAAAAACTATTTTTGAGTAAGTTTTCTGTATGCAAATAGTGAAATAATTTCTTACCTGTTCTGTAACATGGGCAACCCTTAACATTCATGGTTTTAGGAGTCCCAGTTTTGATATTCAAGAAACACATGGAAAGCTAGTGAATGTTGTTGTTCTTCTTGTTGTTAAGTGCCGTCGAGTCGTTTCCGACTCATAGCGACCCCATGCACAGCAGAACGAAACACTGCTCAATCCTGTGCCAGCCCCACAATCCCTGCTATACTTGAGCCCATCATTGCAGCC
>NW_006921598.1:13757855-13773685 GCF_000298275.1 Orycteropus afer afer
TACTTCAGGTGTTCCTGAATTGTCTCTCCTCACCTGTAACCCTGGGGCTAGTGAATGTAGTAATTTATTATTTTTCTGAGACATTCACAATTTTGCGTTTGAATGACAACTACTCTAAGACTGCTGTTGAAAAAGGAGTAACTCAGCTACTAGGAGCCTTTGTGGTACAGTGGTAAAGCTACTAACTGAAAGGTTGGGCGTTCATATCCACCAGCCACTCCCTGGAATAAAGATGTAGTCTGCTTCTGTAAAGATTTATGGCCTTGGAAACCCTAGGGGCAGTTCTACTCTGTCCTGAAGGGTCACTGATTTGGAATCGACTTGATGGCAGTGGGTTTAGTTTGGTCATTTAGGTAGTAAGTAAGCCTAGCATTTCTTTCTATTGTCTTCTTTTCTTTATATCTTACTTAGTAACTCCTTAAGGAGCTGGAAGGATCACTTAGATTTGTCCATTATGCTTCATGCATTTTAATTGGGAAATTCTGTTGTAGTTTGGGGACTGAGGATTCACAAAGATCAATACTGGGCCACATATCTTGAAAACGTCAAGGATATGCTGTTCTTACTGTAAATTGAATTTGATGTTTGCATCTCGGGGTTAAATTTATCTCATAGAGCAAAATATAAAGTGAGAATTTTCCATGAAAAGCATGAAATTCAGTTATGGTTGAGGAAGAAAAGGAAAATATTTAAATATCTTACTTGCTTAAGAATAATTTTCTTAGGGGGATAAAATTTAGCATAAATTTTAATAAGGATTAACTCTTTTTAGGACTCCTGGTGGCATAGTAGTTAACACATTTTGTTGCTAACCAAAAGGTTGGCAGTTTGAACCCATCAGCTTCTCCATGGGAGAAAAATGAAGCAGTCTGCTTCTGTAAAGATTTACAGCCTTGGAAACCCTATGGGGCAGTTCTGTTCTGTACTGTAGGATCACTGTGAGTCAAAATGGCAGTGGGTTTGGTTTGGCTTGGAACTCTTTTTGGTAACAGGAATAATACATGACAGCTGTGGAGTCAAAAATGAATATGAATTTTTTTGTTTTTAATATTATGCTTTAGGTGAAAGATTACATAGCAAATTAGATTTCCATTCAACGATTCCTACACATTTTTTTCTGTGACATTAATTATATCCTTCTAACAACAAAATGTGTCAGTACTGTGTTTCTACCTTGCCTGCCCCGTTTCCACCCATTTAGTTTCCCTGGCTCTCTTTGCCTTTTTTTTTTTTTTTTTTTTTTGGTAAGTGTACATTATAATATTTATTACCAACAACCCTTACAACTCCAAAATTCATCACAGCGATCTTTGTATTTGTATTAATGTTGACCACTTAATCTTGTATATAATTGTTTAAAGGAACATATTTCTCATGGATGTTATTATTTATTTTATAGGCCAGTCTTTTATTTGGCTGAAAGGTAACCTCCAGGAGAGTGGCTTCAGTTCAAGGTTAAAAGGGTATCTTAAGGCAGTAGTCTTGGAGGTTCCTCTAGTCTCTATCAGTTTAGTAAGAATCTGAACTTTTTGACTATAAATTAGTGTTTAAACATTTGTTGCAATTCCCAAAATGATTATTCTATAAGATGGTTAATAGTCACTATATAATAGTGATTATGTAAGAAGTACAGAAATAATTTTAAAATTCACATTTATTGAAGAAACAGGTTAAAAAAACAAGCTTATTTTTTTTCTGATATTAAAATATTCAAACATTTTGAGAATACATAGAATAAAAAGTAGAAGTCATCTATTCCCCATATTCTCCAGTTTGATGTGAATCTATATAGACATCTTTCTATTCATAGAAAATATAAGTGTACAAATGTACATTTGTCATTTCAGGGTTTTAATTTGTTTTGTTTTACCCTAATAAATCAAAAAACCAAAGTCACTGTGCCCTTGAGTCGGATCTGACTTAGAGTGATTCGTCCTTGGGTTTGCGAGGCAGTATCACTACGGAAGTAGATTGCCCAGTCTTCCTTCTGTGGAGTGGCTGGTTTGAACCACCAGCCTTCTGGTTAGCAGTCAAATGCCTTAGGCACTACACCACCAGAGCGCCTTTTACCCTAATAGGCTAATACAATATATAGTATTTTCCTTTGTATCTTTGTATAGTATTTTCCTTTGTATCTTTGTATCACTTAATAATAGAAGCTGATTTCTTTTTTGCAACATTCCTCAGAATTTGTGGTATGCTTTGTGTGTTGAGACTCTCCAGTGCTGTTATTTCCCAACTTGACAACAGAACTTTTTTTTCCCAGGAGCATCTTATAGGAATGTTGGTTTAAGAAATGCTGATTTATAGTTTTTGCATATTATCCAGGAAACAGAGTGGGGATTTTGCTTTATTACCCACTGGATGAACATTTTATAATATAGAATGATTTGACATGTGGCTTTCTTGTTTAGATCTGATAGTCAAGTGTATTGGCAAAGAAGCCAAATATGAAAGCATCAGACTTCTGTTTGAAGGGTTACAGCAGCCAGTACTCAACAAGCAGGTAAAATTCAGTGAATGATACAGCAAAGTGTCTGATGTATTATTATTATTAAATCAAGACAATGTAACTCAAACATTCCAATGGAAAAAAGTGTGTTTTATTTATTACTCTTTTGTCCCAATTACCTTATTTCTATGTAACAGGAATTGTTTGGATTTAAGTTGAACATAAAGTATATTTGTTGCAGAAATTTTGAAATATACAGAAAATTGAGGAAAAGTGAAAATTTTAATCAATAATTTCATCATTCAGGTTATATAGACTAACCACAGTTAATGTTTTTTGTTTATAATCTATATATTTTTTTGAAACTTAGTAGAAGTACAGTTGTGTGTCCTGCTTGTTTTTTTAAAAATATGTTATATATAAAAATATTTAACATATAAGTGAATTATGAGAGACATAATAATAAAATGTTTACATGGGAACAAATGGGTACCTACCACCCATGTTAAAAAGCAGGACATTATTGATACTACTGAAGCTACTTTTGTGCTTGCTTTGTAATATATTGTGAATCCTAGTCTCTGTCTTTCCGTTTACAGGAAACCATTATCCTGAGTTTTATGTTTATCATATTTTGGTTTTTTGCCTAATGCCTTAAAAATTTTTTCTTTTTTGGGGTGCTTTAGCTGACTTATGTTTTATTGGACATTGTGATTCAGGAACTATTTCCAGAGCTCAATAAGGTAACTGAAAAGCAGTAGTTTTATTCTTTTAATATATGTTGACATTTATTTTAATTAGGGATAAAAAATTAAGGAAACTTTTGTGACTTTTTTCCTAAGCAAATGCCTCTTTATAGTTTCTTTATTCAGCATGCCTACACATAGAGTGGATTTGGGGTGGGAGCAGGAACTGCATAGCCTCTTCCTTGACTTCATCCCTTCCTAATCACAAGCAGATAGGGACATTACACTAGTGACAGTCTTCCCAGAGGTAGAGGAAGTCTTGGCACTAGAATGGAGCAAATTCTTCAGACTGTCACCTGTAACATATATGTCAGAGATTTGAGTATTTTTTTAACCAAGTTGAGTTTATATGAATCCAGAGCACAAAATAAATGAGTTAGAGAATGGTAATAGTATTATTCACCACTCATCTGTCAGTTTGTTGTACTGTGGGGGCTTGTGTGTTGCTTTCTATGAGGCAGGAGGCTCTGCCACTGGTATTTCAAATACCAGCAGGGTCACCCATGGTGGACAGGTTTCAGTGGAGCTTCCAGACTAAGACAGACACAGAAGAAAGAAGAGGACATTAACTTCTCAAACATTGGCCAGGAAAACCTTACGACTAGCAGTGAAACACTGTCTGATATATTACTGGAGAACTTTCACAGGACCAGGCAGTGTTTTGTTCTGTTGTACAAAGGGTCGCTATGAGTCAGAGCAACTCGACAGCACCTAACAACAACAATGAAAAATAATATTATTATATTGAATCTTGTGTATTTTGAGATTCGAGTAAAGGTGTAAGTCATTAATTTTTACTGTTTTATCATTTTTCTCACTGATTTCTTCGGTCTGATATAAAAGCTACTCTTCAAGGCTGTGGTATAGCAATAAAATGTCAGTCTTGTAGATTAGAGAAAAACAAATGTGAATTCTTTCCCTATTAGTTATGAACTTTCAAGTTATATATTAAATGTATATTAAAGCAGAATGGAAGTTACAGAGTTTCTATTTCTATGTTCTGTTTACATGGGAATCAATACCAGAAAACCCCAGCTCTCTCTTTGAGATTTTATAAGGTTTGACTAAACTTTGTCATTTACTCCTCTTTGAAAAATAGATATCTGTTGCATATGCCAGTTGATTTCTTTTGGCGTGCAATATGTGCATATGTTAGATTAGAATTTTAATATCCTAGAGCTATTAGGCAATTCATAAATGAACTCTATATTATTGTCATCTCTTAAATACATTTATTTTTACTGTAGGTACAAAAGGAAGTTCCCTCTGTGACATCCTGGATGTGAACGTTTGGATTTGGGATAGAGTAACCAGTTGAAATTTCTGTTGTGCTAGTGTAGTAGATACATATTTTATTTTACTTTTGTATATTCTTGTACATATCATGTAATTGAGTGTCTGAAATTTTGATTGTTTTGTTTTAATAAAGACTAACAAACAATAATGATTAAAAATGATTGAGTTTCTTAGCCTTTATTTTATACTTGTCATCCATACTTTATTAGAGCAAAAATCACGTTAATTGACATTTTTAAAAGAAATAATTCATAACCCTCTTTGGGCAAACATATAAAATTGATAACTTCTATTGTATCACTTTGAAAATAATTATGGTTAGAATGGAGAAACATGAGTACAGTCTAATTTACTTTCTTATTTATAGCTAATCTATTTTAGTAGATTTGTTTTCCGATTTTCCGTTTTCTGCATAATTAACTGTCTATAAATAAAATTTTCTTTGTCATAATAAACAAAGGACTTCTCTTCACCCTTGCTGGGTGAGTGGGTCACAGCCTTGTTGGCTGTGAAAGTTGATTACTTACAGATATTTGTGATTGTGCAGTTATTGTTAAGTTTCACTGAATGTGTGTGACTATATTCCAGAAGCTTAGGTAAACAACTGGCGTAAACAAATTTTTGGTGTATGTTTGTTATTTCTCCAAAAGAAAAATACAGAATTAACTGTAGTCTCAGGAGCTCTGATAGCATAGTGCCTAAGGCACTTGACTGCTAACCAGCAGGCTGGCGGTTCAAACCCACCAGTCACTCCTCAGAAGGAAGATGGGGCAATCTACTTCTGTAGTGATAACACCTTGGAAACCCAAGGAGGGGTCGCTGTGAGTTGGGTCTGACTCAACAGCACATAACAATAACAGCAACTGTATTCTCTGGGAAAGTTAATTTAAGATATCATTTTTAAGATTCAGTGTTTTAGACTTTTACTTGGAGTTCCTTGTTATGTTATGTTTTTTCTCCTTCATGAAACAAATTTTTCTTTCAGGATTGAGCATTTTGTGTTTAGTTATTGGTTTCAGTGTTCATTCAGAATATATTGAGCATCAGCTATGTGTTAGGCACTATGTTGGGTACTATGGGAACTCTAAATATACTTTGGAAAACCTGTTTAATGATAATTCATTTATTTTTCCTAAGGTTTTAAAAAATGGTCATTAAGATATTACACATTTTGGAAAGGTTGTTATCAATAGTTTTATTATACTGTTAAATGCTTGAAAGTTCTACAATGTGTATGAGTTTCTTCACATCAAAGCTTTAACACCAAGCTTTAAACATTTCCTGATTTCTCAGTGACAGGTAAAAATTTAATCAGGAGAATTTATATCTAGAGAATTTTGAACCTTAGTGCCTGGAAAAGAAATATTTAAAATCCTTTTTTCCGCTATCTTCTCCTGTTCTTTAAGTTTTATTTAATTTAGATGAGAAAAATACAGTTTTGGAAGAGCACTATGAAAAGAAAATCAGATGTATAAAAGCCTATACCTTGAAAATTAATAAATTTTTCACATTAGTAAAAAGGGAAAGGAACTAAAATTCACTGTTTGCTATTTGCTAGGCAAGTTACACACACTATCACATTGCATCAGCACAGGAACTACCATGCTATTATTTTATGGGTGAAGATACTGAGGCCAGGAAGCGTGATAAAGTTAGAATTTATGTTCTTGTCACTGCTGTGTCAGAGAAAGCCTTTGTTTTCTGAAAGTAGTCACTCTCTGGATCTCTTTGAAAAGTTGTGTTCCCTTGATTCATTCCAAGTATTTTACTTTGCATATTCTTTCCATCCATTTTCAGGTGTCCCCTAGTGCATGAGCTTCATGGAGAACTCATTTCAAAAGTGTTTCCACAAACAGAGCTATCAGTGTTTCTGGTTGGGAGGATAAAATGAAATTAAATAGATGACAGGACACTTTGAAATTTGAAAGGACATTATAAGATTATAACTTTAATACTAATTTGTAGATATCAGATGATTCTGAAGAAGGGTTGAGTTTCAAGCATCATTTTATAGCCTTATTGAAAAGCATTAGAATAAAGTATAAACAGAAGTTGAGTTTGCCCATTGTTCTTAGCAGAACATATAATGATATATAATCAAGGTGTTATTTCTGCTAAGGTCAGGGCCTTTGTCATTTTTGACTGTCCAGAATTGAACATCCTTGGAGAAATTTCAAGAGTTTTGGGAGGGAAGATACCAGTTTCTATTTAGGGGAGACAACTTGGGTATGTGATCCAGACTTAGCTAATTAGATGTTCCTGTCTGGACGAAGGGAAGATAGAAGGCACCAGATAGTCAGAGGCCCTTATGGGTGAAGGCTGCTGTGGAGTCAGCCTGGTAGCATTGCTGCCTTAGTGCAGGACCTGCAGCTCCAGAGTGGTGCACTGAGGCTGTTCTTGTGGCAGGGTACTTTAGCTGTGCCTCACTTTGCTCACTTGCTGTCCATTTCCTAGGCTTGGCTCTCCAACCTTTTTGATTATGGGAGCTAGCTAATATACTTCTCATAATTTCTGTACTTCAAAGTTTTTGTTTTTGCAACCAAGAACCCTGATGAATAATGAGCCCAGTGTAATTTTCATTGCTGTTTTAATATGCCAGGCCTCTTTGTGATGGATCAGAGTTAATTGTTTTCGTAACTTAAGTAGCTTATTTGTTAACTGAATGTTTTTTTGCAAAGTTTTAAATTCAAATTCCTGAAGTCCTCAGAAGTACTACTCACTAGGGATTTGAGATCCCCTCTCCCCCAAGTTTATGTTACAAAAGTTTGAAGCTCCTCCTTTTGATTGCATTGGATAGGAAAACTTTCCTTTTGTTTTGCTCTTGCTGCTGTTGTTAGGTGCCCTAGAGTAGATTTGGACTCATAGCGGCCCATGTGCAGAGTAGAACTGCCCTCATAGGATTTCTAAGGAGCTCTGGTGGTGTAGTGCCTAAGGCACTTGACTGCTAACCAGAAGGCTGGCAGCTTAAACCCACCAGTCACTCTTTGGAAGGAAGGTTGGGCAGTTTCTGTAGTGATACCACCTTGGAAACCCAAGGAGGGGTTGATATGAGTTGGATTCGACTCGACAGCAGTGTCTTTGGTTTTTTTCTTTTTAATCTTTATAAGAGCAGATTGGTCTTTTTTTCTGGGCTGGGTTGATTTGACCCTCACTCAGCCTTTCAGTTAGCAACCCAAAGCTTAGCCACCATTGTGCCACCAGGGTTGTAAAATGTATTCTTTTTCACCATCACATAAGTAACACTAATAATCTTGTGTTTGCAAAATATATAGGACACAGAAACTGTTGCTGGCCTTGGGCTGCTATAGCTGATTGTGTAGGGCAAGCCCTGTGGGAGGGCTCCAGCCATGGTACAGTTGGTGGCTGAGATCTATTCTTACTGCATTTGTTATGCCTAGGTGTGGGAGTGCACTAGAAGGAAGGGCATCTTTTCCTAATTTTGGCAAGCAGTTATAGATAGCTTCCTAATTTTGGCAAGCAGTTACAGATAGCTTCTTGCCAAGTCATACATGGACTACATACTCTCAGGGGGAGCATGTCTTTCTAATGAGCAGCTATTAGCAGCCTTAATAATCAAATAGGTTTTTTTTTTTTTTTCCCTTGTAAGAAACTGCCTTTTGTTTGTGGCAAACTGTTGAAGGCAGCATTGCTACCGAATGGAATTAATATGTCTGGTTGATCAAGGTGAAACAAAACGAGTCTATTGTGTTACCAGTATGTTTTCACATTAGGTTCTGTACAACAAAACCAAAAAATTCAGTAGTCTTACTTAAAATATCCTTTCTTTAGTTTCCACCTAAAAATTGTATGCATTTTTCTTCTTTTTCAGTTTTTTTTGGAAGTGAGGGTGATCAGATAGCAAGCAGGTTATCTGAGAAATCAAATCAAGAGTTATGATCAGTGATCAGTTGTCAAAGAGCTTTCCTCAGTCGTATTTTATTGGGTTACAAATGTTTGCCTAACTGAAGAAATAGTCACTAAACATCAAGGACCATATCGTAAGTCTTAACTGTTTGGAATCTACAGTTGCAAAGTAATTTAAAGTCATTTTTCAGCACCACTGCATAAAACATATATATTTAGAAACTTACAAAAATGTTGTTTAAAAAATTATACTTCAGTAGGATTTATCCTATTTTACTGGCCAAGCATAATAAATAGGTCCCAAATGAAACTTTCTCAAGTTTTAGTATCTTAAGATCTAACTGACATCTGTTTTGTTTATAGCCTAATATGTATATACATAGAAACCAGGCTGTGAAGTTTAAAAGTATATTTTATATTAAGAATACTTAATATTAGTAAATACTAAGAAAAAAAAAACATACTCCCTCTCCAAACTTCAGCTTCTGTTTGTTTGCTTACAGTTTTTAAGATGAAGGCTCCCATTTCTGTGTTTTATCCCTTTCATGATGCTGAGTAGGCTTATTAGGGTATCACTACCCCCATAAGCAAGTATTGTGTTTGTTCTTTGGGCATAAATCATTTCATCAGTCTGGGTGTTTCCTGAGCACCCATTGAGAAGGGAGCATTCTCTCGACTTGAGAATGACTTGGAGTGATTTTTGGGATTTGGAGGCAGAGCTGACTTCAAACATCTTAAGTATATACCACTTCTTAAAATCAACGTTTGTCTCCCCTGTGGATTTTCCGTAACTTGATTTTTGTGTGTGTGTGTGTGTGTGCGTGCGTGTGGTATAACTAGAATAAGTATAGTGCTAGTGTTTTGCTGGGGAGGGACAAGTGCAGGTGTAGAATTACAGCTTGTTCTAGAAGGTTCTCATAGCACCTTCACTTTAGGAAGAAGGAAAAAGCACAAAGGCAGAGATTATTTAATTCATGAAATAGTAACTGCTAATATGCGCTTGGAAGGAAGGTTGGGCAATCTACTTCTGTAGTGATACTGCCTCGGAAACCCAAGGAGGGGTCGCTATGAGTCGGATCCGATTTCGATGGCAGTGAGTTTGCTTTTGGTTTGGTTAATACGTGCCAGGCACTGCAGCTACTGCTTATCTAATACCTATTTAACAAACGTAATTGTTCTTTAGGTGCTCTGGTGGCATAGTGCCTAAGGCATTTATTTGACTGCTAACCGGAAGGAGGTCGGTTCAAACCCACCAGCCCCTCCTCGGAAGGAAGGTTGGGCAATCTACTTCTGTAGAGATACTGCCTCAGAAACCCAAGGAGGGATAACTGTTCTTTAGCTCTTTTTCTTTATAATGTGAATGACATTCTCATTGTCTCCTGCACAAAGTTTGTTCCCTAACTCATGAAACGCAGCTGGGTGATGCAACAGAAAATGCTACCCAGTATTTTTAAACACAAACAACAAGAGCAGAAAATAGATACCAGAAATGAAGCAGAGACTTGTCATCTATGAGCTTGGGACCATTGATAGTTACGGAAAGAGGAGGCTATTTTAAGTATCATTCTGAACAGCAACTCAATCAATGTGTTGAAAGAGTGTGGGACCTGAGGTCATGAGACATAGGTTCAAGTCTTAGATTTGTCACTTTTAGCTGAACAGCCTTGAGCAAATGAACTCTTTCTGAGCTTCAATTTCCTCATGTGTAAAATGGCAAAAAATACTTGCCTTACCCACCAAAGTAAGTTGTGGCATCAGCATGCTTAAAAATCCCTTGTAAGTTGTAAACTTCTATGTAAACGGAAGTTGTCTGATGGATTAGAATGGGTCTAGGAGAAAATGCTTTCTATAATTTTAAATAGTTAATAAAATTTTATAAAAACATGGATATGAAAACCAAATATAGTTGGCTTTCCCCTCATAAGGTTCTGTTTTAATTTTTCTCTTCTCTTTTTTGTCTCACTAAGCTGTTGACCTTGAGTGATGATGTCGTCTCTTTTTACAGCATTGTAAACTTCAGCTTCTAGGAGCCTACAAGGATGTTCTCTGCCATCATCACAAAGCCAGGCTCTAAAATGCAGACTTGAACTCCACTTGAAAAGCATGTAATCTCATGCATTAATGGCAAGGAGAAATTTTGGCTACTGGTATAAAACAAGGCTCACTGCCAAAAATGAAAGAGATATTAGAGAAAAGCTTCCTTGGCAATAACTTCCTGCAGAAAATTTGATCCGACCTTCAACTGCTGGATAAATTACTTTCATTTTTAAGATGTATTCAGAAACCACGCTGATATCTTGATCACCTAGAAAAGTACATAGGTTATTTTAACCACAGAAAAAATAATTATTAATTAACAGAACCAAAAAAAACCAAACCCACTGCCATCGAGTTGATCCTGACTCATAGTGACCCCTATTGGGTTTCCGAAGCGGTAAATCTTTATGGAAGTAGATTGCTTAGTCTTGCTTCTGCAGAGTGGCTGATGGGTTTGAACTGCCAGCTTTCTGGTTATCAATCAACTGCCTTAGTCAGTGTGTTACCAGAGCTCCTTAATTAACAGAGGGGAGCAAAACACTAAAGCGTTTCTCTAAAGTTCCTTGTAATAATAAAAGAAATGCTTTTCCTTTAATAAGCAAGGAAAAAGTGTCACAGGAGACAGTAGCAATCATAACTGCAAAGAATTTGATTGCTTTTTCATGTTCCAGATGTGATGTGTGCACGTGGTTAACTATGAGATAAGTGGGTGGAGGAGAGTGGTCTCAGATGACTCAGCAAGTGGTTGACATTGCAGCTTTTGAACCACTGCAGAACAAGGCCATTAGGGAACTGCATCAAGAACAGTTAGTTGAGAGGTAAAAGTGACTTCCTTTTGCTCACTTGCTCAAGAATTTTTTTTTGCATAATTGACAGTGGGACAATGGAGGCTTCATTTCCAAAAGGAGAGAGGTGACACATAATAATTGCCTGTAACTGTAACAAACCTTTGAGGACCCAAGAGAATTTTCATTTCAAAAAGATTATTCTAATAGTTAAAGAACTCCTCCCTGTGCTCGCTTCGGCAGCACATATACTAAAATTGGAACGATACAGAGAAGATTAGCATGGCCCCTGCGCAAGGATGACACGCAAATTCGTGAAGCGTTCCATTTTTTAGACAAAGTATATGTGAACTGCTGTATGAAAAGTGAATTTGCTCTGTAAATATTCACCCAAATCAAAATAAAATTAAAAAAAAAGAACTCCCTGCAGTGGTTCTTTGGCTGTACATTAGAATCACTGAAAGGATATTGGTGCCTGGGCTCTGTCCCAACCACTTAAATTAGAATCTGTTAAGGGTTGGGCCAAAGCATTAGTATTTTCTTCAAACTGCTACCCTCTCCCATGAGTCTAAGGTGTAGCCAGGGTTGAAAACCCTTCTGTGTGATCTCCTCTCATATCCACTTGGGATTGGATGAGCAGAATAGTGCCAGCTGATGCCTTTCTCAGGAGGACACCCAGGATACCCTTTGAAGCCTGCCCATCCATCTCCTATCATGGAATGAACAGAAGTAGCCATTCCCTTTTCTCCCAGGAAGGGTGACTCCTTTGGCCTGGTTCTAACCCCAACCTCCTTGGAATAAGCCACTAAAATGGCAGGCCCACCATGATAAGTATGGGGACTTATAAGCATGCTGGGGAAAATAAAGAGAAGTGTACCCTAGGTCAGTGGAGTTTGTGCACATGAGGTGACTCAAGAAGTTTTCTAAAAATGACATCAGAGTACAGTGACCCTCAATGCTGTTGAAAATATCAGTTGGGTCAAGTATGGTGGTTTTCATATTTGTGTAGTGCCTAAGGCATTTGACACTAACCAGAAGTCTAGCAGTTCAAACCACCAGCCACTCCTTTCGTAGTGATACCACCTCAGAAACCCAAGGAGGGGTCGCTATTGAGTCAGATCAGATTCGACGGCACTGAGTTTGGTTTTTGGTGTTGGTCCATGAACTCGGTGTGTTGTAAGGGAGGCATACCCTATCCATTCCTACCTGACCTATTCATTTACTAAAACCTGCTTCCAAAGAGAAAATTTAGATGATTTACCCTGCAGGTTTTCTACCTCTAACCTAAAATTCTGGAAAACTTTATGTGTTTTAAAATAATACAGGTAATTCCCTACTTATGACTGGGTTCTTTCTAGTCTGACAACCCCATAGTAAGTCAGTTCTGACATAAGGTGAATACTCCCCCCCCCTTTTTTTTTTAACTTTTCATTACCTTCTATTAACATCTTTATAAATCCAATCTTCATCTTTTGGGGTTGGAAACATTACATATAAACTTACAGATATATTTTAACATTGTATGTAGTACATTTTACAAATAATAAACCGTACAAAAATTTAAACAGCATGGTTGTAAGTGCTTTATGTCCTAACTCAAGTATGTCAGAACTTGGGGACTACCTGTATTTTATTGTGTTTTTGAATTGCAAGTTTACACAATAAATTAGGTTTCCATTTAACAGTTACTCCCAAATTGTTCAGAGATACTGATGGCATTTTTCACAGGGTTTTAAGATTTTCATCAGTTCCCTTCTGGATGTTTTGCCTCCAGTAGTCTGGGTTCTCTGTTCCTTACCCTTTCATCTGTGCTTTACAATAACTGATGACCATTTGGGCTCATAATAGATCAGTACTGTAGAGGACACTTTATACAAGTAACAAAATGATTTATATTTCACAATTTAAATAGCACCTTATATGTACTTAAAAGAATGTTGAAATATTTTTTACTTAAAACTTTTTTCTCTGAGATTGGATGAATGAGGTATATGCCAGGAGAGGGGCACATACTCCCCAATGATTTGCTGCTGTTTTCCAACAAGCAAAGCAGGAGGACCTGGCAACATTGAGGCAGGATCTGGGCTTTGCCCTCTTGGGCACCATGAGTATCTCCTCGGCCCAATTCTTTGAGTACTTCTGAGGTAAGAAGAAGAGACACTTGTGCTTACCAGAGTCATGTTTTAGTAATTCATCTTTTATCATGTGGAATGAATCTCCACCATTGGCAAGGAAGTTTGGGAGAACCACCTTATATATTTCATCCATCTTGAGAGGCTCGTAAGTGGGTACTCGACACTTGGTACAAAGAACATCTATGCTGACCACTCTGTTCCCAGGTTTTTGGGAAAGGTCATACATTACATGGATTCCTAGGAGAAAAAAAAATGAGTGCATATGTTTTCTTCACTGGATCCAAAGGGAGACTTCTGTTGTCAAACAAAGGGGCTTTATTTTTAGTTGGAGTTTGAGTGTCATTTCACCAAGACAGCTGAGATAACTTTGCAGCTACTGTTTTTTTTGGTTAGGTTTAACTTTGAGTCCTTCCAGGAGGTCTGTGAACCAATGGAAGGAGAGCCAGCTCTGGCCCATAATGCATGAGGGGTGAGTCTGTGGGGAGAAAACAATTTTTTTTTTTTTTTTCCTCATCCTCATTAAAAATGGTTCAGTAACTTGGTTCAGTGGCTTTGGAAACCAGAAACATGACAGGCACAGAACATTTGTTAGAATTTTGAAGACTAAATAGTAATTTGGGACTAGCCAACTTTCACAAAGCATACAGCTACCCAGTACTTTGCTGGAGCATTAAGACATTGCTGTTGCCTTCACTTCCTCCTGGAAAAATGCAGCAGTCCCAAGAGGGAGGTATTCCATAGAGGGTGGACTGGACTTAACAAAGTATCAACACTCAAGTGGGGTCACCATCAAAAGCTGAAAAAATCAAGGCCAGAATATGATTTTAGAGTAAATTAAGATGATTTCTTTCAGGATTGTCTTATTCTACTGTGGAGGTAAATATTGAAAAAAGTGTTTCAGTAACCCTTGGAATTTATTTTCACTGCAACCTGTGTGATAAGCAGGGCAGGTTTTCTTACTGAGATGAGAGAGACTGAAGAACTGTAATCAGGTGTTCTAGTGTGTCTACATACCCCACTCTCAGAAATCATCCTTGTTAATAGTGACTAGACTCATTCCTTTGGACCTCTGCCTGGTTCCAGGTGATTAGGAATTTTAAAAAAAACAAGTAATGTTCAACTGGCTAATATTTTAATAGAAACTAGCCATCTGACCTGCTTATTTATATATTAAATATTGGAGGACCAGTTCCTGCAGATAGCCTATCCACATCAGATTGGGCTTTGGAAGTCTGGCCCTGACCTGACTTCAGTGGATCTGGGAGCTTTTGAAAGGAGAGCAAACCTAAGCAAATTTGACCATGGAGGTGCTGCTGAGGGAGAACTGAGCCAATCAGCGGGTAACCTCCCATCACCTTGGACAGGATGGCCCTGCAGCACAGGTGACTTACCGCCCACCTGCAGGAACTCTCCAGTGGACTGGCCATGGCGATGGACACTGTGTTCAAAGGCCTTCTTTAGGGTAGAACCTTTTAGTTGGATCAGGTCAAAGGTGCCTCCAAAGGGCAATACGGCAGCCAGGTTCTCCCAGGTAATTGTGCCTGAGGATTGTCACAGATAAGAAAGAAAATAGCTTGAGAAAATACCCTAAGCTCAGTTTCCCTCAGGGCTGGAAGAGGTGATAGGGAAATAAAAACAACACACCAGTTGCTATTAAGTCCATTTGGAGTCATGGGGACCCCATGTGTGTAAGAGAACCATGTTCCATATGGTTTTCATTGGCTGATTTTTTAGAAGTAGATTATCAGGCTTTTCTTCTGAGGCTTCTCCGTGTGGACTTTAACCTCCAACCTTTTGGTTAGCAGCTGAGCATATTAACTGTTTACATCATCCAAGGAAATAGGGGAACTTTGAAAGTAGCACCAGCTGTGTGGAAGTGATTAAAGACCCTTAGGGAGTGTGATGGCTAAGGTTATGTGTCAGCGTGGCTAGACTGTGCATCTCAGTGGTTTGGCAGTTATGTAATGATGGAGTTATCCTCCATTTAGTGATATAATGTAATCACTTCCATGATGTGATCTGGTGAGATCAGCCAATCAGTTGTAAGGGGAGTTTCCTTAGGGGTGTGGCATGTACCTAATGCATATGGGCATTCTGGCAAAGCTTAATAGCTTTTTTGCTTGCTCTGGATCCTGTGTGGCTGATCATCATCTGACCTCTGGTTCTTGGGACTTAAGCCAGTAGTCTGCCATATTGCCTGTCAGTCTTGGGATTTGTCAGCCTCCACAGCCCCAGGCTTACAGGTGAGAGACAACGTAGGGACGCCAGAGTAGCACGCCGGAAGAGCAGGAGAAAGGGGATAAAAGCCTTGAACCTGGACAGAAGAGCAATCAGCCCCAGGCTTACAGGTGAGGAGAGACAATGCAGGGATGCCAGAGTAGCAGGCCGGAAGAGCAGGAGAAAGGGGATAAAAGCCTTGAACCCGGACAGAAGAGCAGTCAGCCCCAGGGATACAAGTGAGGAGAGACAACTCAGAGACGCCCGAAGAAGCAGGCCAGAAGAGCAGGAGAAAGGG
>NW_006921598.1:13776210-13784971 GCF_000298275.1 Orycteropus afer afer
AGAGATGGATTGATACGGTGGCTGCAATGATGAGCTCAAGTATAGCAGGGATTGTGGGGCTGGCGCGGGATCGGGCAGTGTTTCGTTCTGCTGTGTATGGGGTCACTATGAGTCAGAAACGACTCAACGGCACTTAACAACAACGACAACAACACAGCCCATGAGCCAGCAGCCTACCGTCTGATTTGCTGTTCTTGGTTTTATCAGCTCCTGCAGCTGTGTGAATCAGGAGAAGCCCCCAGCCTGATGTCTGACCCATGGACTTCAGACTTGCCAGCCTCTACTTTCTGTGACCTGAATCTCTATATGTACATATGTAAGCTTCACTGGTTTTGCTTCTTTAGAGAATGCAGCCTAGAACAGAAAGGAAATGGATCCAAGAAGCCTCGCTCTGCACTCCCCTATATGAGTAAGATGGTGGGAGCTTATAAATGGAGAGGCTCAAAAGTCAACTGTGTTCTCCCTCAAATCTCCTCATTTGAGCCTATATCTTCAGTGGGTTGTTAAGCATTGCTCATTTTCTTCAGGCTGGCAGTGTATTCTTGCCACCTGTCCCTGTTGTCTGACAGTGAAACAACTTGAACAGGGAGGGGATGAGACTGGGTTAGGGTTGGGGATGGTAAATGGGGAGTGAAACTAAATGTACACATAATGTTGAATGTAAAACAAACTGTAATAAGAAAAGAGACAAAAAAAAAAAAAAAACCTCCCACCAAATGACTGGGTGGGACTATGCAAATGAGGTGCTCATAGCTTACCAAGGGGATTGGATAGCTTACTAATAATGCACATAAGGTGGATGGCACCCTCTGTTGGGGTAGGACTGTGTACATAAGGTGTACAAATCCCTCACAGTGAGATTGATTGGTCAGTTTTGCCATCCCACGAGGCTTAAAATGAGCCATCTCAGAGGCAGATAGGGGACTTCACTACCAATAAAAACAAAAGCTGGGAGCAGAGCACATCTTTTGGACCTGGGGTGCCTGTGCTGAGAACCTCCTAGACCCAGGAGACACAGAGCTGTAACAACAGAGATGGTGCAAGATGGCAAGAAGCAGTGGCAGAAAAATGGCAGCAGAGCCGGGATACTGGCAGGAGATGGCATGATGGGCTTCCTGGCCAATGGAGTGAGAAAGCAAAGGGCCTTCAGGTAGGAGGCTTGCTGGCAGAGTGGGATGGCTCTGGGCACTTATTGGTGGAGCTAAAGAGCTTTGTAACACTTGCCTAAGCAGGTCAGAGGCAGTACCAACCCAAAAAGGCCAAGGAGCCAAGATGCCTAGGGCCAGAGAGAAGCTGCCTGCAAGGATGGTCAAGGAAAGGCTGTCCTGATTGAAGAAATGTATCCTGAGGCATTCCTGATCCTGAATTGTAACCTGTTAATTCTCTAATAAACCCCACAACTTGAGTATGGTCTGTGAATCCTGTGTGGCCATTGCATTGAATTACTGAATCCAACAGAGAAGTAGTACCGTGGAAGGATGACTGGTGTCAGATTTGGTAAAAAGGTTGGAGAGGGGAGGTATGTCTGGCCTTCACCTCATAGGAATCAGCCTTGGGCTGTTGATCTAGATTCTCCATCCCCCTTGTGAAGTTAGAAGAAGTCATTCCAGCACCATGCCATTTTATTATTTCTTTTTCCATGTGATAGAACTTCTGAGTTTCTTCAGATAAACTGTTGTGGTTAGGTGCTATCAAGTTGGTTTTTGACTAATAGTGACTGCATGTGACAGATTAGAACTGCCCCAAAAGTTTTTCTAGGCTGTATTCTTGATAGGAACAGATTGCCAAGTCTTTCTCCTGTGGAGCTGCTGAGTGAATTCAAACAACCAACCTTTCGATAAGCAGCTCAGCACTTAACCATTATGTCACTAAGGCTCTTTGCAAATACACTAGAATAACAATATAATCCAGTGCTGTGTCTTTTCCAGCATAGAAGCCTGGTGATTTTATTGTTCTCTTCCCAGATGCCAAGGTAGAGGTTGTCAGTCTTCTTCATAAATCAGCAACAACTAGTATTTATAGCTTTATGAGTCAGGAATTTAGATCAAGCTTCCCAAAAAAACCAAACTCACTCCCGTCGAGTTGGAACCGACTCATAGTGACCCCTCCTTGTATTTCTGAGGTGGCACTGAACGACCAGCCTTCTGACATAGCTGCTTCCTCTGTGTGCAAATACCAATCAGAACATATAAACATGAGTGTGCCCTTTCAGTTAGGCACTGGGCTTGAGTGGCAGCTAATCCAAACTCAAAGGGCTGACACTGATATGTGGCTGGCAGCAGAGATTAGCTGAGGTTGCTCATGGATAGGAGCATGGCCAGGCCAGGGGACCGAATGAGAAAGCAGGGCCAGGGTGGGAAGAAAGGATCCCAAATTTAGGGAACATACCATTGTTCCGCTCATCGATGGGTGACCGAATGGCGCCTCCATTGATGATGCACATGGACACGTGGTTCCAGGTCATTTCATCTGGGTGTCTAAGGTTGTTGTTAATCTGCAACAGTTGCACAAATTCACATTAGTTATCCTGAATTTTCTTCCTTAGGATCAGTTCTAGAAATTTAGTTACCTTTATTGTGGAAAAGATCTTGAGTGGCACAAACAGTTAAGTGCTTGGCTACTAACTGAGGGGTTAGTGGTTTGATTCCACCCAAAGGTGCCTTGGAAGAAAGTCCTGGTGATCTATTTTGAAAGTTCACAGCCATGGAAAACCCTATGCAGTGCAGTTCTACTTTGACACACATGGGATCAACATGAGTTGGAATTGACTCCATAGTGACTGGTTTGGTTATTTGTTTTTATTGAAGTTGTTTTTCTCCTGTTTCTGTGTTCCCAGAGATTTCTCAAGTATAATTAGTCAGAACTAGTTTTATGTTGTGAGAAGCAAAAATATGATATTGTGACCAGTGCTGTCCCAGCCTTTGGATTTGCTCTTATGTTTCAGCTCTTAGAAACAGGCAGCATTTGTCCGTATAAATTATAGAGCTAACAAAGGACAAAGTTAGGATAATTTCTTTTTTTTTTTTTAATTAATTAATTAATTTATTTATTTTTTTAAATTAGGATTTGGGTGAAGATTTACAGAGTAAATTCACTTTTCATACAGCAGTTCACATATACTTTGTCTCATGTCATTGACCAAAATTTTTTACAATGCAGCAGCTCCCCTCCCACTTCCTCCCCATAGTTACCTCCTCCCAGTGTCCATCCCTTCATATTCTTCTGCACCCTGAGCTATCTCCCTGTGCATAAGCAGCCCTTCCTTCTCCCATGATTGTTCTCTCCAGGGCGTGTGTCTACTTGAGGTAAATGTTTAACTCACATGCCTGTACTTTGTTTGGCTGGAAACCACAGTTGTGGGTTCAATTCCAGACCTGAAGGGCAGCTAGGGGCCATAGTCTCAGTGGTTACACCAGGCTCCATTGGACCAGCAAACCTGGTCCCCACCTTCTTCTTCTTTTTTTTTTTTTTTTTTCCCTCCAAATGATTTTGAGTTTTGTACCACATTGTTCTCCCTCTTTATGCAGGATCTCCTACATCCCTTCCAAGTGGATGGCAGTGGTAGCTGGGCACCATCTAGTTCTTCTGGTCTCATAGTTGTATAGGTTGCAGATCGGATGGTGTACCAGTCGCTACGACTGATTGTTTCCATTAATTTTGGTTTTCTTCTTTCTTCTTGACGAGGAGAGACCCGTTGTTGCATCTAGATGGCAGCTTCCTACCTTTTAAGGTCCCAGTTGCTACTCGCCAAAGTAGTAGGTGGAACAATGTTTTGTATAGTATGTTATGCCAATTGAGCTTGATGTCCCCTGCGACTATGGTCCCAAGCCCTCAGGATCAACTACTCGGTCCCTCTGGGTAGCTGGCTGTGACCAAGCAATGACCATAACCTTGCCCCTTGTCAGCTCTACTATACACCTGGGAATTCTGATCATTCACATGAACTTATAGGCCCATTGTCTGCCAACCCTATATATGATCTTGGATACACTCTCCATTTAGACATACCTAATTGTTTAGCTTGTTCACCCATCTATCCGTCCCTATACCCATGTTTGCTTTCACGGACAACTCAGTATTGTATATGCAAAGGGGTTCATATTTGTTGTCTGTACTGCCCATGTAACTCTCTATGTCTTTCTCATCCTCAATGCTGCCGTATTGGTCACTCACATTTGGTACATTGCCCTTCTCTTCACCCAAATCAATATTTATCTCTATCTATCTAACAGCATTCCCCACCTCCCCTCCCACCCCTGGTAACCAACAAAGAAAATGTCCTCCAATATATAAACCTTTCCTTAACTTTTACAATAACGGACTAATACAATATTTGTCCTTTTGTGACTGACTTATTTCGCTCAGCATAATGTCCTCCAAGTTCATAGGATAATTTCTTAGCCACAACCAAGCACCTTGAGTGAGTGAGTTGCTGGGCCTGTGGCTCAGAGCCATGGTCACGGGGGACATCAAGCTCAACTGGAACAATGCAGTACACAAAAACATTGTTCTACATCTTACTTTGGTGAGTAGTGACTGAGGTCTTAAAAGCTTATGAACAGCAATCTAAGATAAAACTATTGGTCTCAAAAAAAAAACAAAAAACAAAAAACTATTGGTCTCTTCTCATCTGGAGCAAATATGAGTAAAGAAAATCAAAGACATGGAAACAATTAGTTCAAGGCACTAACGGACCATGGGAAACTCAGCCTACCTGATTCTGAGACCAGAACTAAATAGTACCCAGCTACCAATGCCAACCACTCGGAAAGGGATCAAAATTGGAGATTCTAGATCAAGTGGGAAAAAAAAAATGTGGAATAAAATTCAAAAACATAAAAAAGACCAGGATTAATGGTCAGAAAGAGACTGGTGAAACCCCCAAGACTCTGGTCCCAAGTCACCTGTCAGGCCTGGAATTGGACTCACTCCCGTGGCTTAATTCTCTACCAAATAACAGTTGACAGGCCTATGAGCTGAACAGCTACACCAGGGAGATGCATTCCTTAGAATAGTCAACTGTAGGAGATTAGAAGGGCAGCATTTGCACAGGAGGAGGTTAGGCACATAGGTAAGAAGGACACAGGGAAGGGGTAACCAGAAGGAGGAGGTGAGAGGAAAGCTGTTACAGTGTGGGGATTGTAATCAGTGTCGTGAAACAAAATGTGTATGAACTGTTGAATGTAAAAAAATCTGCTTTGTAACATTTTACCTAAATAGCCATAGAAAGTTTAAAAAAAAAAAAGGAAGCTTTTAGCCCCCCTCTCTAAAACCCATTATTCTCAGGCCAGTGGGTCTTAGGGAACTGTTCTCTTATTATAGTGGAGCCTTGGTGTCAGGACTGAGTCTCCCATGCCAAATGGACTGCAGTGCTACCCCTCCACAGGCACCTCAGGGCAGGGTGTGCCCCATGCTTGTGTCTCAGGCAGGACCCTAAAGCCTGTTCTACTCCAGACCTCGTACCAATGAGAACCCCTGATTCTATGTTTGTACCTTTAGCCAGTTCCCAAGCTGGAGATTTTGGAGGTACAGAAGCACCTTCCTGAAACTAGAAGAATCAGGTTCATTCTTTCTTTCACAGAAATATGTTTAGTTATCAGAAATATAGAAATACATTCTCATTTTAAAACTACAACAAAAAGCAAAAGTTCTCTTCCACCTGCCCCAGCCTCTTCTAGAGAGGTAATCCCTGTCAAGAACCTGGGGGTGTTTCCTTTCAGACCTTTCTTTATATACTTACCTACTGGATTTTCTTTGGCTATTTCTCTCACACTGACTGCATGATACTGAGGAGTGGCCATTGGTCTCGCCTTGGAAAGTATGAATACTGTCATTTGTTGGCAAATGAGTGTAGCTCTATATCAGGCACTGTGCTGGGCACTGTCAAAGAACTGATCCCCTGGGTGAGGACCTTGAACAAATGGGAATGGTGAGTCTAACTGGGGGCCTGGGCTTAGCACGGCCCCAAGGGAAATGTCATGGCCCATCTGCCCAGATGGATAGAAAGGTACTTTTTTAGGTGATCTTGCTCAGCCACGGGAATTATTATTATAACTGTATGTTATACTTCTAAGCTTCTAGTCACACTAGGTCTAGCTTCTGTGGAGCCTGTGGACAGACTGGTGAAAGACAATCTGGCCAAGTTAGGCTCCAGTAGATGTGTTTTAGCTATTATTATTCAGAGTTTGTGTGTTCTGATCATCTTACAAAAGGAAAGCAACCTCCAAAATTCAGACATCCAAGACACCTTAAAATACAAGTTTTAGTTCTTATAAAGCAATAAAGTGAGGATCATCTCAACTAGTTCTGATACCTTCCCAAGGCACTGAGAATCAACAATTCTCTAATCAGTTTGTTTCTCCATGTGTCTTTCCTTCTTCCTTTCTCCCCCACTTCCTACACACTGGCCTGTTCCTATGGATGACTTACCATCGCATCACAAATCAAGTTGCCCATGTTGCATTCTCTATAACGGCATGATTGAGTGGTGCCATCCAAATAGACGATTGTTTTTCCCAATTCCTGGGTAGAATAATTATTTAATTTTATTCTCCATTTGTTAATGTCTGCTTTTATTTTTGGATCTAGGAAAAACAAACAAACAAAAACCTGACAGGTAAAGCAAATTTCATGCTGGACTAAATTCCAGACAAAGAATCAAACACCATATAGCTTACCTACTGTTGGTATACATTTCCTTACCATATTCATGTACATTTTGGGTTTTACCTTCAAATTTCTTTAGGAACCTTTATATCCTAGCTTCAACTCAGAATATCAGTAGGTCACATCTGTCAGCCACCTGTGATAGCGTTAGCAGTTGTGTATGGGGGCTGTGGAAGGCCCAGTGCATGTATGCAGGGCCTGCCTACTGAGGTTCTCCTGGGCCACTGCTGTCTGTGTTGTCTCAGCCCTCTCCCGTCCAGCTATTTAGAGGCCTGTGTTGTGTTTGTTTTTCCCAGATCTGATCACGGAGCAGGTACAGAGAGAAGGGTAGAAGTGTGTTCGTGTACACCATATGAAGGCAGATGATATGAAAAGTATTTTTAGTTAAGAGTTTCAGACAAAAAAAGTGTGGTAAACACTGATAGTCCAGGTTCTTCATTTGGTTAAGAAAGAAACAGAGGCCCTTAGAGACTGGGCAATGTGTCCATGGCACACTGCTCCTAAGTGGTGGGACCAGGATTTGACCCCTCCTCTGCCCAGTTTGAATACCTGTGCTCCAATAACAACTCCCTGGACTGTCCCATGCTTGAAAAAGCTTGTAAATGGTAGAAGCAGCAGTGAGGCACAGTTTCTGATGCTGAAAGGGCTCAAGAAGCAAATGGGGACTTTTGACCTTGAGTGTATTTTCGGTCTCTTTGCCCATGAAGACAGTACACTCAAGGGAGAGGCTAAGTTCTTCAGAAGTTTTAGTGCCTTTTCCAGTGCCTAAGGTATTTGATGCTAACCAGAACATTGGTAGTTCAAACCCACAAGCTGCTCCATGGAAGGAAGATGAGGCAATCTACTTCCATGAAGATTTACCACCTTGGAAACCCAATGGGGGTCACTATGAGTTGGACTCAATTTTATGGTAATGTTTTTATTTATTTATTTTTTTAAATACCAATCTCTGAGTATGAACTGATGGTCCACTGGCATAATGAAACTCTCATGAGGTTTGCAATCTGTAATCCCTGGGTGTAACTTCTACGACATTCTTGACTTCTGACTTCGAATATATATTTTTTTAGTTTAAAAAAAAAAAAAGAAGTTTTAGTGCCTTTTCCTGAAATATTAGGGGGAAAAAAAGGTGGTGGTGGTGGTGGGAATCCAGCCAGCTAATTTTTAGATTGGTGCACCATTTCCCTGACTTCCACATACCTTCAGGAATGCTGCTATTTAGAAGAATGGGATTTCCATATGAAGTGACGACATTTCCTCTTTCATCAAACTCAACCTTCAGATAGCCCAAGTATTTGCCGAAAGCATAAGCCTGGACCACAGGAACCTTCTGCCCATAGTCAGAGGTGACTATGAATGGGTACTTTCCAGCAGGCACCTCTCTGGAAGGTGGAGTACCTGAAATAAAAGAGCCAAAGCTGAACAAGTCAGTCCTTATATGTGCTAGCTGCAGGCTAGCAGGCCTCTCTGGCCAGTGACTAAGTTCTAACTAGATGATTCACCAGCTGCTATTCTCATGGCTGGTCTTTCAGGGCACTGCTCAGGCATTTGTCCATTTCCCATTGCCCTGTTGGCACATGAATCTTTTCATTCTCAACTCAGCAGTCATTGACTGAGGTCTTCCAAAGTACCAGGCACTATGCCTGATGCCATGGGACACAAAAATGGAAGACTCCTAAGATTATCCTACCACCATCCTGACTCAGGCTTCATTCTTACCAGCAGGGTGGTTTAGATAAGCCACTTCACTTCATTGTACCTCAGTTTCCTCATCTGTGAAATGGGCAAAATAAAAATTCTGATTTCATAGGACTGTTGAGAGGATTAGAAAAGAAGTTGTCAAGGATTTCATTTTTGTGTGGATTGCACCTACAATCAATGCCAATGGAAGCAGCAGTCAAGAATCAAATGACGTATTGCATTGAGCAAATTTACAAAAGACCTCTTTTAAGTGTTAAAAACAAAAACAAATGTATCACTTCATTACCAAATACCCAAGTCCTGGTATTTTCAATTGCTTCTTTTGCATGCAAAAGCTAGACAATGAATAAAGAAGACCAAAGAAGAATTGATGCCTTTGAATAGTGTTAGCGAA
>NW_006921598.1:13785836-13797564 GCF_000298275.1 Orycteropus afer afer
ACTTAAAGCCTCCAAATTGTAAGAATAAACTCCTGTTTGTTAAGGCCATCCCATTTGTGGTATATTCTTGTCAGAGCAGTACCAGGTAACCAGAACAGAATTAAAGACACAGGGAACAGGTAAATACTACAGGAAGGAATTAGGAAGAGAGCTGATACTTTGTGGGGAAATGCAGTCAATGTCATGAAACAGAATGTGTATGAACTGCTGTATGGTAAATGAATTTGCTCTGTGAAATTTCACCCAAATCACCATAAAAATAATCCATGAAAAATAAACAACAACAGGTGTATAACCTATTAAATGAAAAATGAATGTGCTCTGCAGAATTTCACCCATATCATAATGAAAAGTGAAAACAAAAGGGAAGGGGAATCAGTCTTTGGAGAAGGACATCATGTTTGGTAAAATAGAAGGTGAAAAAGAGGAAGACCTTTAGTGAGGTGAACTGACACAGCGGCTGTAACAGTGGACTCAAACATATCAACGGTTGTGAGGATGGTGGACAGGGCAATGTTTTCTTTTGTTGTACATAGGGTCACTGTGAGTCAGAACCAACTCAACAGCACCTAACAACAACAGTCTAAACTACCTAACATCAATGCCTGACATATAGTAGGTGCTCAATAAATATATATTACTGTCCCTTATGAGGCTATGGCAACCTCTAGAAATCCCAGATTTCTTTAATGGAAGATGAGTAGAAATGACAAACAGCTGTGGTTTTGTTGCTAAATTCTGAGTTCCTTCAGGTACTTTTCAGAGAGGCACATTCACCCTAGAGGCTGACAAGCCAGACCTCACACCACTCAGCTTCTGCTGACCTTTTCCTCAATAAGAGCCCTTAGGGAGACCTGGGAGTCACTGATCACCTGGAGGCTGAGTGGTATGCCACTGTCTAGTGGACATGTGCCTGGATGAGGGCTGGGAATCCAACTACAGGAAGTATGGAACCCCTTGGCAGGTAGAAGTTATTTAATAAAATAACCCATGTCTGGACCCTCCTCATTGCTGTTTATATTATCTTCACAGAAGACAGTGATATAGTTTGGGCTGTTGCTAATCAGAGATCATGCAACAGATGCCCTCGACTCACTGTTTCCATTACTCCCCTCACTCCATTCATAACAGTCCTTCCTATTACATGTTTAATGAGAGCCTTGGGAACACAGAACAGTTGTAAGAGTGTACCAGCGGCCAGGCTCTGGGCTATATTTCATTTAATTCTCCACTCATCCCAAGAGGCAGATCTCATTCTTATCCCCACTTTACAGATGAGAAGACTGATTTTATAAAAGGCGATATGATCAAGATCACATGGCTGGTATGTGATGGTATGTGATGACTAAACAGCTGCGTGGCACCGGCGTTTATGTTTGCTCCTGTACACTATACAGCCCATTGTGTGCTGACCTCATAAAGCCTGCAACAGCTGGCTGCCAATGGCCACTTACCAAAGTCAGTGACCGTTGTGCCTCAAGCTGTTTCTGAGCTTCTTTCTTCGTCTAAGATGAGCCAGGGTGAACTGCTATGAAGAACCCCTTCCTGACATGTGTCTATGTCCAGAGCAGCCCTCCTTCCAGTTTAATAACCACAGGGGCAAGGTGCTGCAAATTGTAGCACTTCACAAGCAGAAAATAGTTGTTGACCATCTTAATTTCTCACTTTCTTGCTCCCTCTGGGGAAAAAGAAAACAGTCTTGGAATTTTACTTTCACAGAGTGTCTCACTTGAGATGCAGTGAGAGCCATGTCCCATCTCCATCTGCAGTGTAAGCTGTGCTGCCTCAGGTGAACCCTGCAGATGGTGGTGACAGTTACATTTGATCCTATGCACTGAAGAGTAGCAGGAAGGTTAACACTCCAGTCATCCTTAGTTCACTTGTGCTGGTCCTCCTTTCGGCAAGTTGGGAGCATGGTCTTTATTTCAGGAGGTCAGGGGATGGGGCAGACCCTTCCCACCCTCTCAGCTGGGAGGTTTGGGGAAGGTGGTTCCTCCTCTGAACCCAGATGCTTTGGAAGGTGCACTTCTGCGTATGTCCACAAGATGGCACAGAGCACCTCCATCCAGGAAGAAAAAGCACCAATCAGCTGCAGAAACCTGGAGATTACTGGCAACGCAAGAGAACAGCAAAGCTCACTTATATTTAGCCCTTGTTTTTCTGTTTCCATAGACATGACCACACGTAAAAAGAATGTAAAAGTTACAAATATGATGATTTGGTCAAATGTCTCATCAGATCAGCCAGTATTCTGCAAACAGGACAATCAATCCCAGCACAGAGTTAGACTGACTTTCTCATCTTCTGAAACACCATGAAGTTCCTTTTGTTAGAACAAAAAGTGAGTTATCTGCAACTTAAAGAAACTGAATCAGGAACAAGGATGCTTCTGAAGTGGCTGATGTAGGGCAGGTCTGGTTAGCTAGTCTCTGGCTCCAGCAGGCTGGGCCCTCTGCTTCCTCTACCTTGCAACCCCAGAAAACCACTGGCAGAGAAGGCAGTGCAGGGCTTCACATTTTCCACACCATTCCACACTATCCAGCCAAAGATGCTAATAACCAAAACATTCTCTTCACACGGACCCACACATTTGCTTAAGAAACTCAACTCGTCATCTCGGGAAGAAGAAATCGTTCACCAGAACTCTACTCCAGCAATCCGTCATGTACACAATCCAGGAAACAAAACTGCAAAAGTTGTGGAGGTGTGGACTGATACACAGATTTGGTGAATGAGGCATTTCCCAACATAGTACAGGTGCTTGAGGGGGACCTCATGGAACTTGCCTTGGAGCTGTAGTCACAATACCATGGTCACAAGTGTGGGCCTGGGCAGCGGCTCTAGAATATGTTAAGGTTGTTTATGTTATGGTTTTAATGTATATGGGGCTAACTTAAGAACTTCTGAATTGAGGCCCTTATCAAAATGACTGAGTAAAAATAATTGGCAATGAGTTGCTTTTTCTTGGTTGCTGTCTTAGTCCTCCAGTGCTCCTGTAACAGAAATGCCACAAGTGGATGGCTTTAACAAACAGAAATTTATTATCTCACAGTTTGGGAGGCTAGAGGTCTGACTTCAGAGTGCCAGCTTTAGGGGAAGGCTGTCTCTGTCAGCTTTGGAGGACGTCTTTGTCTCCTCTCAACATCTGTGGGCCTGGCATTTCTTAGAGATCTCCCTGTGTCTTGGCATCAATCTTCCCCTGGGTCTAGGAGGTTCTCAGGTCATGACCCCCAGGTCTGAAAGATGTGTTCCCGCCTGGCTCTTCTTTCTTGGTGGTAGTCAGGTCCCTCATGTCCACTGGCTTTGCTCTCCTTTTATCTTTTGTAGAATAAAAGGTAAGACAGGCCACATCCCGGAGAAACTCCCCTTACATCAGATCAGGGCTGTGACCTACCTAATGGATACTATTGTATCCCACCCTAATCCCCTTACTAGTGATTGGCTGATCACATCCAATCACATCATAGAGGATAACTGTATCATTACATACCTGCCTAATTATATCATTACATAACTGCCAAACCACTGAGAATCATGCATGGCCCAGCCAAGTTGACATATTTTGTGGGGACACAATTCAATCCATGACTCTCTCCTTTGAGTCAGCTCTGACCTTATGTATAGCAGAAAGAAATGTTGCCCAGTCCTGCTAGTGGGATGATATATGATATGGGTGAGGTAAATAATAAAACCCTTTTTTTTTGCTTTAAAAGACAAGACAAGATTATCTAAACTTGTTGTTGTTGTTCTAAACTACAAGGGTGACAATGAATGGAGAGATGAACTTGTGCAATGCAAGCCATAAAAACCTAGAAGCTGAGTTGGTCAGGTTGAAGCTGGGGTTGGGGCTGGAGCCCAGCCTTTCGTTCCCTACCACAAGGAGCTTTTCATGGCACAGTGTGGAGACTGAATGTCCTCTGGGTTCTTCTGAAGATGAAGGCCAGTCAGGCTGGGCTGCACTTCTGCTACATCTAGTATAGGACCCTCTCCAGGCACTGATGCAGTAGGGGTCTTTCTGTCATCACAGTCTAGTCAAGAGGTATTCTGCAACCCAACGGGTGAGTCACTGTCTCTTCAGCTCTCTCTGCACCAAACCATGATGCACCCCTCAATCATGTCTCCATCTTGGAATTCTAAAGGCCTTGTAATACTATCCATGCCCAGCCTATGTTGTGGAATTTTGCACTTACTCAAACATATCACTCAAATTCTCACTCTAGGCCATTCAGTGACAATTGGGAGGTCTAAAAGAGATTAAGTGTCTTCAGGTAATACCAAGAGTGGCCTCAAGACCCTCATGAAATTCATCCCTGGGTATCTGCTTGTATTTAAGCTTAACTGGTTGGGAAAAACCTGTAGGATGGGAATGGGTTCACATTTATTACTCATTCAACAAACTCCAATGAGTGCCCAGCTTTTTGGATCTCCATTGTTCAGAAGAGCTGGGCGAACTGTCTTTGCTTCATCTTTATGAGGCCAGGAGAGGCTGCCAAATGGAGACAGAGTAGGGACAGGCAACATTTCTTCATCTTTCTGTCACTCTCTTCTCTTCACAGAGGATATGGCCATCAATCACCATGGTTCAAATTATCTTTCCAGATACCAGATTCCCCACTCTTTACATTTTAGAACTCTATACAATAAATGAAAAAAAGAAATTAAACAACACAACCATCCTCTGGTTCGATCACTATGGCCTATTAAAATGCAGAGTCCAAGGGATTGGGAGGGAGGCAAGGGAGAGAAGAGGAGGAATAGAAAAGGAGGGATTTCTCTCTTCCTCTCCTCACCCTCCCACTCTCTCTCTCTCTCTCTAAAGTACATATATATATATATGTGTGTGTGTGTGTGTGTGTGTGTGTGTGTATATATATATATATATATATGTAGAGAGAGAGAGATAATATATCTATTTATAGATATATGTAAGTACATAACTCACTGCCACTGAAGCTGTTCCGACTCATAGCAACCCCTCCTTGGGTTTCCGAGGCGGTATGTCTAGGGAAGTAGATTGCCCAGTCTTCCTTCCATGGAGTGGCTGGTGGGTTTGAACCACCAGCCTTCTGGTTAGCAGTCAAGTGCCTTCGCCACTATGCTACCAGAGCTTCCATATATATATATATATATATATGGTGGTATAGTGCTGAAGGCATTTGACTGCTAATTAGACACCTTGGAAACCAAAGGAGAGTTCTCTATGAGTCGGGTCCGACTCAATGGCAAACAACAATTGTCATCTTAACATGGCATGATGAAGCTCCCTTGACTAACGATGATCTTTTGGGGAGTAATAACTTTATTTCTTTACATTAAAAAGGAGATAAACTGACCATAAGTTATATAAACCTGAAACACTAACCTCAAGAATCTGAGCTAGATTCATGCATGACCAATGTGTCTTCCTATCATTAAAAGACAGAAATCAAGAGTTAGGTGGCTTGACACAAGCAGCCTGGCTACATTCCACTCAGTTCTCTTGCCCTCAGTTTATACGTTCCCCACATCTAGCAATAGGGCTGCAGATTTCGTTACTGCTAACAACAACAACAACAATCTCCAGAACAGCCTTCAAATACTCTGTCGTGATTTGGACCCAGAGCTTTGGCCCTCCATTCCAGACGATCTCTGTGTTCTCTTAAGTAAGCTTATTTAAAACTTGTACTCCATGCTCCACTGCTTACCAGCATGACTGGAATAAATGATTTCTTGTGGGAATCAGCCACTAAGACTACTCACTGAATACTCAGCATTGCCCACTGTAAATGGCCACTCTGGGAATACTTTCCCCACTTACATTCTTATTTTCTCTGAAAAAACCATATCTTCTTTTTTTATTTGACAAAAAGATTTATAGTAGTTCAAGTTTATGATAATGGTTAAGTGTGTAATGGTTTACAGAGGTTTTTCTTTTAATGTATTATAAAAAAAAATTATAGACTATTTGGCAAATAAAGAAAGAAAAAAAAATCATCCATTATCCTCCTACCCTATTGTAATGACAATATAATCAGGTTGCTATCGAGTCACTTCTGACTTATTGTGGTCTCATGGGTGTCACAATTTTTATATGTATAATTCAGTGTGGACTGTCTTTTACAGTCATTCATTTTAGATACTGTTCCGGATAGACCCACTACATCTTGGAAGGCAATTTCTTCAGATGGAACTTGCATTGATCAGTGTTATGGGGCTGCAAAAATTACTACTCAGAAGTTTCTGGCTTTGCTTCCTAAAGGAGGCTGGTGCTAGGACCAGGGCATGGTAGAAGTTGATGGAAAGGACCCAAGGAGTGAGTGACCACTGGGACAAGTAGTCCTTGTGCTAGCGACACTCGAGAAGATCCAGGACCACACCAGCTGCTCAGCTTGTTCTCTCAGCTCACTTGATAACTCACAGACACACAGCAGTCTCTAATGCCCAAAGGAAACGGTGCTTCCTCGGAGAGTGTTTTCCTGACCTATGGGTGAGGTAAATAATAAAACCCTTTTTTTGCTTTAAAAGACAAGACAAGATTATCTAAACTTGTTGTTGTTGTTGTAAACTACAAGGGTGACAATAAATGGAGAGATGAACAATATTGCAAGCAACAACAAAGTCTCTCTCACTTGTTCTAATGAAACAAGATGCATCCATCCTGTCAGACGGTGCCACCAGCAGCAATGTGAAGAAAAGTCAGGTTCATCAGGTCTGTCTTATCTATAATTACATTGTGAACAGAAAACATCAGGGTGCATTCCAGGTACTTTGTAAAAGTTCTTTCAGTTTTGCACATGTGTGTGTGTGCATGCATGTATATGTGTTCATGTACACGTGTGTGCATAAAGGCCCTGGTGCACAATGTCTTTCATACTATGAATCAGAGTAAAAAAGTTTTGAAACCACTGCTCTGAAGGATGAGGGGGTGGGAGACAGACATCTAGCTCCACCACTTTTTAGGGTTCTGACACTTACTTGGAGAAAAACTAATAAAAGCCTCTGGGGAAAGGTTTTTCACAGGTCTTCTTCAGAGTTGAGACATAAACTGAAGTAAGAGCAGCTCAAGTATGAGCCTTTGATCTGAGGTGCTTTACCTACAACCATTCATTACATATAGTGAGTCACAAGGAGCCTTTGTAGTATGTACTATTATTATTGCCCTTGTTCCACAGCTGAGGGAATCAGGCATGGACAGGGGAAATCACTTGTCTTGGATCCCACCGCTAGTTAGTGGCAGAGCCAGCAGGGCTCCAGAGTCTTACCAGTGCTTCCTGCAATGACCTACTCCAATAGAATTTTTCTTAGTTTTGAGTAAGGGGCCTGTCAGTCCATTAATTCTCCTAGAGTTACTTAATTGGCTCTCAGAAGTGGACTGCAACATTACAAGCACTAAGAGAGTTCCCATCACTGTCCAGTACACATCATCATCCTCATCACATTTGTGTATTGCCTGCTCTGTGCCTGGAGCTGTTCTCACCACTTTAGATACCTTTTTTTTTTTTCCATATGAAACAATATTTATCTTTCCTATGAGTAATGAGGGTGCTTTGGGTCAGAATCCACTTGATAGCAACTAACAACGACGACATGAGTAATGTTATTTTAGACTAGTCTGTTAAAAACGAAAAAAAAAAAATATTGGTCATAAAAACCTACTGGTCATAACCTACTAAATTGATTTTACAATGCATTGATGGTAAAACTGTGAAATTATTCTTTAGCCTTTGTCTACAAAAAGGCAAATTACTTGTAAAGGAAGTGAATCAGCACACATAAGTACTGGCATTACCTCCTTAAGTGAAAGCCAGTTCCACTTTGTGAAACATTTCAATAGAGGCAGGGAGGAAGAAAGGAAGGAAAGAGGAGAGAGAGAGAGAGAGAGAGAAAGAGAGAAAAGAGGGAGAGAATGTGTTAGTAGTGGTGTGTGTTTGCTCCCATACGCTCCCGCATGCTCCCGCGTGTAAGAGCTCACTGTTCCCAGGGGCCAAGTGGCTTCTAGTTCTGGCTTCTGCTAACTGTGCAATCTACAAATCAAATTCTGTCACTGTGAGTTGTAAAGGCCTATTTACATTACCTTTTTTTTTTTTTTTCCAGGGAAGTTGCGAAGGACTTTTCAATTGCATCACATCCCTCTCATAAAGAAGACCCATAGGAAAATCTTCTCTTGGAGAAAGGTTCAAATTTAAGCAATGGGTCACTGAACCTGATAACTGAGCATGTTTCCTGCTCTGCTTTGGCCTGGGAAACTAAGCAATAGAATCCCAGCTGCTATGTAGGACTATATGGGATTCAGTCTTGTGAGCTGGTTTTTTTTTTCCCCTCTTGAATTTTAATTCTTTTTTTTTCCCCCTCTTTTTTATATGTGTCTACCCTCTAGTTAGTAGTTTATTCTCCCTTTCCCACCCACCTCTGGTAACCATAAAAGAATATTTCTTTTTGTGTGAAACCCTTTTCTTGCCTTTTTGCAATAGTGGTCTCATACAATATTTTTCCTTTTGTAATTGAGGAGCTCTGGTAGCATAGAGCCTAAGGCAGTTGACTGCTAACCAGACAGCTGGCAGTTCAAACCCACCAGCCACTCCTCAGAAGGAAGGTTGGGCAATGTATTTCTGTAGTGATACACCTTGGAAACTCAAGGAGGGGTCACTATGAGTCAGGTCCGACTCGATGGCACATAACAACAACATTATTACTTGATATTATGATATCTCATCTTTGTTTTGATTTGCATCTCTCTAATGATGGCACACAACAAAATGACTAATGATTGAGAGCAATTTCTCATGTGTTTGTTGGCTGCCAGTATATCATCTTTGGTGAAGTGTCTGTTCAAGCCTTTGGCTTTTTGCTGTTGAGATGTTGAAGTTTTCTATAGATTTTGGAGGTAAGTCCCTTATTAGATATGTCATAGGCAAATATTTTCTCCCAATCTGTAGGTTCTCTTTTTACCTTTTTGATGAAGTCTTTTGCTGCACATAAGAATTTAATTTTTAAAAGGTCCCAGTCATCTAGCTTCTCTTCTATCTCCTGCACATTCTGGGTTATGCTTGATAGTCTATTTATGCCATAAATTAGGGCCCCCAGATTTGCCCCTATTTTATCTTGGACTAATTTCATAGTTTTGGGTTTTACATTTAAGTCTTTGATCCCGCTTGAGTTTGTTTTTGTGTATGGGGTGAGGTATGGGTCTTATTTCATTTTTCTGCAAGTGGATATCCAGTTTTGCCAGCACCATTTGTTAAAGAGGCTGTCTCTTGCCCATTTAATGGGTTTTGGACCTTTGTCAAAGATCAGCTGTCCATAGATGGATGGGTTTATATCTGGACTTTCAATTCCATTCCATTGGTCTATCTGTCTATCAATCATTATACCAGTACCGTGCTGTTTTGACTACTGTGGCTGTATAGCAGTTCCTAAGATCTGGGAGTGTGAGACCTCCCACTTTGTTCTTCTTCTTCAGAAGTGCTCTGCTTATCCGAGGTCTCTTTCCTTTCCACATGAAGTTAGTAATTGGTTTTTCCATGTCCTTAAAAAGTTTTGTTGGAAACTGGATCAGGATTGCATTAAATGTGTAGATCATCAAAAGGATGAAAAGAGAACCTACAGACTGGAAGAAAATATTTGCCTATGACGTATCTGATAAAGAACTTATATCCAAAATCTATAGAAAACTTCAATACGTCAACACCAAAAAGACAAATAACCCAATTCACAAATGGGCAAAAGACTTGAACAGACACTTCACCAAAGAAGATATACAGGCAGCCAACAAACACATGACAAATTGTTCACGATCATTAAAATTAGAGAGAGGCAAATCAAAACAACAATGAGATATCATCTCACCCCAGCAATAATAGCAAAGTTCAACAGGTCAGAAAGTAAATACTGGCGAGGTTGTGGAGAGATTGGAACTCTTGTACACTGCTAGGGGGATTGTAAAATGGTACAACCATTGTGGCAAATGGTATGGCATTTCCTTAAAAAACTCAAAATAGGAGTACCATTTGAACCAACAATTCCATTACTAGGAATATATACTAAAGAGGTGAGAGATAGCGCACGAACAGACATATGTACACCTATGTTCACCGCAGCAAAATTCACCATAGCAAAGAGATGGAAACAACCTAAATGTCCATTAACAGATGAGTGGATAACCAAATTATGGTATATCCACACAATGGAATATTATGCCACATTAAAGAACAATGACGGATACACAAATCATCTCACAACGTGGATGAACCTGGAGGACATTATGCTGAATGAAATAAGTCAATCGCAGAAGAACAAGTATTGTAAGAGCCCATTACTATAAAAAGACAGAGAAGGGTTTGTTTGGGAAAGGAAACTCATCTAGTAGGTTACTGGGATGGAGAGGGAAGGGGAGGGATTAATTTTGGGCTAGTTGAGGACTACACAGTGATGTGGGTACTGGTAGGGATATACAGGAAGGATCTATGACCACCGTGATAACATTAGGAATTGGGAGGACATTGAATTGTGCACAAAAGAGACAACAGGTACTAATACCTACCAATGTGTCCACAATACTGCATTGCCATTAACACCAAACACCAGGCTACAGATAAACACATAAACACCTTAAATGATCAGACGGGGGTCAAAGAACAGATGTATACTCTAGACTAAGGATAGATTCAGCTGATGCTAATCTTGCACAGACACTGGTGATACAAAATACCTGCCATCCTTAGAGAAACAATGGAAGACAGACACAGAAAAATCCCTCACAGACAACCAGACAGTATGGGAGAGAGATCCAATAGATCTACCATCTCAAGACCATAGTGCTGACACCAGATTCAGTTGGCACAACAAAATACATAAAAGCCTTGCTCCACATCCTACATTGGTAAGTACCGAGTGGGGCCTTAAAAACTTTCAAGCGGCCATCTAAGATGCAGCTAACGGTCTCCTAGCATTAGAAGTGAAGAAGAATGCAAAAAGAAACAAAACAAAACAAAACAAAACAAAACAAGGGCATTTGGAAGCAATCAGCCATAGGACACGATGGTCCTCAAGACCAGAACTAGATGGTGCCTGGCTACCAATGCCAACCACTCAGGAAAGGATCAAATCTGGAGATCCTGGATAGAGTGGGTGGGAAAATGTGGAACAAAATCCAAATTTTGACTAGAATTACTGGTCAGATGAAATCTGGTGAGACCCCCAATACTACGGCCCTGGAATACATTCTGCACCTGGAATAAAACTCACTCTCAGGGGCTGGCTCTCAGTGCAATAGTTAGCGAGATGTACATGCAGACCACTCAACACAGGATGACGCACCCACATGTTGTTGTTATATGCCATTGAGTCAGCCCCGACTCATAGCAACCCCTCCTTGGGTTTCTGAGGTGTTATCACTATGGAAGTAGACTGCCCAACCTTCCTTCCGAGGAGTGGCTGGTGGGTTTGAACTCCCAGCCTCCTGGTTAGCAGCCAAATGCTTTAGGCACTATGCTACCAGTGCTCCTTCACACTCTATGGTAATACATCCCTTAGAGCAACAGACCACGGGACACCAGAGGACTAACATTCAAATTGAGGAAATGCAGGACAAACAGGAGTGCATAAATACGAGAGGCACAGGGGGAGGGTTACAGGATAGGGAGGGGAGGAGACTGGGTTAGGGTTGGGCATGGTAAATGGGGAATGAAACTAAATGTATACGTAACATTGATTGTAAAAAAAGCTCTTAAAATTAAAAAAAAAAAAAAAG
>NW_006921598.1:13798546-13824296 GCF_000298275.1 Orycteropus afer afer
GTAGATTGCCCCATCTTCCTTCCAAGGAGTGGCTGGTGGATTTGAACTGCCAGACTTCTGGTTAGCAGTCAAGTGCCTTAGGCACTATGCTACAGAGCTCCTGCTGTGTCTCATAGGTTTTGGTATAATGTATCTTCATTCTCATTTGTTTCTAGGAATTTTTTATTATCAGTTTTTATTGTTCTATTACCCAGTAGTTTTTGAGCAGTGAATTGTTCAGCTTCCACATATTTGATGTTTTTTTCCTTGATCTTCCTATTATTAATTTCTAATTTTATAGCATTGAGGTCTGAGAAGATTTTTGTAGTATTTTAATGCTTTTGAATTTATTGAGGCTTGTTTTATGTTCTAACATATGATTTATTCTGGAAAAGGATCCATGTGCACTGGAGAAGAATGTGAATTGTGCTTTTGTTGGGTGGAATGGTCTGTATATGTCTATGAGGTTGAGTTGGTTGGTTGTATTGTTGAGTTCCTCTGTATCTTTGTTGAGTTCTTTTCTAGTTGACCTGTCTCTCTTTGAAATTGGTGTGTTAAAGTCTCCTAGTACTATTGTAGAGTTGTCTAGTGTCCCTTTGAATTCAGTTAATAACTGCTTCACATATTTTGGAGCACTTTTACTGCGTGCATAAATATTTATTATCATAACATCTTCTTTGTCAATTGACCCTTTCAGCATCATATAATGTCCTTCTTTGTCTCTTATGATGTTTTTCACCTTAATGTCTATTTTATCAGAAATTAATATCGCCACTTCTGCTCTTTTTTGATTACTTTTGCCTTGATATATTTTTTTCCATCCTTTAACTCTTAAATTGTTTTTATCTTTGCGTCTAAGCTGGGTCTCTTGTAGGCAGCATATCAATGGGTCTTTTCTTATCCAGTCTGCCACTCTCTTTCTCTTGAATGGTGTATTTCATCCATTCACATTGAATGTAATTAGTGATAGGTATGAATTGATTGCTGTCATTCTATTCTGTTTTTTTTTTTTTTTTTTTGTCATGTTGTTGGTGTTTCCTTGGTCTATATACTTTTCTGTGCTGAGTTCTATTTGTTGTCAAATGCTTCCTCTCTTTTCTTCTTTATTGTTGGTTTTGTGCTTATTAAACCCATATCCTTCCTTCTGGATTTGCTAAGGGGGATGTTAATTTTCTCTGTGGTTACCTTGGAGTACATTCTTGTCTTTACATGTTTAGAACAGTGCATTCTATGAGGACATTGTCCTGTTTTCCTCTCCATTTGGAAGTTGGTACCTAGAAGTTTTATTCCCTCTAATAGTTTAGTTGCTGTTGTCATGTGCAGATTGGCTTCCTTGGTTTTTAGTTTACAATGTTTTAAGGTCTTATTTTGGGTTTCTATTTCTGATTTGGTTTTAGTGTTGATGTCGTTTATCCTGATTTTGTTGATCTTTGTTCTATTGGAAGGACTTCCTTAAGCATTTCTTGTAGGGTTGGTCTGGTTTTCACAAAATACCTTAATTTCTGTCTGTCTGAGAATGACTTGATTTCACCCTCACATTTGATGGATATTTTGGCTGCATATAGGATTCTTGGTTGGAAGTTCTTTTCCTTCAGTGTTTTATATATGCCGTCCCATTGCCTTCTTGCCTGCATAATCGGAGCTCAGCCTAACTGTTTGATTATTATAAGTAATATTTCTTTTGTATTTGGAAGCCTACAAATTTTTTTCTTTGTCTTTGGTTTTGGAGAGTTTGATTATAATATGCCTTGATGTTTTTCTCTTGGGATCTATCTTGTGTGGGGTTCTATCAGCTTCTTGGACAAGTATCTTTTTTTTCCTTCATGATATGGAGGAAGTTTTCTGTTAGTAGGTCTTCCACAATTTTCTTTTTTTTTTTTTTTTTTTGTGCCTCTTTTTGTTCTGGAATTGCAATGAGTCTTATGTTGTTTCTTTTCATGTCATCCCATATAATTCTTAGATTCACTTCATTTCTCTTAAATCTTTATTCTGATCTTCTTCATACAGGCTTGTTCAGGGATTTGTCTTCTAGTTGGAATATGCATTGTTCAGCCAGTTCTATCCTATTCTTTTGTGCTTCTACTGCATTGTGTAATTCTGTAATTTTGGTATTCATCTTCTGAATTTCTAACTGTTATTTTTGTATGAGCTCTGATTGTGCATTAATCTTGGTATTTTGTTCTTGAATGATTTTCCTGAGTTCCTCCAGGGAACTGTCTGTGTTATCCTTGCATCTGTTTAGACTCCTGTAAAGCTCTATAAACATATCTTCTAAATTCCTTCTCAGATAATTCTATTGCCTCCTCTTCCTCCATGTTTAATGAGACCTTTGTTAGTCGTTTTGCTTCTAATGCCTTGTCATGTTTTTTTGTTTGATTTGAGGTTGCCTATTGCTTCCTAGACATTTTGAGGTTGTCTTTAACTGTTGGTTATGTATTGATTTGTTTTGTCTTGGTTTTATGATTTAATATTTTGAAAAGGTGGAGCTTGTGTATTTGATTTGTTTGGTTATTAATTCAGGTGTGCTGGGTTGCTCTGCAGTTTTCTTTGTGATGATGGAATTTCTGTGTGGAATGTGGATGTAGGTCTCTGTTTGTTGTAAAGAGGGTTTGGAATTCGAGCCACCAGCTAGTATTGTGGCTGAATGTGATTTTTCTATTGGATGAATGAGGGTATAGGCAGAGGAAGTGGGAGGGGAAGAGAGAAAGAAGGGAAGCTCCAAGTTGCTAAGGGCAGTTTGTAGGGCTTTGAATGGGCTGCTAATGATGATGTTGTACTGTTATTCACAGGCCCACAACTCAAGTTCAGCAAAGACTCCAGTTGTTAGGGGGTTGCCACTTTCGTCCAGGTTCAGACACATGCAAAAATCCTGCTCTCAGGGCCCCTCCGTGCCAAAAAGCTGACCCAAGACAACTGCCCTGCTGTGCGATACGGCTCGGGAGTTCCTCCCAGGACTCTCCCACTTGTGGCGCCAATGATCTCTCCGCTTGGGTTTCAGCGGTGCTGGAGCCAGGGAAATGCCTGCTTGCACCCCACGGACCCAAGTTTACTGACAAAGTCAAGTATTGGCCCTTCCATGCCATAAAACTGTCCCAAGACTACTGCCCTGTTCCATAGTCCACTGTGGGAGTTCCTCCCAGGGCCTATGCACTTGTGGCATTAATGGTCTCTCTACTCAGGTTTCAGCACTGCTTGAGCCAGAGAAGTGCCCACTCACACCCAGCATACCCAGGTTTACCAATAAAATCAAGTGCTGAAGGTAGATTTGTGGGGTGACTGCTGGTACGCTGGTGTGGTGCACCTTCTTCCCTAACTCAGGGAGGTCTCTGATGGCCCTTCTCACCTGCCAGTCGGTGCTCCGCAGGGTAGATTCCCCTGTTTTTGTTATTTTTTCCCTACCCCTTTCTCCTTTCTAAGCCTGCTCCCCTGAGTTTGGCAAACTCTGACTCAGTGAGCTGTTCAGAGCACCAGAATCCCTATTTCAAGCTGCTGCACCTAGTTTTTCAGGCACTAAGATGCTAGAGAGAATTAGCGTGGGGACTACTGATGAGATGCCATTTTGAATCCCCTGCCATAGTTTTTTTAAATCTATTTATCTGTTGTTGGGTGTTTAAGTTGTTTCCATCTTTTTGGTATTGTGAATTGTGCTGCAATGAACATAGGTGTGCATGTTATCTGTTTGTGTCATGGCTCTTATTTCAAGAGGATATGTACCTAGTAGTGCGATTGCTGGATCATGTGGTGTTTCTATTTCCAGGTTTTCAGGGAAGAACCATACCATTTTCCACAGTGGTTGTACCATTTATAGTCCCACCAGCAGTGTGTGATGGTTCCAGTTTCCACACACAACCTCGCTAGCATTTTTTTTTTTTTTTTTAACTTTGCTGTTTGTACTGGGGTGAGATGATGTCTCATTGTTATTTGATTTGCAACTCTCTAATGGCTAACGATCATAAGCATTTCTTCATGTGTTAGCTGCTTTGGTGTTTTTTGGTGAAGTGTCGGTTCATGTCCTTTTCACATTTTTTTTTTTTTGTTGTTGTTGCTGTTGTTAAGTTCTTGAACTTTCCTAAAAATTTTAGAGATTAGTCCCTTGTCTGATATGTCATTGCCCCCAATTTTCTTCCCAGTCTGTGGGTTCTCTTTTTAACCTTTTGATGAAATCTTTTGATGCATATAAGTGGCCAATTTTTAGGAGGTCCCAGTCATGTAGTTTGTTTTATGGTGTTTGTATATTTTTAGTTATGCTTGATAGTGTATTTATTCCATGAATTAGGGCCTCCAAATTTTTCCCCTTTTTTCTTTAATGGTCATTATCATTTTAGGTTTTACATTCAGGTCCTTGATCCAAATTGAATTCATTTTTGCATATGGTGTGAGATATGTGTCCTGTTTAATTTTTCTGCAAATGGATATCCAGTTTTGCCAGTGCCATTTATGAGTTTTGACTATCAAAGATCAGCTGTCCATAGGTGGGTGGATTTACTTCTAGGTTTTCAGTTCTGTTCCATGGGTCTATGTGTCTGTCGTTGTACCAATACCAGGCTGTTTTAACTTCTTTGGTTGTGTAGTAGGTTTTGAGATTGGGAAGTGTGAGACCTCCTACTCTGTTCTTCTTTAGTAGTGCTTTATTTATCCTGGTTCTCTCTCCTTTCCACATAAAGTTGGTGATTAGTTTTTCCATCTCTTCAAAGAAAGATGATAGAATCTAGTTTCACTCACTTCTGTTGAGTTGGTTCTGACACATAGTACCCTTTCTTGGGTTTCTGAGGCAGTATCACTATGGAAGTAGATTGCCCAATCTTCCTTCTGAGGAGTGGCTGGTGGGTTTCAGCTGCCAGCCTTCTGGTTAGAAGTCAAATGCCTTAGGCACTATGTCACCAAAACTCACATTATATCTGTAGATCATTTTGAGTAGCATTGACATTTTCACGATGTTAAAGTCTTTGTATCCATGAGTATGGTATATTCTTCCATTTATATAGGTACCTTTTCGTTCATTGTAATAGTGTTTTATAATTTTCTGTGTATATGTTTTTTGGTGTCTCTTGTCAGATTTATTCCTATACTTCATCTTTTGGGTTACATTACCTTGTCTATGCTTAAAAATCTTATTTATTTATTTATTTAAAACTAGTCTATTACAGATTGACTTTTGGTGGGACTGAATAAACTTATATTTCATATATATATATATATATACATATATATATATATATATACACACACACACATATTTATCTATGCACCTATATCTTTATAGAAAAAAAATAAACAAGCAAACAAAACCACACTAGTTGCCATCAATTTGATTCAGACTCATGATGACCCCATGTATTTCAGAGTAGAACTGCACTCCATAGGTTTTCAATGGCTGTGATCTTTTAGAAGTAGATTACCAGACTTTTCTTCCAAAGTGCCTATGGGAGGATTTGAACTGCCAACCTGTCAGTTAGTGGCTGAATACTTTACCATTTGCACCACCCAGGGACTCCACATTTATTTATAATATACATAAATTAGTGGAATTGACTTATAATTATGAAAGCAATAAATTATTCTTTGTAATGTCTCTTTGAGTAAAATTTGCACCTGTTGCCATTCAGTATATATTAAATAGCAATAAAGATAACAGTTAGTAAGGCAAAAGAGACAAAGTTAACTATGCAGATGGCCTTGCCGTATAATTCCAATGAAATAATTACCTGTATAGAGAAACGTGTTGGAGTGTCCTCCCACCACTACATCCACGCCCTTCACTTTTTGAGCGATGAGTTTATCCATTTCAAAACCAGAATGTCCCAGTGCAATAATTTTGTTCACATTTAAAGTTTTTAGCTTATCAACTTGAGGTTGCAATGCAGTGATTTCATCTTCAAATACTAAATTCTTTCCTAAGGAATAAATTAAACAAAATAGAAATGAATTATTTATTATTATATTGCTTAAATACACTCTAACATACCAAGTATAAACACCTTAATTTTACTAAAGCTCTTCAATTACTTAAACTAAAACATATTTATAAATAAAGTACAAAACTCCTACAAAGCCAAATAAAATTCAAATCAGTATCATTAGTTACATTCACTTAATCTTGCATTAATGTAATGTTGTGGATGATATTACCTTGCCCCAACTAAATTTTAAAAATAATGTTTCAGATCTGGATTTGTTTTCATATTCTGACATCCATAAGAGCAGTGCAGAGAATGCCTGAGCACATAGCACTATGTACAGAAGGATACAGTATTGTCAACTCCAAGGCATTGTTTGCAAGCTCAGGATCATCAGTCTCTAAACTTAACAAAACTCTGCTAGCAAGGAGTCTTTGTATATCAATTTTAAATGCCAGTTGATAACTCTGTCTGTTTCACTTGAAGGTAATGTTAACATTAGGACATTATTGAAATATGCATTCAATAAGGGTCTAATCTATACACTGCTTGGAACTGGAAGGTGAACATTCCTCACTGACTGCTTGCTCTTGACTTAGTGGTAACCAACAATTGCCATCATATACCAGTGTACACTGGTGAGTCTGACTGCACTAACCCATGCAGCAAGATGACTAGTCTCTCCTACTGTCTCTGTGGCCAAATCTCAACAAGCCTTGAGGATTTGTCTCTTAGATTGGCACAAACCCAGCAGAAATATCCTGCTGTTGTATGCAGTGCTCTGCTGCCGGGAAATCCTTCCCGATGATCCAGACTTCCTTATGCTGGATTCTAATGACCATAATTGAAATAAAAATGCCTCCTCCCAAATAAATAACCCCTCATAAAGAATTTTCAAGTACCCAGGATTCTGAAGACCTTAGGTTGAAATGTATTTACTTCTCCAAAGAGCAATAGGACTGTTAAAAACACATTCCTTGTTACACTGTGATTATAGAAAATCTGTATGTGCTTTGAGCTCCCTGGGTAGCATAAACTATTAAGTGCTTGACTACTAAGTAGTTTGAACCCATTCAGAGGTATTTCAGAAGATAAGCCTTGTGATCTGCTTCCTGAAAAACAGCCTTGAAATCCCTATGGAGTAGTTCTACTCGGTGCACATGGGTTTGCCATGAATCAGAATGGACTCAATGGCAACTAACAACAACAACAAATGCTTTGCTGTGAGAACTCTGCAGTCTTTAACATCAGTCAACTCGACATGTGCACATCATTATGGAAGATAAACAATATGACTGACATCACAGTTGGGAAGACCCCACACTGATGGCCTGAAAATTAGTAGCTCACATACGTTTTGTGTTGGGGCCAATGTGTTTTCAGTAACTTGCAGACAACATTTAAAAATCAGGAGTTATAATAGCTTTGTCACCATTGTTGGCCATGAGATCATGAAGAATAATGTGGCTCCCTGGTCACCCCTCAAGGAGCTCTGGTGGCAAAGTTTCTAAAGCATTTGACTGCTAACCAGAGAGGTGGTGGCTCAAACCCACCAGCCACTTCACGAAAGGAAGATGAGGCAATCTACTTCCATAAAGATTTACCCCCTTGGAAACCCAGTGGGGGTTGCTATGAGTTAGAATTGACTTGATGGCAATGGGTTTGGTTGGTCACTCCTGAGCACCATGTCACTTTTCTGTGAGCCTTTCTCTGACTATCTCTTTAAAACAAAAAGGTGTGTTCCCCCACCACACTTGCCATTCCCTCCTCCTGCTTAATTTTCTCTGTAGCACCTGCCACCTTCTGACATACCAAACATCTCACTTATTATTTACCCTCCCACTAAACATATAAGCCCCAATGGGCAGGGATTCTTTTAGGTCAGTATTCCTGGTGCCTGTTCAGTCCCTGATATGTAAACAGGCACTATGTGGGAAATGAATGAATAAATGAAAGGAAAGCTGAGACCTGCAGTTAATGCTACCTTCTGCTTTGGTTTGACTGTCAGGAAGGGTGGTAGTTAAGGTTATCTGTCAACTTGGCTGGGCCTGGTTTAGAGTGGCTAAGTATCTGGATGTAGTTATTGCCCATGATGAGACTAGTAATTGACTCCATGGTGGAATCTATTGGAGTAGCTGAGTAGCTGCCTTCAGGATGGTCTGCTTCCAGTCTATAAGAAGCATCACTGAGAAAGGTCTTGAGGTTTTTGGCACATTTGGATCTTGCATGTAGCTAAGTCTTCATTCAGCAGATTGCCATGTTTCCTGCCAATCTTGAGACTGTCTCTGGACTTGAACTAGTGGCCTGCCCTGTTGTTTGGTAATCTTGGGATTGTACCATTTTATTTGTTGACCTTGGGGTTGTCAGCTTCAGCAGCCAGCAGCTGCCTGAGTTAAGAGAAGCATCTAGCTTCAGTGGGCCAGGAGCAAGAGGCAGAGCTGAAGCCCAAGGTTGAGGGGCTTTTACCCAGCCCCTAGAGCTGGCACTTTGAACTCAGATTTCTAGCCTCTTAAACTGTGAGGGAATAAGTCCCTATTTGTTGAAGCCTCCCATTTGTGGTATTTTCTATTAGAGCAACATTAAGTAACCAAAACAAGAAGGAATCGAAAGGTTCATAGAAATGTCTCTGACCGAGGACAAAGGAATGCATTGTTCCAACACATCAAAAACCTCACAGGATCAGGTATCACATATATAGAAAGCCCTGGGATGAATTTCAGGATGTCATAAGGGCAGGTATGTTCCAGAAATTTTATTACCTAGCTAAAATAAATCAGAAGTGCAAGAAATACAAGTGATAGCTGTGGGAGCCCAGGCCACCAGAACAGGAAGAATAGGACTGGATTGGGGCCAAAAATCTGTAGAAAGAACCCATGTTAGGCTGCTGAGCCTTGGTCTTAGAAGAGGTAAGAATCCCCAGAAACATTCTGTCCCACCTGAACCCAATCCATCCCTACATTAGTCACTGCACAGTACAGTCCATGATTCCTGGGAGCTGCTGGGAAGAGCATCATCTCTGTAGATCCCCCCCTCTGGCACAACCTCAGGTGAGTCTCATAAGGACTAGCTTTTTATTGGTAACTGTTAACGAGGGATGATGCTTTTCTGCTAGTCATGCCTGAACTCTTCAGCCACGCATTCAGGAGGCCTTACACTCAAGTCCCAACCCAACTCTCTTGCTTTCCCTACTCATAACCTGTGTGTGGCCCCCACACTTTCCTGCTCTCATATATTCATTCCACTAGAATGTGCTTGGTTCTGTGCACAGCTGATGGATCAGTGAATGAGATAAGCAAGGTCCCCACCCTCATTGAACTTACTTTCTAGTCTATGATTCTGGGGGCTCACTTCTGGATTTTCCTTTGCCCCAAGATGCTCTACACACTCTTTGATGGGACCAAGGAGGTTCTTCACCAAGTCTACCTGATTTCTAGACTAACCATTATTCCTCTCACCCAACTCCATACATTCTCTGAAAATCCCTCCCCAAATCCCTGACTTTATGACTCTCTTACAGCACATTTGATCTTAAATGAACTGAAAAAAAACAGCAAGTAAAATATAAATTATAGAGACAAAGTTTGCTTTTGAATTTACTATCTAATAAGCATTTATTCAGCGTTTCAACAAACCCACATCTTTATCCAAAGATCATAACACACACAGTGCCGTAGAGTTGAACCTGCTCATAGTGACTCGTCCTGGGGTTTCTGAGGCAGTGTCACTAAGGAAGTAGATTGCCCAACCTTCCTTCCGAGGAGTGGCTGGTGGGTTTCAACTGCCAGCCTTTTGGTTAGCAGTCAATGCCTTAGGCACCATGCCACTAGAGCTCCTAAAGATCATAAGGTGGCCTCTATATTAGGTTCCAGATGTTCAGTGAGGGGAGACCTAGGCTCTGACCTCAGGTTGCTCAGGCCAGTGTGGGAAGCAGAGAGTAAGGGACCCATGTGACACACCAGTGTGTCCATGCTCAGGGACAGGTGTGAGTTGAGGGTGTTGGTGATCCCAACACAGGGGTGTCTAACCCACTGGGGGAGCAGGTGGCATGGGTAGCAGAGACTGGGCAGTGATACTCTCTCTAGCACTTTCCACTTCAGCAATTTGTCAGCATGTCAGGCAGCCTGTTTCCATACTTTGCAGATAAGCCTCAGGAAGCCCAAGGAGGAAGTATCCCATCAGCCTCTGGGAATATCTGATTGTCCAAAGCCCTACCATCTGTGAAGGGAGGGAGAAGGACCATGGTCAGGCTGGGCAGGCTGAAGAAGGCCAGCATCAGACTTTCAAGTTGGGTCCTTCTAGTGTGACCATAATCCCTTTTAATCAGATAAGTATTTCTAAAACATTTTAAAAGCCAATGAATCTTGGGTTCCTGTAACCACACTCTGCCCCTGTAATTACTATGATAACAAAAGCTAGTGACAATTGTGTCACCATTTACAAAGGCTTGGTCACCAGTGAGGCAGGTTTCTACTTGCCACCTCAAGCGCTGACAGTCCCCTGCCCATACAGTGGAGAGCTGTAAGGCTCCACTCCCAACCCGCCTCCATCCCTGCCTCTTTTTTCAATAGATGGCCTTTTCTGTTGTTGCTTCTAATGACTTAGACCTATTTTAAGAATAATATTAAATATATATATTAATTTTCTAATTGTTAAATAATCATAGATCCTCTATCAGTTAATTCTTAATGAAAACTTTTGTTTCTGGATAATGCTAGCTCCTATCTTCCCTTTTTTCTTAAAATATGGAAAGAAAAATTACTTTGCATAATTTAGAGAAACCTCATTTTTGTTCTCACTGCCAAGGGTTTAAGTAAAAGTATTTCAATAAAAGTTCAAATATACTTCTTGAATGGCTATGCAAATGAGTGAATATATATACTCACTGCCCTCAAAGAGGCCCTATAGGACACAACAGGGCTACCCTATAGGGTTTCCAAGACTGCAAATCTTTACAGAAATAGACTGCCTCATCTATCTCTTGTGGAGTGGCTGGTGGGTTTGAACTGCCAAACTTCAGGTTAGCAGCTAAAGTTTTACCCACCAGAGCTCCATATATGTATAGTTTTTGGATACATTCAACTTGGTTCTGCCTCATAGCTACCTAATGTGACAGAGTAGAACTGCCTCCCACCCAAAATCTTCAAAGCTGTAATCTTTACAGGAGTATATTGCTAGGTCTTTTCCCCCAAGGAGTGGCTGGTGGGTTTGAACTGCCAACTTTTTGATAAGAACCTTAGCTCTTAACTGTGTGCAGTACACACATAGAGACACATACACACATGTATGTCTCTATATAAAATGACATATGCATCTTAAAACCATTTAAGAATGTATACATATTTTCTAGAAATATTTAAGATACAAAAAGGTCATTAAAACTACAAGAGATAAATAATGAAAAGGAAAAAGAACTATTAACCAGAGCATGTAATGATTATACTAGAAAATGAGAGCTAAGGAAAGCTACTGTAAGTGAGGTAAGATCTTAGCCCTGGGTTTCTGGCTCCACAGGAAGAGAGCCAGAGCATTATTTGACTTTCATTCTCCAGTGCTGCTTAGCATTGGGTATGAATTGCTTTAATTCTTATTTAGGATACAAGACACAGTAATTTCTTTTTTTTGGAAGATACTATTTATGTAAACAAAGATACTCACTGAGTATCAAAGGTCTATAAGAAGAAACTTAAAATTATGTGGAATGGGTAGACAGGCTGAATGATCAGGTATGTTTAGGCAAAAGGGAATATACACATAACCATATATAAAGTTGGCAGGCGGTATTTCTATATACATATCTGTGTGTGCCTTAATGTCCAAATAAATAGAACTAACAGGGGCAAAGTTATGGTAATTTTCTTGGGCACAGTCAACCATCATGATGGAGTGAGTTGTTGGACCTGTGGGCTCGGGACCATGGTTGCAGGGGACATCAAGCTCAATTGGCATAACATATTACACAAAAACATTGTTCTACATCCTACTTGGTGATTAGTGACTGGGGTGTTAAAATCTTGCAAGTGTCCATCTAGATGCAACAATTGATCTCTCCTCATCCAGAACAAAGAAGAATGTAGAAAACCAAAGACTCATGGAAACAAGTAGTCCAAGGAACTAGTGGACCGTGTGAATCTCAGCTTATATACCCTGAGACCAGAAGAACTAGATGGTGCCCAGCTACCACTGTCAATCACTCAGAAAGGGATCAGTGCAGGAGATCCTGGATAGAGTGGGAGAACAATGTGGAATAAAACTCAAAATCATAAAAAAGACCACACTTAATGGTCTGACAGAGCCTGGTGAAACCCCTGAGCCTATGGCCCCTAGTTACCCTTCAGGCCTGGAATTGAACTCACTCCTGTAGCTTCTAGCCAAACAGTAAACTGGCATATGGAGTGAATATTTACACCAAGTAGATACACTCCTTAGAACAATCAATCATGGGAAAACAGAAGAGCAGTATTTGCACAGGGAGATAGCTCAGGGGGCAGGGATGCATAGGAAAGAAGTCAGGGAAGAGGTAAATACAAGGAGAAAGTGGGAAGAGAGCTATCACATTGTGGGGATTGCAGTCAATGTCATGAAACAAAATGTGTATGAACTGCTGTATGGAAAATGAATTTGCTCTGCAAACTTTCACCCAAATCACAATAAAAATTTAAAAACAAAACAAAACAAGAAAAACTATGTGGAACCCACTAGACTGACTTTGTCAATGTCATAATAAGTATATCCTTTGCCCAGTACCACACATTATTCCTTCTTTTACCTTCAGTCCATAAAAATAACACCAAGCTCTGATTTAGTGTGTCTATTTTCAAAGAAAGAGAATTTTATAGTGCTTTTATAGGGAGAAAATACCTGGATTTGAGAGAAAAGGGGTCTCGCTTGAAGTGTATCCAACAATTCCCACAACTTCACTACCAACATTAAGAATTTTATATGGCAAATAGAGTCCAGCTATTTGAGAGGCTAGAGGCTCTTTTGCCTTAATGTTAGCACTCAGAATTGGAAATTGGGCTTCTTTGAGAAGTGGATCCATCAGTCCTTCTACACCATTATCAAATTCATGATTTCCCAGGGCCTAGTAGAAAGAAAAAAGAAAAAGAATGAGGTATTTTGGAATTTCTAATAAGGGAATATTTTAAACAATATTACATCATCCCAGTGGCTCCCAAACTTGGTGAGGTTCTATGGAGCAGAGATTCCATGGCCTGTGTCCACCTCGCCTCATTCCCAGATATTTATTCAGTGGGCCTGAGGTGGGGCCCAGGAACATTCGGATCATCAGCCAGGTCTGATAATCCCACCCTAGTCCACACACCATCTACTCTGGTGGTGACCTCAATGTGCTTGACCATCCCCTGGGGAGCTGGTTAGACATCCACTGTCCTGCCATCCCTAGATGTTCTCTTTTCATCAGTCTGGGGCAGGTTCAAGGGTTTGCACTGACCAGGCTATGTCCAACTTTTGTCCAGTTTTTTCTCATAAACACACATCATGCTAACTGCCATCTGTCAGGGAGAACTATTAAAACCAATAGAATTTTAGCAAAGGAAAACACAAAATATGTCACTAACAAAAACAAGAGGTCTCTCTTCTTCATTGCATCTCCTCAGTCATGATTCTTCTAGGAGCTGTGGTGGCATTTGTACCTAAGGCATTTCACTGCTAACTAGAAGGCTGGCTGTTCAAACCCACCAGCCACTCCTTGGAAGGAAGACTGGGCAATCTACTTCTGTAGTGATACTGCCTGAGAAGCCCAAAGAGGGGTCACTATGAGTTGGATCCAACTCAATGCCAGTGAGTTTGGATCTAAGTTCTCACAGTTTTTTGTAGTGATATTCTCATTCTGCTGGGAAAATAAAAATCCCCAAAACTAGGCAAGAAATAGCATTTCTATATTTACAACATGGTACTGGTTTCTTCTTCAGTAAGACCAGGGTTGCCCTTTGTTTCACCCCCAGCAGTTTCATATCCGAGGAAGAAGTTGAAGGTGAAAAGAACATGTGACCCTTCCATCCCTTTCTCCATTGTCTATCTGGAGTAAATCCATCTCCTCTAGCCACCTATGTACCTGTTCTCACTGCAAGGCAGTTTTGCAAACTTAGTACTTTAACTAAAGAATCTCAACCTTTCTAAACACCATACCTGATGTTTAAATTCATAGGTCCCCAGGAAACAGGTCTGATTGTGTTGCTGGGTTACTTCTCCATCTAAATTAGGGCCCCTATGTATTCTCTTATAGCCTCCATCTTCTTCCTTCCAGAACTTTCCACATTCTACAAGGCATGTTGGTGAGGTCATTTGTTTATGTCTGTCTTCCCTATAGACTGCCTGCTCCCTGAGCTACCATGCCTTCTGTCCTGCTCAGTGCTGTATCCCCGTCACCTAGCACACGGGCACTCACTGAGTATCTGTGGCACAAATTATTGTTGTGTATTTTTCTATAGAGAAAGTGTAGTAATGTCTTTAAATCCCCATATTATTTGTATCCCCTATTAAATTTAGGATCTCTGAATTTGCCTGTTACCCCATCTCTGACTACCCATTTTTACATCTTCCTTTTATCTAATCAACTTCCCTCTTAAATACTCATCTATTCTTAAAGCTTCTCCCAACCTTGAAAAATTATCTTTTTATTTTCTTTCTTAGAATACCATGGCTTCTTCTTATGCTGAAATAAGTCCCCCTCATCATATTATCATAATTAGATTGCTTAACTATAAAGGTTTTTACTTTTTTTTCCCTCCAGTGAATGTTTCTATAGAAACATTATTTCACTTGCCATCCATTTTGCAATTCACCAGCAACATTATCTTTTAGCATTTGGCAATAGCTAAAGTTTTATTTTTCATTTATATTGCTGTGGTTAAGTTTGTGTGTCAACTTGGCTGGGCCTGGTTGAGAGGCTGGGCAGCTGAATGTAGTTATTCCCCAAGGTGAGATTGATATTTAGCTCCATGGTGGAATTGATTGGAGCAGCTGAGTAGCTGCTTTGGGTATGTGGTCTGCTTCCTGTATATAAAAACAGCTTTGAGAACAGTCTCTAGCTTATGGCATGCTTGAACCCTGAATGTAGCTCAGTTGTTCAGCAGCCTGCCATACTCTGCCGATTCTGGGACTTTCAATGGACTTGAATTAATGGCCTGCCATGTGGTTTGGTAACATTGGGACTGTGCCTTTTTATTTGTCCACCTTGGGCTTGTCAGCCTCAGCAGCCAACAGCTGTCTGCATGGAGAAAAGCCTCTAGCTTCACTGGGCCGGGAGCAGGAGGCAGAGCTAAAGCCCAAGGCTGAGGGGCTTTCACCCAGTCCCTAGAATCTGGTACTTTGAACTCAGACTTAAAGCCTCCAAATTGTAAGAATAAACTCCTGTTTGTTAAAGTCATTCCATTTGTGGTATATTCTTGTCAGAGCAGCACTAGGTAACCAGAACAGAAGATGGAACTGAGAGAGTAAGGTGCTGCTCTAACAGATACCTAAAATGTGGAAACAGGAGTGGAGTGCATCCCTGATCCGAGACCCCAGCGGAGAGACCCCAGCATGTGGCATGAGAGATGGCAGGAGCAGAGCTGAGAGACTGGCAGAGAGATACTGGCAGATAGACCAGCATGAGAGACAGTAATAGCAGAGCCCAGAGACCAGCATTAAACAGCAACAGGCTTACCAGCCCATGGAGGAGAAAGGCAGGTGCCATTGGGTAGGTGGTTTCCTGGCGGAGTGGGTTGCCTTTGGGCATTAATTGGTAGAAGAGACCACCATGAGATGGAATAGCAGGTTGGCCAGCCCACAGAGCAAGAAAGCTGAGTGTCCTTTGGGCAGGAAGTTTCCTGGTGGAGTGGGTTGGCCTCAGGCATTAATTGGCAGAAGCAGAGAAACCAAGGAAATGGGAAGCAGAGCTGCCTCAGCCTCAAGGGTAGGATCATGGCCTTTGGGGGTGGAACCACCATAGCCCCTTAGGTTTCAAAGAGCCAGACCTTTACCAAGTTGGTTCTGGAGTGTGGGGCTGCTTGTTCATGTGAGCCAGTGGGATGGAGTCATAGCAGCTGCCCAAGAGTGAGGGGGCAGAGCTGCCATGCCCAAGAGGGAGAAGATTGGGGCATGCCAGGCCAAGGGGGTGAGGTTGCCACTCAGGAACTAGGGGACTGGAGTCACCCAGTGAAAATCTATACAGATGCCAAAGTGACAAGGGTTGGAATTGTGGTAGTTAAGGTGGTGTGTCAACTTGGCTAGGCCTGGTTGAGAGGCTGGGCAGCTGAATGTAGTTATTACCCAGGGTGAGATTGGTAATTAACTCCATGGTGGAATCTATTGGAGCAGCTGAGTAGCTGCTTTGGGTATGTGGTCTGCTTCCTGTATATAAAAGCAGCTTTGAGAATAGTCTCTAGCTTATGGCATACTTGAACCCTGCATGTAGCTGAGTTGTTGTTCAGCAGCCTGCCATGCTCTGCTGATCCTGGGATTTTCAATGGACTTGAATTAATGGCCTGCCATGTGGTTTGGTAACATTGGGACTGTGCCTTTTAATTTGTCCACCTTGGGCTTGTCAGCCTCAGCAGCCAACAGCTGTCTGTGAGGAGAAAAGCCTCTAGCTTCACTGGGCCAGGAGCAGGAGGCAGAGCTGAAGCCCAAGGCCGAGGGGCTTTCACCCAGTCCCCAGAACCTGGCACTTTGAACTCAGAAATAAAGCCTCCAAATTGTAAGAATAAACTCTTATTTGTTAAAGCCATCCCATTTGTGGTATATTCCTGTCGAGTGGCACTAGGTAACCAGAATATATATATATTAACATTCGTTTAATGTCACCCCACTTGGGTGTAACCCCCTGAAAGTATGGCTCTAGGCATCTTGTCCATCTTTCTATCTCTGCGGGGAGAAGAGCCTCTGATCCACGGTGGTGCTCAATAAACACTTGTGGATGAACCAACCCAATGATCTCATTCACACCCATATCTTTAGCTCCAAACTTAAAATCGCCAGCTCAGACTCCTCTCTTGATCTTTACATCTGTATGTCCAACTGCCATGGGGAAATTTCCCCCTGGATGTTTCACAAGCACCCCAAGATTATCATGCTCAAATACCCATGGCACCACCATCTGCCCAGTAAATAAAGCTAATACCCTGGAGTAGCTTGAATCCATCCACTTTCTCCCTCTCCTTCCCTTCTTCTCCAGTACCCCTGTCTTTACCTGTCATGGTGGTAGAGTCAGTTCTGACTTACAGAGACCTACGTGTGCAGAGTGTAACAGCTCCATAGAGTTTTTAAGGCTAGGACCTTTTAAAAGTAGATTGCCAGGCTTATCTTCCTAGATGCCTCTGAGAGATGTTGGTTATTAACCAAGTGCTTAACCATTTGTGCCACCCAGGGCTTTCTGCTTCATCATTCCCATCTCTAAACCTCCCTTCACATTGTTTTGAGAATAATCTTTCTAAAATGCAGATTTGATCTTGCCACTCTTAATGTCTTACAGAGACTCTTAATGGCCTTTATAATAAAATTCAACATCCTGAGCAGGGCCCATGAAGACTCCTTGAGATCTAGCCTTGCCTTACCCCCCAGTCTCATCTCTAACATCATCCATAATGTGCAAGGCAACAGGTAGAGATGTTCTACCACTTATAAGCAGTGATCTAGAGCGTGTTTCTAAACCCTGGTTTCCTCTGAAAGAGCAGTGAATAATATAAAAGATATAAAAGTGGTAATGGAAATGAGCCAACATTTACCAAGCCGTTGCCACAAGGAGCTCTGGTGGTGTGGCTGCTAACCAAAAGGTTGGTGGTTCAAATCCACAAGCCTCTCCATGGAATATAGACGAGGGAGTCTGTTTCTGTAAAGATTTACACTCTTGGAAACCCAGTGGGGGTCACTATAAGTCAGAATCAACTCAATGGCAGTGAGTTGCCATGTGCCAGTATCCTGCAAAATGATTGTGTATAGAAAATCTGGTTTCATACTGTGAGGTTGATACTATTACCGTACTCATTTTACAGAAGAGAAAAACTAAAACCTGGAGAAGTCACATTAATTGGTGGAGGTCACACAACTAGTAAGTAATGGAGTTGGACTAGAACTACTTCCATTTGATTCCAAAGTTCTTAATCTCTCTGTATGGATGTAAAAGAATGGACTTTTGCACAAGACCTAGAACATAGGGAGCACTTAGAAAAATCTCTAACTACTTGCAGTTTCCCAGGCTCTCATTTATCTTTGTATGTTACATGGTGGGTAGAAAGGTAACAGATAGATATCAGTTGCCATCAAGTGAGTTGCAACTTATGGAGACTCCATATATGTCAGAGTAGAGCTGTGCTCCCCTGGGTTTGCAGTGGCTGGTTTTTAGAAAGTACAGCACCAAGCCTTTCTGCCAAGGTGCCTCTGGGTGGACTCGGACCACCAACCTTTCAGTTAGACGTTGAGCACATTAGCCTTTTACACCACCCAGGGACTCCAATAGACAGATAGATAAATAATAGATTGATAGATAGATGATAGATATTTAGGTAAAGAGACAGATGATAGACAGATACATAGCTACATAGATGACAGACAGATAGGGAGAAAGAATATTCCCTCTTTCTGTCATGTGTGTAAATGACCTTATCAACTGATGGCTTCAGTTCCTGAAGTTGGATGGTCCTTTTAGAAGAGAGACTGCTCCCAAATCCTTCATTGCCCTCCCTGTCTGAGTTATATGTCCTGCCTCTGCTCCAATGGCCACTTCTGTGCAGCCTTGCTGACCTAGCTTCTGCCCATGGAGTACTCAGCTCCTTTAAAGCATAGCTTTTCTCTCAATATCTTCTGATGCCCAGCAGAGTCCCTAGAGGATAGCAAGGGTGCACTGCTAGTGAGTGAATCAGCAAACAGAACATCATTAACAAATATATTGTCTTTCTGCATTATACAGCTAAGTTTTCCTATAAAAATGAATTCAGAAAAAATTCTTTCATAACACTTACTTTGTTTAGAGCCTCTTAGTTTCATTTCCTCACCTTGACTTTCTCCTACTCATTTTTCTTCTCTTCCACTAATTAGAACTTAATTATTGATCAGCTTTTTAGTAGGAAGATCATGTCACTCATCTTAGGACACCAAACTTCCACCACATTGCTGGCATTAAACAAATTGATCTTATTTATTCATTTCTATTTATTTTTATTAATAACATGAAAATACCTTGGAAAAATTCTGTCCCAGAGAAGAACATGGAGCAATAAGACAGAACTGCATAAGAGAGCCAAACAATCTGTCCATGTTCTTTCAAAATTTATAGAGCTTTTGTAGCACAAACATGTTGTTGCTGTTGTTGTTATATTCCATTGAGTCAGACCCGACAAATAGCGACCCCTCTTTGGGTTCCTGAGGCAGTATCACTACAGAAGTAGATTGCCCAATCTTCCTTCTGAGGAGTGGCTGGTGGGTTTGAACCGCCAGCCTTCTGGTTAAGCAATCAAGTGCCTTAGGCACTACGCTACCAGAGCTCCAACATAGGAGACTAAAAAAATCCTATTACAGAATTAGACCTCCTTTTATGGTCCTCTTTAAACTCTAATCCAATTTTCCTAATGTGTAGTCATTAATTTTTTTTTGGTCTCTCTGTCCACTATCTCCCTATATGCCTTTTATAATTAATCCAGATGTTAGGGGTAAACTGTTACTTGTCACTTATGACTTTAATCCTTGCCTTAAAACCCACTGCCATCAAGTTGATTACAACTCATAGTGGTCCCCATTGGATTTCCAAGGTACTAAATCTCTACAAAAGTAGATTGCCTCATCTTCCTCCCATGGAAAGGCTGGTGGGTTTGAACTGCTGACCCTCTGGTTAGCAGTTAAATGCCTTAGACACTGCACCACCAGAGTTCCTTAATCCTTGTCTTAGGCAAGCAATTTCCCTGACCTTAAATGCTTATATGCGGATGTTGTTGTTGTTGTTTGCCGTCGAGTCGGCCCTGACTCATAGCGACCCCACCTTGGGTTTCCGAGGCAGTATCACTATGGAAGTAGGATTGCCCAACCTTCTTTCAGAGGAGTGGCTGGTGGGTTTGAACCTCCAGCCTTCTGGTGAGCAGTCAAGTGCCTTAGGCACTATGCTACCAGAGCTCCTATATGTGGATGTATGCACTCTATTTCTCCCTCTCTATCCCAACATTGGAGAAACTCTGGTGGAGTAGTGCCTAAGGCATTTGACTGCTAACCAGAAGGCTGGTGGTTCAAACCCCCCAGCCACTCCTTGGAAAGAAGGTTGGGCAACCTACTTCCGAAGTGATACCTCCTTGGAAACCCAAGGAGGGGTTGCTATGAGTCGGATTCAACTCGATGGCAGTGAGTTTAGTGATCTTATATGAAAATTTCCATACTCTCCACCTAGCATTGTCCAGTATTTTCTACCACCCACACATCTGAAATGTTGCCTGCTCTATAACGCATATAACGAATGAAAATGAAAGAACAAAGAGAAATTAGAATCTGATCAAATAAAACTGTAAAGTCCATTCATTCTTTAATTCTCCTGTGACTCAAAGCCCTATTGTTATTGTTAAATAGGCCATTAAGAGGTTTTTCATGCCTCCTGTTAGGTGTTTGTTAATATTTATATTTAATGTGGCTAGTTAATAAAAGTCCAGTGGTTTTGGAGAAGCCTCTGTTGACTCAGGATAGGGCCACGAAGTTTTTCAGGTCACATGAATTAGCAATGGAAGAATGAAGATATTCAAAAACTTCTGAATGCAAATTTCTTGTTTCAATTATTAAAAACACCCTGTAGTTAGGAGTGAGGGGAAGCCTGTGTCTGAATTTGGTTTGTAATCTACACAAACTCTATATATAGGCCAAAAAGTCCAGGTTTCCTTTGGGGACAAGCAATTTCTTAGAAAAATTTTTGGTTAATTATTACATGATCAAACCCCTATTTATTTCCAATGAACTGTATGCTAAAAAGGAGCTCTGGTGGCATAGTGCCTAAGGCATTTGACTACTAACCAGAAGGTTGGCAGTTCAAACTCACCAGCCACTCCATGTAAGGAAGACTTGACAACCTACTTCCATAAAGATTTACTGCCTTGGAAACACAAAGGGGGTCACTATGAGTTGAAATCGACTCAATGGCAGTGAGTTAGGTTTTTTTTTTTTTGTATGCCATAAAGAATTTTTAGAAATATTCCATTATTATCTCTTGGATACCAAATTAAATGGAAGGTACCTAGTACCTACTCAAGTTGAAGTGCAAACAAATGCACAATACTGTGATGCCACTCTTCCCTGTCCATGATAGAGAGTCCTTAATTGAGTCAATTTTTCACTGAGTTTAAACTGAGCTTCAGAATCCTTCTTATTCTGGTACTCCAGGGAATTACTGCCAATCAGTAATTGGCATTTGAGAAGAAATTATTTTCCCTCCTTGCACTAAAATAGTTATTATAATCCTGAGATCTATTTAAATGCATCTTTACCTACCCATCCACTGCCATCAAGTCTATTCTGACTCATAGTGACCCCCACAGGGTTTCCAGGGTTGTAGATAGTTATGGAAGTAGATTGCCTCATCTTCCTCCCATGGAGTATTTGGTGGGTTTGAACCATCAACCTTCTGGTTAGCAGCCAAGTGCCTTACCTAATGCCCCACCAGAGCTCCTATGTATCTTTAATGCATCTTTACCAAGTAACACATACTAAGAAGTAATACTTTCAAATAAAGAGGAAAGAATTCTTTCTAATTTTCCTTTCTTGTGAGAAATGCATTTTTGGCCCACAAATAAGTGTGGATGCAATACTGAACTGAACTCAGCAGTGTCACTGGCACATACTGCCTGACCACACTGTCCTCTGAAGCAATGTGCCAACTTTCATGTTGTTTCTTCCCTAAAGCTCTTCCTAGGAGGACTTGCCATTTATTCATTTACTCTTTTCACCCGTAAGCAAATGCTTCTATTCATAATGAGTAAATGGATGAATGAAAGAAATAATTAGAACACTTCTCAGGGTGCAAGTAAGGGAAGTGAAAGCACTAGCTGTGAGTGTGATTCACAGATGGTGGTTAACACAGGAAGGAGAATCATGCCTGAATCTTGATGCTGGTGTTTACTCTTGGTCTGCAGATGGGAACACAGGAGTCAGTGAACATCCGATGGCTTTTCATGAAGGCCTCCATTATTCTGGAATATTTTCTTGCTATGGAGAAGTGTTCTACCTTCTGGTTTTTCCAGGTACAGTTGATTGATAGAAGCAACCTCTCTCTCTTTCTTGCTATTAAACAATATGTATTAACTGATTTTTGTAATTCATTTAAAATGTGGCTTGATACATATTGGGAACCTGGATGGTGCAAGCAGTTTGTGACAGACTGATAACCCAAATATTGGCAGTTCAAACCCACCCAGTTGGGCCAAAGGAGAAAGGCCTGGTGATGTGCTTCCATAAAGAAAACAGCCAAAAAAACCCTATGGAGCTTAGTTCTACTGTGTAACACATGGGGTCACCATGAGTTGGAATCAAATTGATGGCAATGGTATGTATATATACACACACACACACACACACACACATACATATGGGAGATCTGGTGGTGTAGCACCAAAGCATTTGACTGCTAACCAGGTGACTGGCAGTTCAAACCCAGCAGCCACTCCTTCAAAGGAAGACTGGGCAATCCACTTCCATAATGATACAGCCTTGGAAACCCAAGGAGGGGGTTGCTATAAGTTGAATCGACTTGACACAGCAGTGAGTTTGGTATATCTATCTATCTATCTATCTTCACTGAATGAACAAATAAATAAATAATTGGTAAAGAGAATTAATGACTATGAAAGGGTGGAGATATTGGTCCCTCAGCCTCTGGGCAAGGTGATACCAGTAGTGTCATCAAAGTAGCCCAGAATTCTGTATAAATATCATAATTTTTTGTGTGTGCTAAAATGGAAAAAAAGGTTTAAAAATTATCATCTCTCTGGCCTCAGACAACAACTGGTAAAGAGGCCTGCTTTGAGAGCCTCTGATGAATACACATAGAAGTTACCAAATGACAATTTTAGCAGGAAATTAAACCTCAAAAGTCAAGCAAACCACAAAGCCCTGAGAAAACTCACAGAACATGAACCAGCTAGGCTTATACATTAGACAGAGCTGCATTCTCAGGTAGAAGATGTGTGTCCCCACATGAAGCTGTGGGGAAAGAGGTCATGGTGATCGAGCTCTGCTGAACTCTTGCTGCAGCATCTCTGGCAGTCCTTTCAACTACAACTCATGGTGACCCCATGGTTACAGAGTAGAATTGAGCTCCATAGGGTCTGTACAGGGATCTGTACAAAAGCAGATGACCAGGCCTTTTTCCCTTGGCACAACGGTGTGGGCTTGAACTGCCAGTCATTAGGTTAGCAGTTAATCACAAACTGCTTGCACCATCCAGGCTCCTAACATGTATCAGGAGTATGTGTGTCAGAGTAGAACTGTAGTCCAGAGGATTTTCTATGGCTGATATTTTGTAAGTAGAACTCCAGAACTTTTTTCCAAGGTGGTACAGTGTCGACACAAATTTCCAACTTTTCGGTTAGCAGCTGAATGTGTTAATCATTTGCACCACCAAGGGACTCAAAGTGGGTTATCCAAATCCACTGCCATCAAGTTGATGCCAACTCACAGCAACCCTATGAGGACAGAGTAGAACTTCCCCATAGGGTTTCCAAGGCTATAAGTTTTTACTGAAGCAGACTGCCTCATTTATCTCCCATAGAGTGACGAGTGAGTTTGAACAGCTTACTTTTTTGGTTAGCAGCCAAATACTTTAACTATTGTGCCACTAGAGCTCTTTGAGCAGGTTACAGGCAGTGTGAAAATGTGCCTTCCTAGGAGAGGGAAGTGGGGCAAAGGATTGAATCCCTCTCATTTTTCTTGCCTCAAAAGATGCTATAGAGAGTTTCATGGGAGTGATACAATGGCCACTGCACTTTCTTTCCTACCCACCTTAGTTCTCTAGTGCTTCTATGACAAAAATATCACAAAAGGATGGCTTTAACAATATTAATTTCTGATCAAATAGACTTTAAGACAAAAACCACCATACAAGACAAGGAAGGACATTATATAATCAGTTGAACAAGAAGATATAACCATAAGTAATGTCTGTGGCCCCAATGAAAAAGCCTCAAAATACATAAATCAGACTTTAAAATAGATGACTGCACAGTCATAGTGGGAGACTTTAATACACTACTTTCAATGAAAGATAGAACAACTGGAAAGAAACTAAACAAAGATGCAGTAGAGTTAAACAATGCAATTCACTAACTTGACCTTATAGACATCTACAGAGCACTTCACCCAACAACAGCAGAATATACATTCTTTTCCAGTGCACATGGAACATTCTCTATGATAGACCATATGTTAGGTCATAAAGCAAGCTTTAATAAATTTAAAAACACTGAAATAGTGCAAAACATCTTTTAAAATCACAATGCTATCAAATTAAAAACAATAAGAAGATGAACAGAAAAAGAGCAAGCACATGCAACCTGAACAACACCCTCTTTAAGAAAGAGTGGGTAATAGAAGAAATAAAAAATGAAATAAAAAAAATCCTTGAATCAAATGAGAATGAAAGTATAGCATACCAAAATTGTTGGGATGCAGCCAAAGCACTGATCAAGGCCAATTTATAGCAATAAATGCACACATCAAAAAAGGAGAAACAGCCAAAATCAATACTTCAAACCAACATCTCCAACAATTAGCAAAACATCAAGAAAAGCCTACAGTCAGAAATAATAAAGATTCAAGCAGAAATCAATGAAACAGAATACAGAAAGACAATAGAAAAAATCAACAAGACTAGAAGTTGGTTTTTTGAAAAGATTAATAAAATTGACAAACCACTGGCAATTTATCAAAGGAAGAGGGAGAGAATACAAAGAATGCAAAAAAGAAATGAAATGGGTGACATCACAACAGAACCAACTGAAATAAAAAGATAATATCAGAATACTATGAAGAACTGTACCTCAACAAATCTGAAAATCTGGAAGAAATGGACAGATTTCTAGAAACACACCACTTAACTAAACTAATATAGACTGATGTGGAAAAATTGAACAGCTCCATAACAAAAGAAGAAATTAAACAGGTCATAAAAAAATTACCAACAAAAAAGAAGTCCTGGTCCAGACAGTTTCACCAGAGAATTCTCCTAAACATTCAGAGAAGAACTGACACCAATCCTACTCAAACTATTCCAAAACATAGAAAAGGATGGAGTCCCCTGTAATTCATTTTATGAAGCAAGCATAACCTTGATACCAAAACCAGACAAAGACATCACTCAAAAGGAAAACTATAGACCAACATCCCTCATAAATATAGATGTAAAAATCTTTAACAAAATCCTAGCCAACAGACTCCAACAACATATCAAAAAATAATACATTATGACCAAGTGGGGCTCATATCAGGTATGCAAGGATGGCTCAACATTAGAAAAACAATCAAGATCATCTATCACATAAATAAAACAAAGGAAAAGAACCACACGATCATATCAATCGATGCAGAAATATCTTTTGATAAAACCCAACACCCATTCCTGATCAAAACTTTCAGCAAAATAGGAATAGAAGGGACATTCCTCAACATAATAAAGGACATCTGTGCAAAACCAGCAGCCAACATTGTTCTCAATGGAGAAAGATTGAAACCATTCCCCTTGCAAACAGGAACCAGACAAGGATGCCCTCTATCACCACTTCTATTCAACACTGTATTGGAAGTCCTAGCCAGGGAAATAAGGCAAGAAAGGGAAATCAAAGGCATCCAAATTGGTAAGGAAGAAGTCAAACTATCCCTATTTGCTGATGATATGATCCTATACCTAGAAAACCCAA
>NW_006921598.1:13835781-13837183 GCF_000298275.1 Orycteropus afer afer
GTTTCCATCTCTTTGCTTTGGTGAATTGTGCTGTGATGAACATAGGTGTACATATGTCTGTTCATGCACTATATCTCACTTCTTTAGGATATATTCCCAGTAATGGAATTGCTGGGTCAAATGGTACTTCTATTTTGAGTTTTTTAAGGAAATGCCATACCGTTTGCCACAATGGTTGTACGATTTTACGATCCCACCAGCAGTGCACAAGAGTTCCAATCTCTCCTCAACCTCGCTAGCATTTGTTATTTTCTGACCTGTTGAACTTTGTTATCATTGCTGGGGTGAGATGATATCTCATCAATTTGCATCTCTCTAATGATTAATGATCATGAGCAATTTCTCATGTGTTTGTTGGCTGCCAGTGTATCTTCTTTGGTGAAGTGTCTGTTCAAGCCTTTTGCCCATTTGTGAATTGGGTTGTCTTTTTGGTGTTGAGGTGTTGGAGTTTTCTATAGATTTTGGAGAAAAGTCCTTTATCAGATATGTCACAGGCAAATATTTTCTCCCTATCTGTAGGTTCTCTTTTTACCCTTTTTGATGAAGTCTTTCAATGTGCATAAGAATTTGATTTTTAAAAGGTCCCAGTCATCTAGCTTCTCTTCTACCTCCTGTGCATTCTGGGTTATGCTTGATAGTCTATTTATGCCATAAATTAGGGCTCTCAGATTTTCCCCTATTTTATCTTTGGTGAATTTTATACTTTGGGGTTCTACATTTAAGTCTTTGATCCAGCTTGAGCTTGTTTTTGTGTATGGGGTGAGGTATGGGTCCTGTTTCGCTTTTCTGCAGGTGGATATTCACTTTTGCCAGCACCATTTGTTAAAGAGCCTGTCTTTTCCCCATTTAATGGGTTTTGGACCTCTGTCAAAGATCAGTTGTCCATAGATGGATGAGTCTATATCTGGACTTTCGATTCTGTTCCATTGGTCTATCTTTCTATCATTGTACCAGTACCATGGTGTTTTGACTACTGTGGCTGTATAGTAGTTCTTAAGATCTGAGAGTGTGAGACCTCCCACTTTGTTCTTCTTCTTCAGAAGTGCTCTGGTCATCCGAGGTCTCTTTCCTTTCTATATGAAATTAGTACTTGGTTTTTCCATGTCCTTAAAAAATTTTGTTGGAATCTGGATCAGGACTTCATTAAATGTATAGATTGCTTTAGGTAGTATTGACATTTTCACAATATTCAGTCTACCTATCCATGAACAAGGTAGGTTCTTCCATTTATGTAGTTTCCTAGTTGTCTCTTATAGCAGTGTTTTACAGTTTTCTTTGAATAGGTCTTTTGTGTCTCCAGTGAGGTTTATTCCTAGATATTTTATCTTTTTAGTAGTTATTGTAAGTAGTATTGTTTCCCTTATTTCTTTATCAGAAGACTCTTTGTTGGTGTAGAGAAATC
>NW_006921598.1:13837953-13839975 GCF_000298275.1 Orycteropus afer afer
TTTTGTGGGAAGTTTTTTTTATGACCTGTTCAATTTCTTCTTTTGTTCTAGGTCTGTTCAAGTATTCTATCATTGAGTGGGATAGTTTAGGTAGGTCTTGTGATTCTAGAAATTTGTCCATTTCTTCTAGGTTCTCTAATCTGTTGGAGTACAGTTTTTCATAATATTCTGTCAGTATCTTTTAATGTCAGTTGGTTCTGTAGTGATGGTACCCTTTTTGTTTACAATTCTTGTGATTTGGATCTTCTCTTTCTTTTCTTTTGTTAGATTTGCCAGTCATTTATTGATTTACTTAATCTTTTCAAAGAACCAGCTCTTTGTTTTGTTGATTTTCTCTATTTTTTTTTCTGTTTCATTTATTTCTGCTCTGATCTTTATTATTTCCTTACTTCTACATACTATAAGATTCTTTTGTTGTTTTTTTTTCTAATTGTTGGAGTTGATGAGTTAGGGTGTTGATTTTGTTCCTTTCATCTTTTTTTGATGTATGCATTTATTGCTATAAACTGTCCTCTGACTACTACTTTTGCTGTGTCTCATAGGTTTTGGTATAATGTGTCTTCATTCTTATTTGTTTCTAGGAATTTTTTATTTCAGTTTTTATTTGTTCTATTATCCAGTAGTTTTTGAGCAGTGAATTGTTCAGCTTCCACATATTTGATGTTTTTTTCCTTGATCTTCCTACAATTTCTAATTTTATAAGCATTGTGGTCTGAGAAGATGCTTTGTAGCATTTCAATGCTTTTGAATTTACTGAGTTTTGTTTTATGTCCTAACATACGATCTATTCTGGAGAAGGATCCATGTGCACTGGAGAAGAATGTGAATTGTGCTTTTGTTGGGTGGAATGGTCTGTTTATGTCTATGAGGTCTAGTTGGTTGATTGTATTGTTGAGTTCTTCTATACCTTTGTTGAGTTCTTTTCTAGTTGACCTGTCTTTGAAAGTGGTGTGTTAAAATTTCCTACTACTATTGTAGAGTTGTCTATTGTCTCTTTTAAGTCAGTTAATAATTGCTTTACATATTTTGGAGCACTTTCACTGGGTGCATAACTATTTATTATCATAACATCTTCTTTGTCAATTGACACTTTCAGCATCATATAGTATCCTTCTTTGTCTCTTATGATTTTTTCACCTTAATGTCTATTTTATCAGAAATTAATATTTCCACTTCTGCTCTTTTTTGATTACCATTGTCTTGGTATATTTTTTCCATCCCTTAACTCTTAATTTGTTTTTATCTTTGTGTCTAAGGTGGGTCTCTTATAGGCAGCATATCAATGGGTCTTCGTTTCTTATCCAGTCTGCCACTCTCTTTCTCTTGATTGGTGCATTTTATCCATTCACATTGAGTGTAATTAGTGATAGGTATGAATTGATTGCTGTCATTCTGTTGTGTTTTTTTGTAGTGTTGTTGGTGTTTCCGTGGTCCACATGCTTTTCTGTGCTGAGTTCGATTTGTTGTCAAATACTTCCTATCTTTTCTTCTTTATTGTTGGTTTTGTGCTTATTAAACCCATGTTTTCTTTCCTTCTGGATTTGCTTAGTGGGATTGTTAATTTTCTCTGTGGTTACCTTGGAGTACATTCTTGCCTCTACATTTTTAGAACAGTACATTCTATGAGGACATTGTCCTGTTTTCCTCTCCATTTGGAAGTTGGTACCTAGAAGTTTTATTCCCTCTAATAGTTTAGTTGCTGTTGTCGTGCAGACTGGCTTCCTTGATTTTTTAGTGTGCAATGTTTTAAGGTCTTATTTTGATTTTCTATTTGTGACTTGGTTTTAGTGTTGATGTCATGTTTCCTGAGTTTGTTGATCTCTGTTCTATTGGAAGGACTTCCTTAAGTATTTCTTGTAGGGTATGTCTGCTTTTCACAAAATCCTTTAATTTCTGTTTGTCTGAGAATGCCTTGATTTTGCCCTCATATTTGGTGGATAATTTGGTTGGATGTAGGATTCTTGGTTGGAAGTTCTTTTCCTTCAGTGTTTTATATATGCCAGCCCACTGCCGTCTTGCCTG
>NW_006921598.1:13840770-13848841 GCF_000298275.1 Orycteropus afer afer
ATTTGAGGTTGCGTGTTGTTTCCTAGACATTTTGAAGTTGTCTTTAACTGTTAGTTATGTAATGATTTGTTTTGTCTTGGTTTTATGATTTAATATTTTGAAAAGGTGGAGCTGGTGTGTTTTACTTTTTTAGTTATCAATTCAGGTATGCTGGGTTGCTCTGCAGTTTTCTTTGTGATGATGGAATCACTGTGTAGAATGTGGATATAGGTTTCTGTTCGTCATAAAGAGGGTGTAGAATTTGAAGCAGGAGGTATTATGGTGGCTGAATGAGGTTTCTTCTATTGGATGAGTGAGGTTATTTGTGGAGAAGGTGGAAGTGGAAGAGAGGAAGAAGGAAAGCTACCCATTGCTAGGGGTGGTTTCTAGGGCTTTGAGCAGGCTGCTAATGATGATTTGTATTGTTATTCACAGGCCTGCAGCTGAAGCTCAGGCGAGACTCCAGTTGTTAGGGAGTCACCACTTTCTGCCAGGCTCAGACACATGCAAAAACCCTGCTCTTGAGGCCCCTCAGCACCAAAAAGCCAACCCAAGACAACTGCCCAGCTCCACAATCTGCCATGGGAATTCCTCTCTGGGCCCACCTGCCCGTGGTGCCAGCCCATACTGCAATCTGCAGTGGGAGTTCCTCTTGGGGACCACCCACCTGCGCTGCTAAAGAGCTGCTCAGTTTCAGTGGCACTGGAGTCAGGGAAGTGCCTGCTCGTACCCCGTGGTCCCAATATTACTGACAAAGTCAAGTGCAGGCCCCTCGTGCCAAAAAGCTGACCCAAGCCTTTTCAGGGATCCACTGCAGGGGCATCTCCCTGGGCCTGCCCTCTTGCAGCACCAACGAACTCTCTGTTTGGGTTTCAGCAGTGCTGGACATGCCCGCTTGCACGTAGCCAACCCATGTTACTGATAAAATCAGGTGCTGAAGGTAGATCCTTGGAGTGATCGCTGTATGTTGGTGTGGTCACTGGTATGCTGGTGTGGTGTGTCTTCTTCCTTAACCAGGGAAGTCTCAGATGGCTTTTCTCACCTGCCTGTTGGTGCTCCGCAGGGTAGATCTCCTGATCTTGTTATTTCTTTTCCCTGTCCCGCTCTCCTTTCTAAACCTTCTCCCCTGAGTTTGGTGCACTCTGACTCAGTGAGCTGTTAAGAGCACCAGAATCCTTAATTCAAACTGCTGTACCTAGTTTTTCAGGCACTAAGATGTAGCACAGTGGCTAAGGCACCTTGACTGCTAACCAGAAGGCTGGCAGTTCAAACCCACCAGCCACTCCTGGGAAGGAAGATGGGGCAATCTACTTCCGTAGTGATAATGCCTCCGAAACCCAAGGAGGGGTCGCTATGAGTCGGGTCTGACTTGATGGCACATAAAACAACAACAAGATGCTAGAGGGAATTAGCCTAGTGATTACTGACAAGACTCCATTTTGGAATCCTCTGTCCAGAGCAGAAGTGTTGTCTTAGTGATAATCTTCATGGAAGCAGATCAACAGGCCTTTCTGCCACAGTACTGCTGGGGGGTGGGGGAGCTGAATTGCCAACCTTTAGCTTAGTAGTAGAGCACAAACTTATTGTACCACCCAGGAACCTAATAAATCAAAAGGTGCCCCAAATCACTAGTTATTAGAAATTTTTTTTAATACCTTTTAAAAAGAAAATCATTTTATACCTTTTAGAAAGCTAGGTAATGCTGCCAGATAAAGATATGGGGGTTTACTGGGGGTGGGGGGAGATCTGGTAGTGTAGTGCCTAAGGCATCTGACTGTTAACCAGAAGGCTGGCAGTTCAAACCCACCAGCCGCTCCTCAGAAGGCAGACTGGGAAATCTACTTCCATGGAGATACTGCCTTGGAAGCCCAAGGAAGGGTGCTATGAGTCAGAATTGACTCAATGGTAATGAGTTTGATTTGGTTTTGGACTGGGGGTGGGAGTGTAGACAGCTCCAGTAATTTAGGAAAACAATCTGTTAATACTTGGTCAAATTAAACACACACAGGCCTTGTGGTCAGCAATTCTGTTATTGAGTATTTATCCCAAAGAAATCCTCACACAGGTCCGGAGAGGTACCTGCAGGAGGATATTTGGACAAGTGTAAATTGGTGAGGCAGGGAGCTGGAGGCAATCTCTGGCCTTGCTACCCAGATTGCTGATGGATAAGTAAAATGAAAGGACACCACTGTTGCAGCATGCAACACATAATATGTGTGTTATATACACATAACAAAATTTCATATAGCAATATGGACAAATCATAAACACAATGACTTTAGGAGAAAAATAAACAGAATGAGTTGAGTAACAGGTCTATTTTCATAATTTTAAAACACAAGTACACACAAAGCATTAGAATGGTTATCTCTGTGGGAGGTTGAGTGGTAACAAAGGGAATTGACAAAAACCTGACTATCCTGTTTCCAAGATAAGACAGTAGACCACAGTCCCCACTCTTACTGGTAACTCAGGCATTTGAAAGCAATTTGCCAAATCTAAAGCTGTAGCTTTTTTGAGAGAAAGTGAGCTCAGGTGCCAGGGCTTTGAATCAGAGGCCAGTTAGAAAGGACACAGCACTCCTGCCCCGGGGGACCACAAAAGACCCTCTCAGAGCCATCCTCCTCATATCCTGCTTCAGTGCCAGGAATACCATTTCTGGAGATGAATCCCTTTGGGCTTCACATTTTGGAGATTCCTGGGATTAAGTCAAGTTCTGGTGGTGTATGTGTTAAATCATTTGGCTGCTAACCAAAATGTCAGCAGTTCAAATCCACTAGTCAGCCTATGGGAAAACGCTGAGGCAGTTTGCTCCTGTAAAGATTTATAGCCTTGGAAACCCTAGGGGGCAGTTCTACTCTGTCCTAAAGGGTCACTATGGATTGAAATCGACTGGATGGGAATGGGTGTGTGTGTGTGTGTGGTAGGATTAAGTCAGATTCTAAGGACTTTCCCTCCCATACCCTACAGCGTCTCTAAACCAGATCCAGGTTCCACAGAACTGCATATTTCCCTCCAGAACTGTTTTCCATCCTGATCTGAATATCCTGTTTTCAGGCATTCAAGACCTGGTGCATGGGTGTGGTAGGGGAGGTGCAGCAGAACAACCATAAATTCCCTGGGGACTGTCTATTATAAGCAAAATGCCAATGAGAAATCTCTGTAAAACGATAATACAGCAGAGCTTTAGCACATAGTTTAGCATTATAAGGACTACAGTTTTAAGTAGGTCAAATCATGTTTGTCAAGGCCCCCAAATTGCATGGGATAAAACCTGATGAGATACTGTCAGGAAGAGGGACATCAGCCTGACCATTTTAAACTCCTACCCTTTCTTATCTCCTACCAATGTTTTGTAAGTAGACTATTCCACCCCCCCTCAGGCCCTAGTCCAAATTATTTTGAGCAAAGCTTAAAAGATAATTAATTCCATCTGACAAATGTTCTAAACATTCCCAGTTGTATTGGGTTGTGACTTGTAACAGATTGTCCTAGCCTCACCCAAAAGTCCTGTCATAAACACTGATACGACCATTAACACTAAGAGATCAGTTTTACTTAAAGAGGAAAATACTATTAGGGGAAAGGAAATTCTGGATTTTATTTTTGCCAAAAGTTTACACGACTATGGAGAAAAGTGTGTCACAAAAAGAAAAGTTTACAAAGTTGTGGTTTTATGTGAAATCAAAACAAACTCGGGTAAGGTTTACTCTACCCTTCTGGGAGGAAATGGGAGATGTAGGCTAGTAATAATCAACTTCTACAGATGTTTATTTTGTCATCAGTGTGTGCAAAGCACTAGGCAGGCCTCACTATAACAATATCAATACTAAGAGACCACCAACTTCTTGAGACCCACAGCTCCTCTGTGGAGCCTAAATGCTGAGGAGTCTCCCAGATGAACTGTGGAGCTCAGGGATCTGTTTGAATTGGTGTTGTTCTGAGTGTTCCTGATAACTTCAAAACCAACAATAAGAATGTCCTCTCACTTCTTTAAAATCATGTTTTCTTGTTGAAAGCAAAACCCTAAACTTACCCTTCTGTCATCTTTTCCTGTTTTCTTTTATTTTCTAAGTTTCCAGGGGGAAAAAATACAGGATTGTGCTCTCCTGACCTCCCCCAAGGTGCTCTTCTGTATCCCAGCCAGGACCATACCTCCCTTTCCCTTCCACACACAAGCATTTAGCAGATTTCTCTGTTCTTCCTTTTCTAAAGCTCCTAAGATTTCCTGTTCTCAGCTTTTCCTCAGTCTTGCTGAAATAAAAAAACAAACCCAACCCAGTGCCATTGAGTCAATTCTGACTCAGAGCAACCCCCATTGGGTTTCCGAGCTGGTAAATCTTTACAGAAGTAAATTGCCCAGTCTTCCTCCCATGTAGTGGCTGGTGGGTTTGAACTGCCAATCTTCTGGTTAGCAGACAAATGCCTTAGGCACTGTGCCACCAGAGCTCCTTCAGTCTTGCTGAATCCTTTTTGAAAAACACACACAAAAAAACCCAACCAACCAACCAGATGTTGTCAAGTCCACTCTGACTTACAGCAACCCCATGTCTATCTGTGTACAACTATATTCAATAGAGTTTTATTTGATTTTAAATCAAGCTCTGATCAGTTTTATTAAAGAAAAAAAATATGATTTATTTTTCACCAATGTGTTCTGCCATGCTTCTAATGATTATCAGAATTACCCGGATCAATGATAGCCAGTGTGCATACTCTAGTATTTTCCACATGCTGCGCTCAATTCAACATTATTTCCACTGCAGTGATGGATGCCAGTTTTGGCCATCATGGCATAGCAGGCTATTTCAGATTTCCTCATGGCCAAGCACTTGTTGGTGAGGGTGATCAGTTTTGCTTTGCCTTACCTGACCACCTTCAGAGGCTGCTTGTACCCTAGTGCACATTTCCACCTTTCATAACAAGTTGGAGCCTAGAGCTGATGGACTCCAGTTACTTTTTTTGTCTTCTTTTGGGCCACCATCTTCCTGCCTTAGGTGGAATGGCCCCCAACCAAGAGCAGCAGCCAACATGGTCAGGGAGGGGAAAGGATGGATCAATAGAGTTTTCACTGGCTGAGTTTTCAGAAGTAGACCATCAGGTCTTTCTTCTGAGGCACCTCTGGGTGGAATCAAACCACCAAACTTTCTGTTAGCAGTCAAGCAGTGAACTGTGGTCACCACCCAGGGATTCCTGAATCCCTTTACTTTAGGCTTTTACATAGGGTTAAGCTTGAAGCTTGGGTGGTTTGAGTTTTAAAAAATACTGTATACTTTTCTACCACACTTATCTATTACTCTGTAGCCCTCCTCTCTTTTTTTTTTTTTTTTTTCTGGAATTCAGTCTAGCAAACAAGGGAGAGCTTTTAACAGCATTGGAAAGCTTGGACTAAACTCTTGCAGCACAAGTTTTAAAAGCCCTTATGAGTTAAGTTGGACTCTCTTTCTAAAACTCTGCTGCCAAACCGATTTTTTTGAAATCCTTTGAAACCCCAGAGTATTGAAGTCCTTTGAAGCCCCAGTGTTTTGGTATTTCAGCCCTCTCCCAAGTGGTTTTTTGTTTTTGTTTTTTCTTTTAGTTTTTTTTTTTTTTTTAACCTATATTGTAATGTCTGGTAGTAATAAGAACTAACATTTACAGAGGCCATATTATGGTCAAGCAGTACTTTGTGGCAGATACCATTTAATAGAGAATGGAAGCTCTGAGATGTAGTGGTTAAAGCATTTGGCTGCTAACCAGAAGGTTGATGGTTTGAACCCACCCACTGCTCCCCAGAAGAAAGATGAGGCACTCTGTTTCTGTAAATATTTACAGCTTCGGAAACCCAAAGGAGGTCGCTATGAGTCGGAATGGACTAGAGGGCAGTGAGTTTGGTTTGAGTTTGGAAATGAGGCACAGAGAGGGTAAATAACTTGCCCAAGATCCCACAACCAGAAGGCAGCTGAGCCAGGTATCTGTCCCACAGCTGCTAGTTTCGAGTTTCGAGTCTCAATCTTCTTGAGCTGGTGGTATTTGTTCAACCTCTTCCACCCTCACCTGCCTTTCAACAAAATGAAGATAAGGCGTTCTTTGCAATAAATGAGAAATGGGTGGTAACTCTAGCTCACTCAGTCCCTGGCAATTCTCCACGCACACCAGCTGAACCCCCTTGTAGAAGGGCCGGGTCCCGCTCCTCTAAATACCCTCTTCACCTAGTGGGATCCCAGTGACGTCTGCATGGTGAAAATGAATCATCCGCGGAACTTCTATGTTTACATCTACCTGGCACATTCCGTCCTGTCTCGCTTTATTCCCCACATCTCTGCGTCTTGTTCTAGGCTTGCTACTCTTGCCATCGGCTGCTACGGCTTTCTCTGAGCCCGGGTCTACTACCCCTAGGATTCCCGGGCCTCCCCGACGCGTCGTCTTACCATGGCATCGTAGGAAAGGGCATTCATGAAGTGCGCCACCTCGGCGCCCTTGTACACGGTGAACCAGATGGTGCCCTGGTACTGGTCGCCGGCGTCCAGGAGCAGCACATTGGGCTCGGTGTTGCGAATCTGCCTCACCTTGGTGAAGAGTCTTGCCACGCCGCCCACGCAGAGGCTTGCTTTGACACACTTGCCCGAGTCCTCGTCGGTCTGCTCCAGCCTGCTGTGCACGTCGTTGGTGTGCAGAATGGTAAGCTCCCAGGCGCCGGCCAAGGAACACAGCAGCGCGCACAACGCGAGAAATTGCACTGCGGACGCTCGCGGGGCGGCCGGACACATGGCTGCCGACTGTGGAGAGCGGGCGAGTGAAGAAGCTAGTGCGGGCGTGAGAGGTGGCAAGTGCCTGCGGGAGCCGGGTTTTGCGCCTTGGCAGGCGGGGGCTAGGCGGGGCCGCGGTCTAGGGCGGGCCGGGGTTCAGTCTGGAGGCTGGCCCGGAGGCTGGCCCTGCGGCCAGCGCACGCCCGCGCTGTCACCCGATCCGACCCTGACACCCGGGGCTGCCCCGGCGCGGCTGGCAGCTGGCACCCGCTCCTTGCAGGAACAGTGGGGAGGTTGTTCTTGACGGGGGTTTGGAGAGGGGGTACCCGGGCGTCAGCAATCTTGCTGCGAGTGGGCTGCTCTTTCTGGGGTGAGAGGAAGGAGGTGGAGGTTCTCTGAGTGTGAGTTGTTGCTGATTTTTGGCACTTTTTAGGCATGGATTTTTCTAAAAGAGGAATGAATGGTTTGTGTTGAGAATGGTTTGTGATTACGCGGGCTCTACTCTTGAAAGCGCGAAAGAGGGAAAAGAGAGGGTGCAGGAAGATGAGCACGAAGAGGTTGGCTGGGGCAAGAGAAAGCAGTACACAGGGAAGCAGGCAAGAGAGTAGCGCTTTGCTCTTTGGGCGGTGGAAGCCAGAAGCGGATTGGGACCTTTACCAGCTCTCCCAGGTTTGAGAACGAACTCAATCAAGGTCGCTTAGACTTAGAATCTATATTCAAATCCAGTCCCTCATTTATTCACGATTAAAATCTGAGTGATAAAACAGTAGACAAGCTCGGACAGTTCCTGGAAGCTAAAACGAACGCGTCGCAGGCCTTCTTTGACTTTTCTAGTCATTATTCCTTCCTGACCCGTTTTTTGAGGTTTTAATGTTTTAAGGATGCTGGCACTCTCAAGTCCCTCTCTCTCTCTTCCCCCTCTTGCTCTGTGTTTTATTGCAAAGCTTTTTGGCAAGGAAGGCAATAATAGGAATCCATAAATTAAACAAATCAAAACATCATCATCTGCTTGTGAATTGCTGCAGAATTTCTCTCTGCTTAACAATTGTCTCCTGAGTTTAAGTGAATGTCACTTCAGGAAAGGAAGGAGAAACAAGACTGTTTTGGAGTTCCTCCTGTGTGTCCAGTGATTTTTGCTTTACATAGAAAAGCATATGTAATCCTTATACTCTTTCAAAATGCACAAAGCTAACCCTGTTTTTAAGATGTGAAGTCTGAGGCTGAGTGTAAATCATTTGCAAAAACCATAAAGATTGGGAGCAGCAAGACTCTTTCCCCTAAGATGCCATGCTTTGCAAAGTTTTTCCTAGCTTCTGCATCCATGCTAGAAGCCAGTGGAGGGACTATACTCTTTTTTTTTTTTT
>NW_006921598.1:13849016-13859331 GCF_000298275.1 Orycteropus afer afer
ACTATTAACTATACTACAGATTTTATTTTATTTTACTCGTTATATCATTAATTTCCTTTGTATGTTCCAGGATTCCATCAAGGACATCACTAATTTCTAATCTGGGACAGTTTCTCAGTCTTTCCTGATCTGGACACATTTGAAGAGTACTGGCCACGTGATTGCTACTGTCCTTCAATTTGAGTTTGTCTCATATTTTTTCAAGATTAGAGTAAGGTTATGGGTTTGGGGCAAGAATGCTGCAGAAAGTGAGGTGCCCTTCTCATTGCATCATATCAAAGCATACGTTGTCAACTGTTAGTTTTTCTTTTGTTTTGTTTTAACCTGAACTACTATAATGGCACTGAAATTAAACCCTGTCAATTGCTGCTAGACATCTGCTTCAAAATCACTCCTATGTCATTTGTTTGCTTGCAGATCATTTGACGTGATCATTTTACGTGGATCCACAATCAACACCATGGAAGCAGCAGTCAAGACATCAGATGTCATATTGTAATAGGCAAATTTCCTGCAAAAGACCTTAAAGTGTTAAATTGTAAAGATGTCACTTTGAAGACTAAGGTGTGCCTAACCCAAGCCATGGTATTTTCAATTGCCTCATATGCATGTGAGAGCTGGACAATAAATAAGGAAAACCAAAGAAACTGATGCCTTTGAATTGTGGTGTTGGCAAAGAATACTGTAAATACCATGGACTGCAGGAAGAATGAACAGATCTGTCCTAGGAGAAGTACAGACGAATGCTCCTTAGAAGTGAGAATGGCCAGACTTCATCTCACCTACTCTGGTCACGTTGTTAGAAGGGACCATTCCCTGGAGAAGGATTTTATGCTTGGTAAAATAGACGGTCAGTGAAAAAGACCTTCAACCAGATGGACTGACACAGCGGCTGCAGTGATGGGCTCAAGCATAGCAAGGATTGTGAGGATGGTGCAGGACTGGGCAGTGTTTCTTTCTGTTGTCCACAGGGTCACTATGAGTCGGAGCTCAATCGGTAGGACCTAATGACAACAACATGATTATTCATTGGATCGAGTTCAAACTTCCCATCCTGACCTTTCCCCCCCTAAATTTTATTTATGTTGTTGTTTTTGAGGATATACACAGTAAAACATACACCAACTCAGTAGTATTTCCATGTATCATTTAGTGACATTATTTATATTTTTCAAGTTGCACAGCCATTCTCAGCCTCTTTTTCTGAGTTGTTCCTCCTTCATTAACATAAACTCACTGCTCCCTAAGTTTCCTATTTAATCTCTGAATTTGATTTTATATAGATAATTCTTAAAACAGCATAATGCTCAAGGCAGACTTTTTCAAAAACTAGTTAAGCTAAACTATTTTTTTGGTTTCAAGAGGGGGTGTTTTTGGTTAAGGTTTAAAGATTATCTTATTGCAATAGTTTCAGGGCTTCATCCACCCTCCTTGGCTCCAGAAAGTCTAAAGTCCACAAAAATTTGAAAACTTTTGCACATTTTTTCCATTTTTGATCAGGACTTTTCTATGGAATTTTTGATCAGAATGTTCAGTAATGGCAGCCATTCACCATCTAGTTCTTCTGATTCCATGAAAGCAGGTAGTTGCTCACAGAGGGAATTAGCCACACATCCCATATCTTCTTCTTGTTCCTGACTTTCCTTCTTCTTTTGTTCCTGGTAAATAGAGACTACTTGTTTGCCTTGGATGGCTGCTTGCAAGCTTTTAAGACCCCAGGCATTACACAACAAACTAGTAGGTAGGACTGAAGCACTGAACATGGTATTAGGCCAAATAAATAGGATGTTCCATGAAAACATGACTTTAAACCTAAAAACCAAGTGTTCTGGTTACTTACTACTGCTCTGACAAGAATATACCACAAATCGGATGGCCTTAACAAACAGGAGTTTATTGTATTTCAGTTTGGAGGCTTTAAGTCCAAGTTCAAAGTGCCAGGCTCTAGGGGCTGGGTGAAAGCCCCTCAGCCTTGGGGTCCAGCTCTGTCTCCTGCTCCTGGCTCACTGGAGCTAGGGGCATTTCTTCACTCAGACAGCTGCTGGCTGCTGAGGCTGAGAAGCCCAAGGTTGACAAGTAAAAAGGCACAGTCCCAATGTTACCAAACCACATGGCAGGCCATTAACTTAAGTCCATTGTAAATCCCAAGGTCGGCAGAGTGAGGCAGATTGCTGAACAACAACAATGCTACATGCAAGGTCCAAGCATGTCATAAGCTAGAGACCATTCCCCGAGGCTTCTGCTTATATACAGGAAGCAGACCACATTCCCTAAGGCAGCTACGCAGCTGCTCCCAGTAGATTCCACCATGGAGTTGATTACCAGTCTCATCATGAGGAATACTACATCCAGCTGCCCAGCCACTCAACCAGGTCCAGCCAAGTTGACACACAAACTGAACTATCACACCAAGGATTTGAATCCTACCAAGTTTTTAGCTGTACATAAATAGCCTCAGCAGCTACTTTTTTTTTTTTTTCACACAACTTTGCCAATTCATTTTTCTATAGGTACAACTTATTGACAGCAATTACAATAATTAGCTATGCAAACCTACCCTTAATTAATATAATTTTTCTCTCACTGTTAGCCCCCTGTTTCCCCATCCCTCCCACCCCAGGAAACCAATAATAAATTTTGCCATAAGGAGCTCTAGTGTGCAGTGCCTAAGGCATTTGACTGCTAACCAGAAGATTGGTGGTTCAAACCCACCAGCCACCCCATGGAGGGAAGACAGGACAATCTATTTCAATAAAGATTACTACCTCAGAAACCCAATGGGGGTCACTATGACTCAGAATTGACTCGATGGTAGTGGTTTTTATGATCCATTTCCTGCACCCCCCTCACTCATTGGTCAGCGTGCCAGTTTGTGCTGGCTTGTGGGTGTTGCTGTGATGCTGGAAGTTATGCCCCTGGTATTTCAAGTACCAGCAGGGTCACACATGGTGGACAGGTTTCAGAGGAGCTTCCAGGATAGGACAGATTGGGAAGAAAGATGTGGTCAGGCCCACTTCTGAAAAACATTGGCTACTGAAAATCTTACAAATAGCAGGGCAACACCATCTAATATAGTACCTCTCAGGTTGGAGGGCACTCAAAATACAACTGGGGAAGAGCTGCCTCCTCAAGTAGAGTTGGCCTTAATAATGTGGATGGAATAAAGTTTTTGGAACCTTTATTTGTTGATGGGACACAACTCAAAATGAGAACAAACAGCTGTGTACATCTATTAATGAGAATGTGGAATGTATGAAGCATAAATCTAAGAAAACCGGAGCTTGTCAAAAATGAAATGAAACGCATAAATATCAATATCCTAGGCATTAGTGAACTGAAATGGACCAGTATTGGCCATTTTGAATCGGAGAAGCATATGATCTATACTATGCCAGGAATGACCAATTGAAATGGAATGGTGTTGCATTCATCATCAAAAAGAACATTTCAAGATCTATCCTGAAGTACAATGCTGTCAGTGATAGGAAAATATTCATACACTTATAAGGAAGATGAATCACTATTACTCAAATTTACAAACCAATCACTAAAGCCAAAGATGAAGAAATTGAAGATTTTTAAGGCAGTATCACTACAGAAGTAGATTGCCCCATCTTCCTTCCGAGGAGTGGTTAGCAGCCAAGTAAGTGCCTTAGGCACTATGCTACCAGAGCTTCTATTCTGTTAGAGCCTTCCAAATGAGGAGAAGAATGGTGCACAGGAAAATGATTTAAGTCCTTAATTCATTTTATATCAGAGGATCACCTTGCAAGCTATTGTAATTCTTAAAGGGAAAACTGTGAAAACCTGTCCTTTGTTATTGGGGGGGGGGGCGGGGCGGAACTTGAGAAGAACTGATTTATCTACCAGTTTCTGTTACCAAGGAGCTCTGGTGGTGCAGTGCCTAAGGCATTTGACTGCTGTGGTAGTTCAGTTTGTATGTCAGCTTGGCTGGGCCTGGTTGAGTAGCTGTTCAGCTGGTGGTAGTTATTCCCCGTGATGAGACAGGCAATCAACTCCATGGCAGGATCTACCACAAGCAGCTGAGTAGCTGCCTTTGGGATGTGATATGCTTCCTGTACATAAGGAAAAGCCTTGGGGAGAGTCTCTAGCTTATGGCATGCTTGAACCCTGCATGTAGCTGTGTCGTTGTTCAATGGACTTTAATCAATGGCCTGCCATACGGTTTGGTAATATTGGGCTGTGCTTTGTTACTTGTCAACCTTGTGTTTGTCAGCCTCAGCAGCCAGCAGCTGAGTGAAGAAAAGCCTCCAGCTTCATTGGGCCAGGAGCAGGAGGCAGAGCTGCAACCCAAGGTTGGAGGGCTTTCACCCAGCCCCTAGAGTCTGGCATTTTGAACTTGGACTTAAAGCCTCCAAACTGTGAGAGAATAAACTCCTGTTTGTTAAGGCCATCCCATTTGTTGTATATTTCTGTCAGAGTTGCGCTAGGTAACCACAACAACTGCTAACCAGAAGGTTGGTGGTTCAAACCCACCAGCCACTCTGAGGAAGAAAGACTGGACAATCTACTTCTGTAAAGATTTACTGCCTCAGAAACCCAAAGAAGGTCATTATGAGTTGGAATCTACTTGATGGCAGTGAGTTTTTTTTTTTTTCTTCTGTTTACCATGAACCTTAGAAAGTTATTTCCTAGCTTTTCAGGCAAGCTTACAAGATGTTTATTTAGTCTTTATTTCCATATGAAATCCTCAATATGCTGAGGTGAAATTTTACTTTTGTTCCTGACTTTTGTGAAATTTATTGATACCTGTTTTCCAAGTATGCAGACACTCATGTTTTTAGAATTATGGAGAACTGCAGAGAGAATTGTTACTATGAACAATAATAATAATAAACCAAACTCACTGCCATTGAGTTGGACCTGACTCATAGCAACCCCTCCTTGGGTTTCTGAGACGATATCACTATGGAAGTAGATTGCCCAATCTTCCTTCTGTGGAGTGGCTGGTGGGTTTGAACCACCAGCCTTCTGGTTAGCAGTCAAATGCCTTAGGCACTATGCTACCTGAGCTCCTGCATAAGGCATAGGGAGACATTTATTTATCTATTTTCAATTGAAGAAGAAATGATTCTTCCCCTTCCCAGCCTTTTTTTTCCTGAAAGTATAGAGGCTTTTCTGAACTAAAAAGAGTTTTGAGATGGAGCAGAGTATCAGGAGCATTGGCAACAGAGGAAAGATAAAGAGGAAAGTATAACAGTTACTCTTCAAAAGATCCTAACAATGTGTACATGTATAGATGTCCACCTCTGTTGTCCTCCAATCCATGTTGCTCCAAATGCTGCCAAGCCACAGAAAGAAGACAAAGGTCTGGGGTATCTTGATCTCATGTTCTTGCTAAATTTTTAGCTGGAATGTCTGTGAATGAAATTATTTGAATTAGATTGTTTTTAAAACAGTGATTCTTTTTTTCTACCAGAGTTTTAAGCTTAAGAAGAGAGTTTATGTTTGGCCATATAAGAAGCCACATGAGCTAAGGAATTGACAAGAAGCTTGAGTGAGAGTCTTAAAAACTTTCAAAGATAAAATCTTCCAATGTTAAAGCCTAGATCCAGAAAAGGAGCAGAGGTGCGAATGCTATGGCTTTTTTCTTAAAAAATATACAGAAATACATTCTTCCATGTAGTGGACAAAAACTAAACAATTGTGGACATAGGACAATGGAAAGCTGTGTGAGAAGGATGGTTCCCAACATGAACGCCCATGACTTTAATATTTAGTGCCTGAACAAACTACGCTATGAGTTGTCTCATACCTTGTGATGATGGTCAAGCATCATGTGACAGAAGACAGCTATCACAATCAGTTCATGATTTTGAAATGTTGTTGTTGGGTACTGTCAAGTTGGTTCTGACCCATAGCGTTCCTAGGTACAGCAGAATGAAACACTGCCTTGTTCTGTGCCATCCTCGCAATTGTTGGCATGTTTGAGCCCATTGTTTCAGCCACTGTGTCAATCCATCTCATTGAGGATCTCTTTTGCTGACCCTCTATTTTACCAAGCTTGATATCCTTCTCCAGAGACTAGTCCCTCCTGATAACATGTTCAAAGTACCTGAGATGAAGTCTCCCCATCCTTGCTAAGGAACATTCTGGCTGTACTCATTCCAAGATAGATTTGTTTCTTCTTCTGCCTGTCCATGGTACATTCAGTATTCTTCATCAACACCATAACTCAAAGGCATCAATTCTTCTTAGGCCTCACTTATTCATTGTTTAGTTTTCACATGCATATAAGGTGATTGAAAACACCATGGCTTGGGTCAGGAGCACTTCAGTTATCAAAGCGACATATTTGCTTTTTAACACTTTAAAGAGGTCTTTTCAACAGACTTTCCCAGTGCAATACATTATTTCATTTTTCGACTGCTGCTTCCATGGTCATTGATCCATGTAAAATGAAATCCTTAGCAACTTCAACTTTTCTCCATTTATCATGATGTTGTTTATTATTCCAGATGTGAGGACTTTTGTTTTCTTTATGTTAAGGTGTAATCCATACATAATCGTTATGTTAAGGTATAATCCATATTATATCCTTGATTCTTCATCAGTAAGTGCTTCACATCTTCTTCACTTTCAGTGATGTAATTTTGAAGTAGTGATGAATATACATAGTATTTCAAGATCTCTGCAACAATTGTTAGGTGATAAGAAAATATCTCTAATTTCTGTTGGTGAGAAAGTCATAGTCATAGTGAGGAGGCCAGTTGTAGTTACTTTTGTAAGACAGTTTTCTGTTATCTGTGGCTTGCTGAGACTTTTTCATCATGCTAATTTCTTTCAAAAGAGAAATCTGAGCACTATCATTTGAGTTGATATTCATAATTAGTGGGAATGCTGGATTTCTTTTAGACATTAAGAAAATGAAGGCATATATATATATATATATATATTTTCCCATGCAAGTTCATGGACCTTCAGGTTCAGGACTCTTAATTTTTACAATCTGCCTTGTACTTAGAAGGACTAACTCAAAAACTCATTGCTGTCAAGTCAAATCAGACTCATAGTGACACCTCCTTGGGTTTCTGAGATGTTATCTCTACAGAAGTAGATTGCTCTGTCTTCCTTTCAAGGAGTGGCTGGTGGGTTTGAACCACCAGCCTTCTGGTTAGCAGTCAAGTGCCTTAGGCAGTACACCACCAGCGCTCCTAGGCTCTGTGAAATTCTCTTGGCCACCATCATGAATACCAAGATCCTATGGCGAGTTGCCTAGTTCAGCATAGCCAGTTCTATTTGTCTTTCTAGTCTCATTGACTCAGTATTTAGCACATTTTTATCTCTGTTGAGTGGGAGACAGCACAGACTAGAAAGAGCACAGTATCTGAGACCTTGAGTAAAACACTTGGTTCCTCTGTGGCATAGTTTCTCTTTCCATGTAAGGAGACACAAAGTAATATTCCATGCTGAAACTAGCAAATCGGAGAGATTGCAATATGGCCTGGGTGATACAGTCGATGTTGCCAGACTTCCTTGTGGAACAGTGGAAGTGCAGCCAGGATCCCTAGAATGAATGGCAGGGAGGTGGTGGAAATAGTGGTAGCTAATAACTGGAGCTCAAAGGATTTCTTGTGAGGAGCGGACAAGCCTGTTTGCTCCCATTAAAAGGCATCAGGTTAATATGTAGGGAAGACTGACATTAGCATGCCTGAGCTCTCTGTTTCTCTTTGCAGAATAATTTACATAGATCTTCAAAGGCAACCAGGAACAAATACTTTCCATGCACCTGGTGCTGCATATTGGTAGATGACTTTTGATTATTACAACAACTCTCTGAAGTAGATACTTATGTTATCATTGTTTTCCAGAGGGGAAACTGAGAATGAGAGTTTCAGTGTCTTGCTCAGGATCACAGGGCTGGTAGGGGAGAAATTCACCTAGCTTTTAATTACTAACTCATCTGCAAAACTTCCATAGGCTTCTGTGAGTTTTTACAGAATTGGATTTCCCTTAGCTGGGAGGCTTTCAGATTCAGAAGCTTTAAAATAGGTCAGGAACACTCTGAGGAACTTAATCCCATTTTCATGAGAATTACTAATATAAGATTAACCTGATTGTCTCAACCCTGTAACCCTCAACCTGTCTCAGAACCAATCCATTGAGAGTTGTATTTCCACTGTGCCTGTCAATTCATGCCACCAAAGGAGACTCTCCAGCACTCAATGATCTATTTTTAAATGACAGCTTTATTGAAATATGGAGTCCCTGGGTGGTGCAAATGGTTAATGTGCTTGGCTGCTAATGAAAAAATTGAGGTTCAAGGCTACTCAGAGGTACATTTGAAGAAAGATCTGGCGATTTACTTCAGAAAAATCAGGCTTTGAGAACTCTGTGGAGCACAGTTCCACTCTGACACACATGGGTAGCCATGTGTTGGAGTAGACTCTTCAGCAACTAACAACAACATGTTTAACATTTTGAAGAACCATCAAACTGTTTTTTAAAGTGATTGCACCATTTTACAATCTCATCAGCAGTGCAAGGTTCCAATTTCTCCATGTTCTCTCCAACACTCGTTATTGTTTGTCTTTTTTAATTTTAGCTTTTGTAGTGGTTATGAAGTGGTATCTCATTGTGTTCCTGATGTTTGTTTCTCTAATGGTTAATGATGTTGAGCATCTTTTCATGTGTTTGTTGACCACTTGTGTATGTAATTTAGAGAACTGCCTATTCAAATCCTTTTCCTATGTTTAAATTGGTTATTTGTCTTTTTATTGTTGTGTTATAAGTTCCTTACAAGGTATATGATTTGTAAATATTTTCTTTCATTTCATGGATTACCTTTTCACTTTCTTACTAGAATCCTTTTAACGCATAAAAGTTTTTAATTTTCATGAAGTTCAGTATCTGTATTTTTTGTCACTGTGCTTTTGATATCATATGTAAGAAATCTAATTGTCTAATTCAAGGTCACAGCTAAAGGAGACAAACTTGTCTGTCAGTTTGCCCTACTGTTGAGGCGTGTTGCTGTGAGGCTTGAGGCTGTGCCAGTGGTGTCTCAAACCTAGTAGGGTTGCACATGGTGCACAGGTTTCAGCAGCTTACAGACTGAGACAGACTAGGAAGAAGGAGGAGGCCATCCACTTCTCAAAGAATTGGCCAGGGAAAACCTTATGGATAGCAGAGAAACACTGTCTGATACATTACTGTGCAACTTTATGAATAGCCCAGAAACATTGTCTGATACAGTGCAGGAGGATAAGCCACTTAGGTCAGAAGGCTTTCAAAATAGGAAAGAGCTGCATCATTAGAGTAGAACCAGCCTTAATGATATGGAGAAGGTAAAGCTTTTGAGACCTCCATCTGCTGACGTGCATGACTCAAATTGAGGAGAAACAGCTACAAACATCCATTAATAATCAGAACATGGAATGTATGGAGTATGAATCTAGGAAAATTGGAAGTTGTCAAAAATGAAATGGAGTGCATAAAGATTGATATCCTAGGCATTAGTGAGCTGAAATGGACTGGTTTTGGCCATTTTGCATCAGATAACCATGTGGTCTACCATGCCGGGAATGACAATTTGAAGAGGTCTGGTGTGGCCTTCATCATCACAAAGGATGTTTCAAGATCTGTCCTGAAGTACAGTGAAGTCAGTGATAGCATAATATCCATATACTTACAAGGAAGACCCGTTAATTCAACTATTATTCAAATATATGCACCAACCACCAAAGCCAAAGATGAGGAAATTGAAGAATTTTATCAGCTTCTGCAGTCTGAAATTGACCGAACGTGCAATCAGGATATGTTAATTATCACTGGTGACTGGAATGCAAAAGTTGGAAACAAAGAATCACCGGTAGTTGGAAAATTTGGCCTTGGTGACAGAAATGATGCTGGAAATCGCATGATAGAATTTTGCAAGACCAATGACTTATTCATTGCAAATAACTTTTTTCAACAACACAAATGTCAGCTATACATGTGGACTTTGCCAGATGGAATACACAGGAATCAGAACAGGGACTTACATTTAAATCATGGTAAGTATTCTAGGTTTCCCAGGCTGTTGCATTTCATTTTTGTGTAATTAGCAAATAATAGAATATCTCTGACAGGGGAGAGTTTCAGACCAAGCAAAGAGGAAAAGATGAACCACAGCAGCCCATTCTTTCAGGGCCTGTCAAATTACCCAAATCAGGCAGCTCAGTCATGCCTCAGTCAGAATTATCTTCAGCCAAGGTGTAACTTTTTTTTTTTTTTGAATGCATTTTATTGAAATGTAGTTTATGTACAGTGAAATACACAAAACAAAAGTGACATGGGTCAATGCATTTTTTTTTTT
>NW_006921598.1:13861161-13881165 GCF_000298275.1 Orycteropus afer afer
TCATCATATTTAAGTGACAATTTTGCTGGTTACATAATTCTTGGTTGGAAATTTTTCTCTTTCAGGGTTTTATATATACAGTTCCATTGTCTTCTTGCCTACATGGTTTCTGCTGAGAAATCCAAGCTTAGTCTTATTGGTTGCCCCTTGTAGAAAACTTTTCATTTTTCCTGTGCTACTTTTAAGATTCTTTCTTTGTCTTTAGTTTTGGTGAGTTTGATGATGATATATCTTGGTGATTTTCTTCTGGTGTCTATCCTGTTTGGGGTTCATTGGACTTCTTGAATGGATGTATGTATGTATCATCATACTAGAAAAATTCTCTTCCAACAAATCTTTGACAGTTTTTTCTGTGGTTTTATTTGTCTGTTCCTGTTCTGGAATTCTAATTACATGTAGGTTATTCCTTTTGATGTTATTCCACATGAACCTTAGGCTTTCTTCATTCTATGTTGATCTTTTTTCTGACTGATCCTTTTCCAAAGAAGTATTGAGGTGTTTGTCTTCAATCTCACTAATTCTGTCTTCCATTGATTCAATTCTACTTCTTTGTCTGCTCAATGTATTATCTATACTTGAAAATTTAGTCTTAATCTTCTGTATTTCTGTCTGTAGAATTTGTATCATTTATAATTTTTCATTTATTTTGTCATTTTGTTCTTGTACTATCTTTTGAAATTGTTCTAGGGTTTTCTCTGTGTTTTCCTTAACTTTGTCAGTGTTTTCCTTGATCTGTCTCTCAATCCGTTGAAAGTACCTAAATATTATTCTTTTGAATTCTTTAGCATGGAGTTCCCATGCTTTGTCTTCCTCAGGGATGAGTTTTGGGTCTGTATCCTGGTCCCTTGTTTCTCCCGCTTTGTCTTGCTTCTTTGTGTGGACTGTGATGCTCAGTTGTCTCCGAGGCACTATTACAGTTTTGTGTTTATATTTAATTGGTGATCGTATGTTGGGGTGACTTGCCCATGATTTTTGTTTTCTTTGTATGCTTATCTATGAAAGCAGGGTACTATGCTGTGCTCCTCTCTTCACTAATTGGCAGCACTTATACACTCACTACCTGTCTCTTTTCCTGTTGTCAGCCCCCAGTATGTCCCTGTAGTCCTTGGCAAATGGAGCCTATTCTTAGGTCCCTGAAATCTGAATGAGAATGCTGTCACTTTAAAATCCAAAATAGCCATTGCTTGTAAACATTCCAGATGGCTATGTCTTTGGTCACTTTAAATATCCAAAATGGCTTCCACTTGTAAACATTCAAAAATGGCTGTGCCCTGGGTCACTTTAAATATCCCAAATGGCCAGCACTTATAAACAGTCAAAATGGCTGCACCCTCCAGACAGCCAAAAGTCTACAGCTCAGGTTCTATCCCTTCTTAAGGTTTCCCTTCCAAGTCATATGGCACCAGTGCAGTTGTTCCTGCAGCCCTTGGTGACCAGGGCTTATCCTTAGTCAGTTCTCAGGTCCCAACATCACTTGGAAATATTCAGGCTGTTGGTCCCGTCAGAGTAGCTGATAGTCCATTGCTCTGACTGTCTCCATACTCACTATTTTCATTTAGTTTTTTCCACTGGTTGGTGCTTAATCCACTTCTGTGTATTTCCTTTCAAACCTCAGGGCTCCAGGATTATCTTCTGTATCTCTGTTAATTGGTTTCTCTTTTTTTGTTGAAGAGGTTCTGTGTAGCTTGTCTGCCTCTTCTGCCATCTTACCTGAAGTGTCTTCAACCAAGATGTAACTCTTACTTATCTCAGAATAAATGCTTATTCTTGGTCCAACCAATAGCCTGAAGAGACTAAATCTCCGTATTGACAAAGCTTGGCATAAAAAAATCTCCTCAATTGTCATGTGCTTTATTTTGATATTTTGCAAACAGCCAAAAAGTTCCTAGAACAGATTTTTTTAAAACTTTTTATTGTAATTTGGGTGAAAGTTTACAGAGCAATTTCGTTTTCCATTCAACACTTTATATGGGTTTGTTTCATGACGTTAATTACAATCTCCACAACATAACTACTCTCTTTCCACTTCCTCCCTGTAGTTACCTTTTCCTTGTATCCTTTTTTCTTATGTGTTCCTGCCTTCTCAACTTTCTCCCTGAGCAAATGTAGCCTATCTGATCTCCCATGGTTGATTGTTCTGAGTGTGCATCCTTGGTGTAATTGTTGACTTCTTAGTCTTGTCTATTGCTTGCTAAAAGTTAAGCCATGTGAAGGAGTTCAATTCCAGACCCAAAGGATGACTGGGGGCCAAGGTCTCTCGGGTCTCACCAGTCTCTATCAGACCAATAAGCCTAATCTTTTTTGTGATTTTGAGTTTTGCTTCACATTGGTTCTCCCACCATATCTAGTATCTCCAATTTTGATCCATTTTTGAGTAGTTGACAGTGGTAACTGGGCACCATATATTTATTTTGGCTTCAGGGTCTTGTAGGCTGAGGTTCCTGCGGTCTATCAGTCCTTTGCACTAATTGTTTCCATGGTTTTTGGTTTCCTTCACTCTTCTTTGCTCCAGATGTGAATAGACCAATGGTTGTATTTCAGATGGCCACTGGCAAGCTTTTAAGAACCCAGTCACTACTCACCAAAATAGGATGTAGAACAATATTTTTGTGTAATATGCTATGCTTGATGTTCCCTGTGACCGTGGTCCTGAGCCAGCAGATCCAGCTACTCACTCCATGAAGGAATTTGCTTGTGGCTAAGCAATTATCATCACCTTGCCTTCTGTTAGCTCTGTTATATATGTGGACATTTTTATAGCACATACAAATACATATGTAGAAATATCATCTGCCAAGCCTATATATAGTCATGAATATTTTCCTGTTTGCCTCATCTTGCCTATCTACCTATGCATCCACTCTCAGATTAATGTTTGTTATTACTGATAATATAGTATTTACCTGTTGTCTATCCCTCTTGTGTATCTCACTGTGTCTTCCTTTTCCTTAGTGATATTGTACTGATCACCTGCTCTTGGGATATTGCTTTTCCCTTCACCCAAATCAATACGTGTTTCTTATCTAGTTAGCAATTTTCCCTTCCCTCCACTACCATCCCTGGTAAACAAGCAAGAAAATTTCCTTCTGTGTGTAAACCTTTCCTAGACTTTTTATAATACCAGTCTAATACAATATTTGTCCTTCTCTGATTGACTTATTTCACTCAGCATAGTGTCCTCCAAGTTCATTCACATTATGAGGTGTTTCACAGATTGTTCATTATTCTTTAATGTTGCATAGTGTTCTATTGTGTGTATGTACCATAGTTTGGTTATTCATTTATCTGTTCATGGGCACTTAGGTTGTTTCTTTCTCTTTGCTATTGTAAAGAATATAGAGCAGGGTTTTTTTTTAAATATTTTTTAATTTTTGTTATTGAGAATATACACAGCAGAACATACTCCAGTCCAGCAATTTCTACATGTACAATTCAGTGACATTGATCACATTCTTCATGTTTTGTAACCATTGTTACCCTCTTTTTCTGAGTTGTTTCTCCCCATTAAAATAAATTAGTTTACTTATTTGCCCCCTAAGTTTCCTTTTTACTCTTTAGAATTGCTGCTGTCAATTTGATCCCATATAGAGAGATCTTAAAAGAACTTGGTGCTTGAGGCTGGCATTCTTTACTGGTTAAGCTAACCCATTGTTTAGTTTCCAGAAGACTTCAGAGAATAATTTTGGTTTAAAGTTTAAGATTATCTCAGGGTAATAATTTCAGAGAGTTATCTAGCCTCCATGGATCCAGAAAATCTGGATTCCATGAGGTTTGAAGTTCTGTTCAGCATTTTCTCCCTTTTGATCAGGATTCTTCTGTACAATCTTTGATCAAAACATTCAGAAATGGTAGTTACCATCCAGTACTTCTGGTATCATGGCAAAAGTTGAGAGAAGATTTGACTAATTTAACTCCTTTCATTTCTTACTAACTAGGTTTTTCTTGGGTTGTTTTACAGCCAGAATTTCCTGAAATCAGAGGATTGCTTTGGTCTTCAGTAGGCTCCCCGTGGCACTGATGTCAGTAAATGGACCTCTGAAAGGACACTCCAAGTATTACACAGGCCCCACAACTCACAGCTCTCCTCCTTTTCCATGCCTCCTCATTCTCCCCCTTTCTTGTCTTCCGTCTCTCTCTCTCCTTTTCATTCTATCCTCATCTGTTTCTGAGTGCCCACTAGTATTAGCCGATCAACTATCCAATAACCAAAAAGCCAAACCAATTGTTGTCAAGTCTGTTTTGACTCATAGTGATCCCATGTGTTCAGAGTAGAACTGTACTCCATATGGTTTTCAAGGCTGTGACTTTCTTCCAAGGTGCCTTTGGGTGGGTTCAAGCCACCAACCTTACAGTTACTACTCAAGGTCTTAACCCTTTGCATCACAACCCAGGGACTTCCAATTATCCAATATGTGTCTGTTATGTACCAGGCATGATGCTGGGAACTGTGGAGGATATAAAGATCAACAAAACATGTATTTTCCTTGATGAACACATACTTTAGCTAGAGAGATTAGCATATACATACCTTAAGATGACCTTACACATTGCACACTTGTCTATATATGTAAATACTATGAAAGAGAAATTCTCCTGAATCTTTGACCAAAGTAAAATGCATGAACTAAATTCATGTTTCTGTCACATTAAGGAGACTTAAAGCAGACATTAACAATGTCTGTTCTTCAGGCTCATTATCTGGCTAGAAACCATTAGGTAGCTAGGGAGATATTTTCTCTGTCATCAAGTCAAGATATGAAAAGAATGCACCCTAAGGAGGGAGTGTTAGTACAGATGCTTCTGTGCAAAATGTCCTTAAGAAATATTTCTTGATGAAAACAAAAAAACAAACCCATTGCCAATTTCAATTTACAGCAACCCCCACTGGGTTTCCAAGGGTGTTAATCTTTACAGGAGTAGATATCCTTATCTTCCTCCTGTGGAGCAGCTGGTGGGTTTGAACCACCGACCTTCTGGTTAGCAGCCAAATACCTGACAAACTATACCACCAGAGGAGCTCTGGTAGAGTAGTGCCTAAGGCACTTGACTGCTAACCAGAAGGCTGGTGGTTCAAACCCACCAGCCACTCTTTGGAAGGAAGATAGGGCGATCCACTTCCGTAGTGATAATGCCTCGGAAACCCAAGGAGGGTTCGCTATGAGTCGGGTCTGACTCGACGGCACATAACAACAACAATGACAATATACCACCAGAGCTCTTCTTTCATGGTAGGGTGGTGGAAATGTCTCAAGAAAAAGACTTTGGCATCAGTTCTTATCCAGGCAGTCCCAATAAATATTTTACATCAAATTAGACATTTTTACAATCTGTTCTGGAAGGTATGCATTGCAAGCATCTTGTGACCATGAATGTAAATCTCTATGCCTGAATGAACTTTGTAATTAACTCCTGTGATCAATCTTTGTAGCCCACCTTAAGCCCACCTAAGTGTATGTTCCAGTGGAAGATGGAGCACAGCTTTTTGGTGTTGGATGGAGTAAAGCCTTTTTGGTGTGTGTTTGACCCCCCACCTTTGTTTGACCCTCCCTCTTGATCTCAATAAATGTTTAGTCTACTGGTGATTTTTGTTGTAACTTCCTCTTTTGGCCCTGTAACTCTTTCTCCCTGAAACCCTGTTCTTGGAGTCACCACGTTTTCCCTCATGTGAGCTGCTAATTCCTCCATTCAAATGGATCTTCAAAGCTGAATAAATCCTCTGCATTTCATTTTAGGGTTTGAGTGGTTATTCACCATGACAGTACTATAGAAATTCAGAGCAGGGAGAGATCATTACTCTCTCATGTAAAATGAAAAACAAATTCAGACTTTGACAGGGAGACACTTTATTCAGAAAGAAAAGAGGGAAAGGGAAAGGGATTATTGTCAAAGTGGGGGAAAGTACTACTACAATAGGGAGACTACTCTGACCATAAGATCTACAATTGTCTCAAACAATTAGGTGAACTGCATTTTTCTTTTATAGAGATCAAGAGTAAACAAGGGTAGAAAAACCCCCTGGTGTGGGGAAGTGGGATGAGTGAGTGATGTCATCGGATAGTAAATCAGAAGATTTTAGCTTGAAGTCAGCCTATTCTCTAGGAGTGGTCCTTAATGAGGGGTGGAATGTTGGCTGAAGCTGAAGGTGGACCAAATTCAAGGACTTGGTGGAAGGAGAGAAGCTTAAGAAAATTTGGTGAACAGGCACTTTGTTTCTGATTGATCAGTGGGGACAAGCAATTCATTACTCATTTATGGGGCCAGAAATAGAAATTTACAGGGTGTGTGTCTGGCCTTGTCATAGGTAAACAAGGAGTCATCCATGAGTCTTATCTAAGTCCTATGGGAAGAGTGGTGATTTGACCACAAAGGATTGTATGTGTGGGGTTTCTTTAATCATTGCTGTTTACTACCATCACAAGATTCAGGTAAAATTTGATATTAACAATAGAAAGGTCAGGGAAAAAAGACTTCCTGGGGATAATAGGACTTGAAGACATTAAAAATCAATCATCAGCTTTCATCTTTCCATGCAAGTCTTGGCACAGCCTCTGTCCTAGAAGTTGAAGTTAAGTGTGAAAACCTTTTCTTCCCTTGCCCATGCTTCCTTGGCCCTGGCTTCTGTGGTTTCCTCTCTGTCAATTGATTTGCCTCTGTATGTGCAAACCTCACTTAACTTTCTTGAAAAGAAGGCCAGGGGCCATGTACTCATGTTTTTTGTTTTAGGGTCATAGCTCCTTTTCCTACACTTGTCCTCTGTCCAGGCGGTCCAATTACTGACACATGTAATTAATGACACTGTTGAATTAGGTTGTTTAGGTTAATTTCTATTAACATAATCACTTTTAACTATGTATTTCGATGTCTGCATTTGGCATGATTCCTGTCTCTCTGGTCCACAATAAAAACAAAAATCTTTTGTAACAGTGGTTTCATTTTTCTTATTTTATTGGCATCATAATTAAATCATGAAAACCATTCTGGTGACAAATTCCATTAGAAATAGATCTTAGATCTGCAAGAATGGATGGTATGATGTAGATCACAAAAGAAAAAAGTTAGCTTTCTCACTCGTGTGCTGTTTTTGTGCTCTCTACTGTGTGTATTTATATTCTATGTTCACTGAGTGATTGGAAATCCCTTCCTGAAATTTCTAGCTATTTGTGCTCCTTGAGACTAGATAGACCATTATCTTTTTAGATACCCAACCTCTGACTGTGTATGGATTTTATTGTGGTAAACTACATATAATGAAAAAATTGCTATCTCAACCAATTTTAAGTGACATTAATTTCATTAATAATATTATACAACCACTTCCACTCTCTATTTCCAAAATGTCATCAGCCCAAACAAAAGCTCAGTACCTCTTAAACAGGAACTTTCCATTCCTTCTTCCCCTCCAGCCCTTGGTAACCACTAGTAATCTTTTGTCTCTAGATACTTGCCTATTCTAGATATTTCATATGTATGGAATCATACAGTATTTGTCCTTTTGTGTCTGACTTATTTGACTCAGTACAATGTTGTCAACCACCACTTATCTGTTGTACTGTGCAGTTGTACTGTGTACAATTTGTTGTACTGTGCAGGCTTGTGTGTTGCTGTGATGTCTGAAAGCCATGCCATCAGTATTTTACCTACAAGCAGAGTCACCCACGGTGGACAGATTTTAGCAGAACTTTAGACTAAGAGCCTAGAGAGGAACACCTGGTGATCTACTTCTGAAAAAAATTGTCCAGTGTAACATTGTCTGATACAGTGCTGGAATATGTGTTTCTTGAATTGGAAGGCACTTAAAATATGACTGGGGAAGTGCTGCCTCCTCAAAGTAGAGTACTCCGTAATCATGTGGATGGAGTAAAGCTTTTGAGACTTTCATTTGCTGATGTGGCAAGATTCAAAATGAGATAAAATAGATGCAAACATCCAATAATAAACAGAAGGTGGAATGTACAAACTATGAATCTAGGAAAATTGGAAATCACCAGAAATGAAATTTAATGCATAAAGATCAATATCCTAGGCATTAGTGAGCTGAAATGGACTGGTATTAGCCATTTTGAATAGACAGTCTCAAAGACTATATGTTGGAAAAGAAAAATTGAAGAGGAATGGCATCACATTCATCATCAAAAAGAACATTTCAAGATCTATCCTGAAGTATAATGCTGTTAATGGTAGGATAATATCCATATGCCTACAAAATAGATGAGTCAATATCACTATTATTCAAATTTCTGCACCAACCACCAAAGCCAAACATGAAGAAATTAAAGATTTTACTAAGTTCTGCAATCTGAAATTGATCAAATATGCAATCAAGATCCATTTACAATTGCTGGTGATTGGAAAAAAGCACTCATCGTTGGTAAATATGGCCTTGATGATAGAAATGATGCTGGGGATGAATGATCGAATTTCGTAAGACCATTGACTTATTCAACAAAAATGCCCCCCCCCCCTTTTAACACATAAATGGCAATTACGCAGGTGGACCTTATCAGATGGAATACACAGGAATCAAATCCATTACAATTGTGGAAAGAGATGATGGAGTAACTCCATGTCATCAGTCAGACGTCATCAATTGCTCATATGTGAGTTCAACTTGAAGCTGAAGACAATTAAAACAAGTCAATGAGAGAGTAAGTATGACCTCAAATATATCCCGCTTGAACTCAGAGACCATCTAAAGAATGGATCTGACACACTGAACACTAATGACTGACAACGAGATGAGTTGTGAGATGACATCAAGGACATCATACATGAAGAGAGCAAAAGGTCATTAGAAAGACAGGAAAAAAAAAGTAAGAAATAAATGGATGTCAGAAGAGACTCTGAAGCTTGCTCTTGAACATAGAGTAGTTACGTGAAAGGAAAAAATGACGTAAAAAAGCTGAGCAGAAGATTTCAAAGGGTGGCTCGAGAAGACAAAGTAAAGTATTATAATGAAATGTGTAAAGATCTGGAGTTAGAAAACCAGAAGGGAAGAACGTGCTTGGCATTTTTCAAGCTGAAAGAACCAAAGAAAAATTCAAGCCTCAAGTTGCAGTATTGAATGATCGGACAAAATATTGAACAATGTAGGAAGTATCAAAAGAAGATGGAAAGACTATACAGAATCATTCTACCCAAAAGAATTAGTTGACATTCACATTTCAGGAGGTAGCATAATCAAGAACTGATGGTACTGGAGGAAGAAGTCCAAGCTGCACTGAAGGCAAAGGCAAAAATCAAGGCTCCAGGAATTGACAGAACACCAACTGAAATGTTTCAACAAATGGATGCAATACTGGAAACACTCATATGTCATGACAAGAAATTTGGAAGATGGGTACTTGGCCAATCGACTAGAAAAGATCCATATGTGTGCCCATTGCAAAGAAAAGGTGATCCAACAGAATATGGAAATTATTGAATGTTATCATTAATATCACACATAAGTAAAATATTGTGGAAGATAATTCAAAAATGGTTGTAGCAGTACATCAACAGGGAACTGCCAGAAATTCAAGTCAGATTCAGAAGAGGGCATGGAATGAGGGATATCATTGGTGATGTCAGATGGATCTTGGTTGGAAGCAGACAATACCAGAAAGATGTTTGCCTGTGTTTTATTGACTATGCAAAGGCATTTGACTGTGGATCATTTCAAATTGTGGATGACATCGAGAAGAATGGAATTCCAGAACATTAATTATACTCATGAGGAACTTCTCCATAGACCAAGAGGCAGTCATTCAAGGAGAGTAAGTGGATACTGTTGTTGTTGTTGTTGTTATGTGCTGTCGAGTCGTACCCGACTCATAGCAACCCCTCCTTGGGTTTCCGAGGCAGTATCACTATGGAAGTAGATTGCCCCATCTTCCTTCTGAGGAGTGGCTGATGGGTTTGAACTGCCAGCCTTCTGGTTAACAGTCAAGTGCCTTAGCCACTATGCTACCAGAGCTCCCAAGTGGATACTACATGGTTTAAAATAAGGAAAGATGTGTTTCAGAGTTGTATCCTTTCACCATAATTATTCAATCCATATGCTGAGCAAATAATCCAAAAAGATGGACTATATGAAGAATGCAACCTTATGATTGGAAGAAAACTCATTAACAACCTGTTATATGCAGATAACACAACTTTGCTTGCTGGAAGTGAACAAGACTCGAAGCATGTACTGACGAAGATCAAAGACTGCAGCTTTCAGTATGGATTACTCCTCAACATAAAGAAAACAAAAATCCTCACAGCTGAACCAATAAACAACATCATGATAAATGGAGAAAATGTTGAAGTTTTTAAAGATTTCATTTTACTTGGATCCACAATCAATTTCTATGGAAGCAGCAGTTAAGAAATCATATGTCATATTGCATTCGGGAAATCTGCTGCGAAAGACCTCTTTAAAGTGCTAAAGAGCAATGATGTCATATTTAGGACTAATGCATGCCTGACCCAAGCCATGATCACCTCATATGCAGGAGAAACCTGAACCATGAATAAGGAAGGTCAAAGAATTGATGCATTTGAATTATGTTGTGGAGAATAATATTGAACACACCACAGTCTATCAGAAGAAGGAACAAATCTGCTGTACTTCTGCTGGATGCTCCTTAGAGTGAGGATGGCAACACTTGTCTCACATATTTTGGACGTGTTATCAAGAGGGACCAGTCTCTGGAGAAGGATATCATCTTGATAGAGGGTCAGTGAAAAAGAGGAAGACCCTTAATGAGATGGATTGACATGATGGTTTTAAACATAGCAGTGATTGAGAGGATGGCACAGAACTGGGCAGGGTTTCATTCTGTTGTAACATGGTTGCTATGAATTGAAACTGACTCAAATGCATCTGATAACAACAATGTTGTCAAGATTCACTCATATCATAACCTGTATCAAACTATATTCCTCCTTATGGTTGAATAATATTTCATTATATGGATATAACACAATTTGTTTATTTATTCATCTGGTGATGGGCAGTGGTGTTGTGTGCTTCTTTCAGCCACTGTGAATAATGCTGCAGGGCACACTTGGTGTACAAGTTGTATATGGATTTTAAGTTGTCTGTTAGTAACAAAGTAAAATCCCAGTTAAAACTGGGAGACTTGAGTAATTTGTCTCTCAAAGCCGACATTCTTTTTTTCCTTTGGACTCCACAGCCCTGCTTTGTATATGGTGGCTGCTGACTGAGGAGTAAGGCCGTAGGGTATGCTTTGCTGAGCAAAGACAATTTTAGGGCCCAAGGACTTTGAAAATTTTCTAGACAGCTTGGGAAAGGAAGGCTTTGTTCTTCAGATCCTCTTAGTTCTTCCATGCCTGTTTTATCAGTGTTGATTCTCCCTCTTCTGAGTTCTGAATAATATTACTGTTTGTTGTTAGCGCTGTCCTCTCTGAGTTATGTTTCACGTTTTTCACTAGTCAGTTCCTGGTGACTGGCAGAAAGAAAGCAGAAGAAACAGAAACTATCAAACCAGCTTTATTAAACCTCCAGAAGAGTTAGGATCATTAAGTTTTGCAGATGAGTGCAAATAGTGGCTGACCACAGTCTTGTTTCCATGGATATGGAGCTTCGCTTATATTCCTGACTCTGTGTGAGTGTGTGTGTGTGTGTGTGAGAGAGAGAGAGAGAGAGAGAGAGAGAGAGAGGTTTTCAATGGCTGTGTTTTTCAGCAGTAGGTCACCAGGCCTTTCTTTTGAGGTACCTCCGGGTGGACTTGAACCTTTAGGTTAACAGCTGAGTGGCTTCACTGTTTGCACACCAGGAATTCTGTGTATAGGGTCTGTCTTTTATGCTCTATTGGTATTTATTTATTATTCATTCTCTCCCCTCACCCACTGCTGCCACATTTTGTCTAGTTTTCTCTCTCTTTTAATTTGGTTTCAAGATCATTTTTTTTTCTTTTCTATTTCACCCTCTATCCCCCATTAAAACACAAGCAGAATGAACAGTTAGGCAGTTCACAGTGGTATGGCTGTGACAAATGACAAATACGGCACTACTTCTATACATGATAGCAAATAACTGTGGCCATGAACCCTACCTGAGTCCTCCTCCACTGCCAGGGAGCCTCTAATCTCCCCATAATCCAGCTACCACGGGATTATAACTGGCATAGCCAGGACCAAGGGGGTCCTTTTGGATCCTGCTTCAGTGCTACTCCCTTCTGTACCCACTGCTTATTGGTGTCTTCTGTGCTGTACTGGTTATTATAGATTTTGATGATCATGTCCTGAAAATAATAGCAATTAACTCACAGAGCACTTTTCTATTCAGCTAGTCTTAGTTCTGGAAGTCAGCCAAGATTTAGGAAGGATGCAGAAGAAATCCCTACATTCTGTAATGTCCAGGCACTGAAAATCATACACTTTCCTCGTTAGGAAGAACTTTTTGACCTTTACATAGCCATAATACAGGTTTAGACATGTTGCTGAAGCAGGAGCTTCTTGTCACTAGGAACACTCAAGCAGACTTCAATGACCTTTTGGGCTCCTTCCAAGCAAAAGATATTTTAAAAATAGTAAACATTGCAAATTCTTCTACAAAGTGTGTTCCTAGTATGTTGCATGAGATAGATAAGAACTAAATAAGTAAATGACCGGAGGCTGTGTAAGGTCTTTCTTTGCTCTCCCTAGGTCAGACATGTGGTGGCTCTAAGCATTCACTCAATACAGTGTAAACCTCTAATTATGAGACTTCATCTTTGAGTACTGACTGCTCACCATGGCAACCAAGAGAATGTGGGATGAAATGATAAGCATGTACATAGGATGTCAGGATGTTTGGGAGGGAAATGGTTTGATTTTGGAGAAAAAGTGGTTGAGTTTTGTAGTGCAATTACAACAAACCAAAACCAAAACCCGTTGCCAGTGAGTCAATACCAATTCAGAGACCCTATAAGGATGGAGTAGAACTGCCCCATAGGATTTCAAAGGCTGTAAATCCTTACCGAAGCAGACTGTCACATCTTTCTCCCATGGAGTGACTGGTGAGTTTTTACTGCCAATCTTTCAGTTAGAAGCTGAGTTCTTATTCATGACACTACCACGGCTCATTAATGACAGGAAAGGGAGGATTTATTTTCTGGGACTGAACTGAAACAGTGACGAAATCCTAGACTCCTGGAACTGATGAGTCAGTCATTATTTTCAGTCACTCTAGAGGGCCATAAACCTCCCTATACTTCCTGGTCTCTTTAGTTTAGATCCTGGGTAAAGTGGTCCAGCAGCCTATGATCCGTTCTCTGAACAGGTGAGAGTCATTGGGAGTGAAGCTGAGAGACATACAGAACTGGTGAAAGGGACTCAAGGGGATTTGTGTGGAACACCAACATGACTTCTAAAGTCACTGCTGGTAAGTTAGATAACTTGAGTGTGCTTCTGTTCACTCATCTGTAAGATGGTGTCTTAGGGTTCTCTTGAGAAATGGAACCAGTGATCTATCTATCTGTCTGTCTGTTTATCTATAGAAATATAAGAAGGAATTTAAGGATTTGGTTCATGTGATTGTTGGGTTCTGGTAAGCCCAAAATCCACTGGATTTTTGTTTGTTTGTTTGTTTGCCACTGTGTGATAGAATGATTTATTAGAACAAGTTGCATGAGAAATCATATAAAATAACCATTCTCTTAGACACTCACAAGACCATCTGAAACTGACAGACCACACCTCCAAAAAGCCAGACAAATGAATTACAGATCCCAAATTCAGGAGTGGGGTGGGGCGAGAACTCAACATAGGGAGGAATATGAATAAAAAATTGTACAGCAATTGCCAAGGGGGCAATGGACGGAAGAGGATATCTCAGAAGAAAACAGCCCTGGGGTGTCTGGGTCAGGCTGTGGGCAGCTGGGTAGGGCATGCAGGGTGGACAGTGGCCAGGCTAGTACCTCCTCCCAGTGGACAGAACACAGGCTTGAAGGGCGGTCCTCTCCTACCTGCACACGTAAACATGGGGGTGAAGGGAGCACAGGCCCAGAGCACTCTGCTCATCTGTGAAATGTGAACACTGGGTCCCGCTGGCTCAGAGCATCCCTGGCAGTGGGCAAGCCAGCACTGACCACCACTCCAGGTGGCTGCCAGACACACCGACCCCACCTGGTCAGGGTGGGAGGACACTCCCGCCCAACCCACCATGGCCAATGGCTGTTTGGCTTAGAAGCTCCAGAAGACTTGGCCGCATCCACTGGTGGCTTCTATAGGCTTGTGTCCCAAGGTCCATAGGTCAGGCAACAGAAAGTGCAGAGTGAAGAGAGAGAGTTCTGGAAACTCCCCTTTCACCTGAATAATTGATTATATCACATTGGATCATATTATGGAAAGTCATTATATCATGTTATGTTAATTACACTATGGAATTGCAATTAGTCTAGTGTTTGGCCAAACACTGTGAACCATAGCCTAGCCAAGTTGATACATAGCATTAACTATCACAGATGAGGATTATAATATTTTCTTTCTGTACCTTCTCTTAGCAATTAAAGTCGTGGGATTAGCCATAACAAGTGTCAGAAACTATTCGTGCTAAGAGTCCAGGAAGGAAAGTGGATCCTGGGAAAGGAAAACATTCCAGAGACCTGCAGCCATGAGATCCTTGGGACCCCACGTATACTCTGATCTAAACCTAACCGGGTTGTATTCCTTTCTTAAGTTTAAAAACTGAAACAATGAAAAATCCAGCAGTTTGAAAACCAAACAACGGAATAATAAACATCCATATACTTCTCTCTTACCTTCATCAGCTTTCCATACCTACACATACCCCCCACACACACACGCACACACACACACTTTTCTTTTGTAGAACATGTGAAAGTACTATGCAGACATCATGACATTTCACTCAAGTAGTTCTAAATCATGTATTTCCCACAAATAAAGACATTTTTAAATTTTCGTACAAAATAATCACAATATTTCTATACCTAAGGCAACATGAATCCTACTTCTGTAGTGATACTGCCTCGAAAACCCAAGGAGGGGTCGCTATGAGTCAGGGCCAACTCGACGGCACATAACAACAACAACAACAACAAGGCAACATGAACTCAATAATATCTATCATCTAAGATATAGTTAATAATCAAATTTCCTAAATTGTTTGCAGGATGCCAATTTGAGTTAAGGTTAATGCCTTGCTGGGGGGAGTGTGCTCATTACCACGTATGGGGTTAGCAGACAATGTTTCTGCATGCATATTTGTATGTGCTGTAAGAATGTCTGGGTGTATAGTAGACCTAGCAAGGGACAAGGTTGTGGTGGCTTCTTGGCCACAGCCAGCTACCTGGAGGAAGGGTGTTAGGCCTGTGGGCTCGGGACCATGGTCATAGGGGACATCAAGCTCAATTGGGTATAACATACTACACAAAAACATTCTACAGCCTACTTTGGGGTATAGCAACTGGGGTCTTAAAAGCTTGCAAGTGGCCATCAAGATGCTATGATGGGTTTCTTCTTGTCCAAAGAAAAGAAGAATGAAGAAAATCAAAGACACATGGAGACAATTAGTCCAAGGGACTAGTAGACCATGTGATCCTATAAGACCAGAATAACTAGATGGTGCCTGGCTACCACTGTCAACCACTCAGAGGGGGATTGGTACAGGAGATCCTGGATAGGATGGGAGAACAATGTGAAACAAACTCAAAATAATAATAAAAAAGACCAGGTTTGCTGATCTATTAGAGCCTGGTGTATGGTCCCTAGTTATCCTGCAGGTCTGGAACTGAAGTCACTCTGGTGGTTTCCAGCCAAACAATAGACAAGCATATGGGGTGAACATTTACATCAGGTAGATACAATTCTTGGAACAATTAATCATGGGAGAACAGAAGGGCAGTGTTTGCACAGGGAGATGGCTGGGGGTGGGGTGGGAGTGCATGTGAGTGAGGGACACAGGGAAGAGGTAACTATGGGAAACAAGTGGGAAGAGAGCTGTTATATGATGGGAAATTGCAGTTAATGTCATGAAACAAAATGTGCATGACTGCTGTATGGAAATTGAATTTGCTCTGCAAACTTCCACCCAAATCACAATTAAAAAAATAAAAATAAAAAAAAAAGCTTAATGCCTTGCATTTTGCTGTTAATGTTTCTTTAGTAGCCTTCTCTGTAGAGCAGTCCTCTCCTGCCTCTGTTCTTTCTCACTGAATCTTTGAAGTGCCCATGCCAGAAGTCCTTCAAAGCACTCCAGAGATTCTTGTGACTGTTTCTTTGTTCAGCTGTACTTCTGAGCCAACTTTTCTACCCCTGCTCTCATAAGTCATGGAAATAGCTTTGATGCTGGGGTCTGAGGACCTGCTAGATAAAGGATAAGCACTAGAGAACTCAGAGTCAGCATATGTACATTTGAAGGTCCAATTTCTTTAATATGCTTATGCAGGACTGTAGGCTCTTTCCATTCCTGTTCACCACTACCCCAAACCTGTGTCAGGAACAAAGCTAATCATATGCTCTATGTAGTGCCTAACGCACTTGACTGCTAACCAGAAGGCTGATGGTTCAAACCCACCAGCCATTCTTCGGAAGGAAGACTGGGCAATCTACTTCCATAGTGATGTTGTTGTTGTTATGTGCCGTCGAGTCGGCCCCGACTCATTACGACCCCTCCTTGGGTTTCCGAGGCAGTATCACTACGGAAGTAGGATTGCCCAACCTTCCTTCCGAGGAGTGGCTGGTGGGTTTGAACCACCAGCCGTCTGGTTAGCAGGCAAGTGTCTTAGCCACTATGCTACCAGAGCTCCCATAGTGATACCACCTCGGAAACACAAGGAGTGGTCGCTATGAGTCAGATCCGACTTAACAGCAGTGAGTCTGGTCTGGTCCAGATGTAACATGATCTCTGGGATCACTTTTAAAATTTGAAGCAGAAAAGCAACACAAACCCGAAAACCTATTGCCACTGACTCAATTGTGACTCATAGCCACCCTATATAACACAGTCAAACTACTCCATAGGGTTTCCAAGGCTATAAATCTTTGTATACAACAACAACAACACACTGCCGTCCAGTTGGACCCAACTCATAGCGACCCCTTCTTGGGTTTCTGAGGCGATATCACTACGGAAGTAGATTGCCCAACCTTCCTTCCGAGGAGTGGCTGGTTAGCAGTCAAGAGCCTTAGGCACTATGCTATGAGAGCTCCTAAAATCTGGACTAATAAACAATATAATAATAAATGGAGAAAAGATTGAAGTTGTCAGGATTTCATTTTACTTGGACCCACAATCAATGCCTATGGAATCAGTAATCAAGAAATCAAACAACATATTGTCTTGGGCAAATCTGCTGCAAAAGACCTCTTTAAAGTGTGAGCCTGACTCAAGCGTGCTATTTTCAGTCACCTCATATGCATGTGAAAACTGGATAATGAATAAGAAAGACTGAAGAAGAGTTGATGCCTTTGAACTATGGTGTCAGTGAAGAATACAGAAAATATTCTGGACTGCCAGAAGAAGGAACAGATCTGCCCTGGAAGAAGTGCAGCCAGAATGCTCTTTGGAAGCAAGAATGGCCAGACTTCATCTCATCTACTTTGGTCCTGTGGTCAGAAGGTTCCATTCCCTGGAGAAGGATATCATGATTGGTAAAGTAGAGAGGGTCGGTGCAAAAGGGGAAGACCCTCAACAAGATAGATTGACACAGTGGCTGCAACAATGAACTCAAGTATAGCAAGTGTTGTGAGGATGGCAGAGGACAGGGCAGTGTTTTGTTCTATTCATAGGATCACTATGAGTTTGAGTTAACTCCATGGCACCTAACAACAACAACAACCACAGTGTAGGTGAAAAGAGCATGGTCAATTCAGCAGACCTGAGAGATTTTCACAATAATTAAAATCAAAGCAGAGTGCTCTGCCATCTACTCTTTGAACTTTGTTGTTTGTTGTTGTTGTGTGCTGCCGAGTCGCACCCGACTCAGCGACTCCTTCTTGGGTTTCCAAGGCAGTATCACTATGGAAATAGATTGCCCCATCTTCCTTCTGAGGAGTGGCTGGTGGGTTTGAACCTCCAGCCTTCTGGTTAGCAGTCAAGTGCCTTAGGCATTACACTACCAGCGCTCCCCTTTGAACTTTAAAGCTTGGTAATTGTTTTTTTAATTTTATTTTATTGTAAATTTTTTATTTACTATAAAACCTCTACACACTTTGCTTCTTGTAACCTTTTTCCTTTCTGGTCTGCCAAGAATCTTAGTTTTTTAACCTTGAGATTTGAGTCAAGATACTGTGTATGCAGGGTGAGTAATTTTATCTTGGATTGTTTGTCTTTTAGGTTGCAAAGGGAATAACTTTTAGAACTATACCTGGACAGGAATGTTTTTCCTGAAGTAGTTTTGTAAAAAAATCTCTCTCTTCCTCCTCCACAGGCATATAAATACTCTATGCAACTATCAGGTGTCTGTCTTCACCTGTCTATTACACAGGAAGTTTTCAAAAGTTCCAATTATACATTGTATATGTACATTTAGGATTGTGCTGTAGTAAATTACCTGGTACGGCTTTTCTAGCCATAAGTCTTTGTAAATTCCATGGTGGAATTTGCTGTGAGAAACTGAGTAGCTCTTGATTGTTAAAGTCATCCAGCTGGGGTATTTCTGTTGGGAGCAGCACAAAGCAATGTTCTGGGAAGTTCATTCTCTCTCAGGTGCTTAGAATTCTGAGGTTATGATTGGCTAGTTTGGCCACTCTGCCAGACTCAAAAGGAGGCCTCCTAGAGGCAGAAGTCTCTCTCTGACTGCTGGCTGAGAAGGACGTGCTGCTGAAAGAGAAACGTGCTCCTGAGAGACACGCACTGCTGGGCTGAGAGACACGCACTGCTGAGAAAGAGACGCAAAAGACACGCATTGCTGGGTGAGACGCAAAAGACATGCACTACTGTGATAGAGACTGTGAGAGACTGTTGGCTGAGACACAGCTGGCTGAGACTGAGCGTTTTTCCTGCACTTGAATTGTAGCCTGGTGCTTCCCTAATAAACCCCATAACCTGTGAGTTCTGTGTGGCCACTGCAGTGAATTATCGAACCCAGCAGAAAGGTGGTGGGTGCAGCAGGAGGAATGGTTGGTGTCAGGGTTGGTGAAAGGGCTGGAGGGAGGTAGAAAGTCTGGCCTTGCAGTAATGGGCCTTGGGCTACTGAGAGCGATTTTGTTTCCAGTTAGTGCAGTTAGAGGAGGTCAGAAGATGTGGCCTCCTTGCCCTTTTAGCAAGAATCATGGCCTAGACTTTCCTTTTTGCTTGTTTTCTTTTTTTCCTCCCCCAGTTTCACTGTGGTAAAAATATGTATGACTAAGCATTTGCCATTTCAACATGTTTTACATGTACAATCCAGTGACATTAATTATGTTCATCATGTGTTCCAGCATTAGCACTGTTTCCAAATGTTCTGATCACTCTTAACAGAAACTCAGTGACCTCTAAGCAATGATTCACTTTCTTCCTCATTCTCACCATTGACTTATAGCAACTCATAGCAACCCCATGTGATAGAGTAGAATCCTATAGGGATTGCTAGCTTGTCATCTTTACAGGATCAGATTGCCTGGTCTTTCTCCTGTGGAAGGGCTGTTGGATTCTAACTGCTAATCTTTTGGTTAGCAGTCAAGTAAGTGCTTAATGGTTGAGCCACCTTTCCCTTACTAACCATTAACAAACTTTGGTCTCTATATATTTTCCAAATGCTAGATATTTCATATGAATGGGATTATACAATATTTGTCTGACAAATACAATGTTTTAAATTTTTTTTTATTGTGATTTTGGGGAAAATTTACAGAGCAAATTCATTTTCCATACAGCAGTTCACTTATATTTCCCCTCCCACCTGGTAACCTACAAAGAAAGTTTCCTTCCATAGACAAACCTTTCCTTGACTTTTTACAATAATGAACTAATACAATATTTGTCCCTCTGTGATTAACTGGGAGCTCTGGTAGCATAGTGCCTAAGGCACTTGACTTCTAACCAGAAGGCTGGTGGTTCAAACCCACCAGCCACTCCTTGGAAGGAAGGTT
>NW_006921598.1:13881633-13883148 GCF_000298275.1 Orycteropus afer afer
GTGATAGTTATTCCCCATGATGAGACTGGCAATCAACTCCATGTTGGGATCTACCACAAGCAGCTGAGTAGATGCCTTTGGGAATGTGGTCTGCTTCCTGTATTTAAGCAGAAGCCTTGGGAATGGTCTCTAGCCTATGGCACACTTGGAACCGGCATGTAGCCATCTCGTTGCTCAGTAGCCTGCTATACTCTGCTGACCTTGGGACTTACAATGGACTTAAGTTAATGGACTACTGTGTGGTTTGGTAACATTGGGGCTGTGCCTTTTTACTTGTCAACCTTGGAGTTTCTCCACCTCAGCAGCCAGCAGTTGTCTGAGTAAAGAAATGCCTCTAGCCCCAGTGGGCCGGGAGTAGGAGGCAGAGCTGGACCCCAAGGTTGAGGGGCTTTCACCCAGTCCGTAGAGCTTGGCATTTTGAACTTGGACTTAAAGCCTCCAAATTGTAAGAATAAACTCCTGTTTGTTAAGGCCATCTCATTTGTGGTACGTTTCCTGTCAGAGTAGCACTAGGTAACCAGAATAGAATTTGGTACCGAGAGAGTGAGGTGCTGCTCTGACAGATACCTAAAATGTGGAAACAGGAGTGGAGTGTGTCCTTCACCCGAGACCCTGGCAGAGAGACCCCGGCATATGGCATGACAGATGGCAAGACAGACAGCAAGAGACTGGTATGAGAGATGGCAGGAGCAGAGCCTAGAGACTGGCATGAGAGACAGCAGGAGCAGAGCCGAGAGAACTGGCATGAGACAGGGACAGCCTTACCAGCCTACAGAGGAGAAAGCTAGATGCCTTTGGTTAGGCGGCTTACTGGCAGAGTGGGTTGCCTTCAGGCATTAATTGGTAGAACAGACTGGCATGAAATGGAGTAGCAGGTTGGCCAGCCCATGGAGCAAAAAAACCGAGTGCTTTTGGGGCAGCGTTTTTCAGAGGAGTGAGTTGCCTTTGGCATTAATCAGCAGAAGTGGAGACCAAGGAAACAGGAGCAGAGCTGCCTCAGCCTGAAAGGGTAGGACCATGGCCTTTAGGGATGGAATGATCACAGCCGTCTAGGTTTCAAAGAACCAGGCCTTCACCAACTTGGTTCTGGAGTGTGGGGCTGCTTGTTCATGTGAGCCAGTGGGATGGAGCCATAGCCGCTGCCCAAGAGTGAAGGGGCGGACCTGCCACACCCAAGAGGGAGAGGAACAGGGCCACCAGGCCAAGGAGGTGAGATTGCCATTCAGGAACTAGGGGACTGGAGCCACCCAGTGGAGGAGACCTGTACAGATACCACCCATTGAAGATCTGTACAGGTGTCAAGTTGACAAGGGGTGGAATTGTGATGGTTATGTTTGTATGTCAACTTGGCTGGGCCTGGTTGAGTGGCTGGGCAGCTGGATGTAGTAGTCCCCATGATGAGACTGCTAATCAAGTCCATGGTGGAATCTACTGGGAGCAGCTGAGTAGCTGTCTTTGGGATGTGGTCTGCTTCCTGTATAGAAGGAGAAGCTTTGAGTATGGTCTCTAGCCTAT
>NW_006921598.1:13891834-13893430 GCF_000298275.1 Orycteropus afer afer
TTGAAGTAGTCTTTTGTAATTTTCTTTGTATAGGTCTTTTGTGTTCCTGGTAAGATTTATTCCCAAGTATTTTATTTTATTTTTTATTTTTGGCAGGTATTGTAAATGCTGGGAGTTCTGGTGGCATAGTGCCTCAGGCATTTGACTGCTAACCAGAAGGCTGGTGGTTCAAACCCACCAGCCACTCCCTGGAAGGAAGACTGGGCAATCTATTTCCATAGTGATACTGCCTCGGAAACCCAAGGAGGGGTAGCTACGAGTCTAATAGACTTGACACCAGTGAGTTAGGTTAGGTTATTGTAAATTGTATTGATTTCCTTATTTCTTTTTCAGCAATCTCTTTGCTGGTGTAGAGGAATCCAACCGATATTTGTATGTTGTTCTTGTATCCTGCCACTATGCTAAATCTCTCAATTAGTTCCAGTAGATTTTTTTTACTGAGTCTCTTGAGTTTTCTATGTATAGGATCACATCATCAGCAAATAGGGATAGTTTGACTTCTTCCTTACCAGTTTGGATGCCTTTGATTTCTTTTTCTTACCTTATTTTCCTGGCTAGGACTTCCAATACAATTTTGAATAGAACTGGTGATAGTGGTGGTGTCTGCTTCCTGTTTCCAAGGGGAATGGTGTCAGTCTCTCTCCATTGAGAATAAAGTTGGCTCTTGGTTTTGCATATATGTCCTTTATTATGTTGAGGAACGTCCCTTCTATTTTTATTTTGCTGAGAGTTTTTATTAGGAATGGGTGTTGGATTTTATCAAATACCTTTTCTGCATCAGTTGGTATGATCATGTGGTTTTTTTACTTTGTTTTATTTATGTGATGGATGACATTGATTGCTTTTCTAATGTTGAACCATCCTCAAATACCTGATATGAACTCCACTTGGTCATAATGTATTATTTTTTTTGATATGTTGTTGGAGTCTATTGGCTAAGATTTTGTTGAAGATTTTTGCATCTGTATTCATGAGGGATATTGGTCTGTAGTTTTCCTTTTAAGAGATGTCTTTGCCTGGTTTTAGTATCAAGGGTATTCCTGCTTCATAAAATGAATTTGGGAGTATTGTATCCTTTTCTATGTTCTGGAATAGTTTGAGTAGGAATGGTGTCAGTTCTTCTCTGAACTTTTGGTAGAATTCTCTGGTGAAACTATCTAGGCCAGGACTTTTTTTGTTGGTAATTTTTTGATGACCTGTTTAATTTCTTCTTTTGTTATGGGTCTGTTCAACTCTCCTACCTCAGTCTATGTTAATTTAGGTAAGTAGTGTGTTTCTAGAAATCTGTCCATTTCTTTTAGATTTTCAAATTTGTTGGAGTACAGTTCTTCATAGTATCCTGATATTATCTTTTTTATTTCAGTTGGTTCTGTTGTGATGTTACCCAATTCATTTCTTATTCGTGTTATTTGTATTCTTTCCCTCTTTTCCTTTGTTAAATTGCCAGTGGTTTGTCAATTTTATTAATCTTTAAAACAAAAAAACTTCTAAGAGTCTTGTTGATTGTTTTTCTATTGTCTTTCTGTTTTTTGTTTCACTTATTTCTGCTTGAATCTTTATTGTTTTTTTTGTTTTTTTCCTTCTGGTGACTGTAGA
>NW_006921598.1:13894428-13897924 GCF_000298275.1 Orycteropus afer afer
GTTCAAACCCACCAGCCACTCCTTGGAAGGAAGGTTGGGCAATCCTCCTTCTATAGTGATACTGTCTTGGAAACCCAAGGAGGGGTCGCTATGAGTCGGGGCCGATTTGACGGCAAACAACAACAACAAGAAAGTCTGATTTATGTATTTTGGGCTTCTTTCATTGGATCCATAAATATTTATCATGGTTATATCTTCTTGTTCAATTGATCCTTTAATCATTATATAATGTCCTTCATTGTCTGTTATGGTGGTTTTTGTCTTAAAGTCAATTTGATCAGAAATTAATATTTCCACTCCTGCTCTTTTTAGGTTGTCATTAGCTTGATATATGTTTTTCCAACCTTTGAGTTTTAGTCTGTTTTTGTCTTTGTCTCTAAGGTGTGACTCTTGTAGACAGCATATTGATGGGTTATGTTTTCTTATTCAGTCTGCAACTCTCCATCTCTTGAGTAGTGCATTTAATCCATTAACATTCAGTGTAATTATTGACAAGTATGAGTTTGTTGCTATAATTTTGTTATGTGCTTTTTTGTGGTGTTCCTGGTTTCTTTGTTCCATATAATTTTCTGTGCTGAGCTCATTATGTTTATGAATAGTGTTATCATTTCCTTTGTTGCTATTGTTTTAGTATTTACTAAGTTTTTGGGCTGGTCCTCTTTTTTTTATTGTGTTGTGAAGGTTTATCATTTTTCTTTGAGGTTACCCTGTGATTTATAATATTCTCTTCAAGTTTAGAACAGTCCATTCTATGTTGTAACTCTCTTGACTTCCTCACCATTTAGAAGTTCTGTTACTACACTATTTTTTCCCCTCTTTTTGTTTTGTAGTTGTCCTCATTTGCCAATTGATATCTCTGGTTCTCTGTTTACACTCTTATAAGCTTATTTTACTTTGCATACTTCCATAACTGGTTGGTTTCTGGGTTATGTCATCTTGTATATTAATGGTCAGTTGTTGTTTGCTCTAATTGATTCTCTGTTCAAAGGACTCCCTTTAGTATCTCTTGTAAGGTTGTTCTGGTTTTGACAAATTCCCTTAATTTCTGCTTGTCTGGAAATCTCCTAATTTTACCATAATATTTGAGGGACAATTTTGCTGGGTATATAATTCTTGATTGGGAATTTTTTTTTTCCTGCTTTTATATATACCATCCCATTGTCTCCTTGTCTGCATGGTTTCTGTTGAGAAATCAGAGTTTAATCTTATTGGTTGCCCTTTGTAGGTAACTTTTTGTTTTTCTGTGCTGCTTTTAGGATTTCTTTCTCTGTTAACTCTGTGGAGAGCAGTTAAGGGTGAGTCAGGCTCTTATTGGTGGTTGTGTATTGCTGGGAAGTTGGTAAAGAAGGAAGTGGTGGCCCTCACTAAGTAAGTGGGGCTGTAGGAGGTGCAGGTGTGGTTGGGTCAAATGGGCATGGTTGCTGTCTCCCACTTACTTAGATATAAACAACAGTTGAAAAACCAGCAAAAAATAAAAGCAAGAGGACAAAAAACACACACCACGTAAAGGAGAGAAAAAGGGGACAAAAACCGCACAATATCTGGGGAGGGGGAATAATATAAAAGAGGTAGAGTAAGAGAATAATAAAGAAAAAAATACAAAATGGAAAACAATGGATGGGCAGAACCACAAGAAAGAAAAAAACTATAACTAGGAAAAGGGGAAAAAGCTGAAATTAGAACCTTGGAAGGGAAGGAGAAAGTATAAAAGTGAAAAGGAAGAAGAAGAGGGTAGGGAAAGAATAATTTAAAAACAAGCAAACAGAAAAAAAAAATTTGGGGCGGGGTCAGGGCAGAGCACCCAGGCTCTGTGAGAGCTCACAGACTAGGGTGGAATTTCTGCCATCCCAGAAGGTGGATGAGGGTAAGGTATGGCCCCACCTCCATACACCAAGCTGGTGTGGGGCATAAGAGTAACAAGGGGAATATTGTACCTTTCCAGGACTAAGTCTCCAGTATGTCCCTGTCTCTGGCAAGCCCATTCCCAGGTCCCTGGAATCTGAGAGAATGCTGTCGCTTTAAATATCCAAAATGGTGGAACTGCTTGTAAACATTCAAAATGGTTGCACCTTCCAGACCACTGAAAGTCGACAGCTCAGTTTGTCTCCCTCTCTGCTGTTTCCCTTTTTATTCATCAGGCACCAGTGTAGTCCTTTGTGCATTCCTTGGCAAACAGGGCTGATTTTATATTACTTCTTAGGTCCTAAAAACACTTGGAAATATCCAAAATGTTGGAGCTGTCAGGATCACTGACAGTCCTCAGCTCTGTCCATCTCTCTTTTCACTTTTTCATGCAGGTTCCTCTACTAGTTGGAGTTTAGCCCACTTCTGTATCCTTCCTTTCAAAGCTCAGGGTTCCAGGATTGTCTTCTATGTCTGTGTCAATTGGTTCCTCTTTTCTTTGTTGAAGAGGTTCTGTGCAGTCTGTCTGCCTATTCCACCATCTTACTGGAACTCGGACAAATACAGTTTGTGTCTGACTTACTTCATTCCCCATATTTTCAAAGTTTATCAATGTTGTAGCTGGTATTAGCACTTTATTTCTCTTTAAGGCTGACTGATACTCCATTGTATGGATATACCATGCTTTGTTTATCCATTCATCTGTTGATGGACACTTTGGTTGTTTCCACTGTTTAGCTGTTGTGTGACTAGGTAATGTTGAATAAACACAATCAAGAATTGCTTCTGATTTTTAATTTTGTGCATATAATATTTTGATAATTTTTTTAAATGCCGTGTAATAAATAGACTATTTTGACCTGGTAACATAAGGAAAGAGACTTTGTTTTATTTTATTTTTAAATTATCAGGGTATTCTGTTGTTACTTCAACTATTTTTTTTTTTTTCTTTCCAGGCTTTTTTATAACTCATTGAATGATAAAAACAAAAAAACAAAAAATCCCCCAAACATGCTGTAATCTAGTTAATTTGAACTCAGAGCAACCCCCTTTGGGTTTCTAAGATGGTAAATCTTTATAGAAGTTGATTGCCTCATCTTCCTTTCGCAGAGCAACTGGTGGGTTTGAACTGCCAACCTTCTGATTAGTAGTCAAATGCCTTAGGCACTGCTATGGAGAATACTTTTCCATATACCCATCCTCTATTATTATGAACATATTGGATAAGTCTAATTTTGCTTCAGAAGCAACAAAACTCTCCACAAGTTGGGACTGACCTTTTTAAACCTTGCCCTACAAGATTTATTGCTCAGTTTCTTTGCAATTGCTGATCATTTGGTTTGCAAACATATTTTTACTTTCCCTCTAGAAAATGGTCTGTCTTGACAATTAGATTACTGAGGCAAACTGTACCTTCCTTTTCCTCATGGTCCCCTCTGTGTTCCGTAGTATGTTAAATAAATGCTGACAGGCTGTAGAGGTACAGGTGTAAGTTCTCTGCCTAGCCCCTCCCTTGTTGTTGTTGTTGTTATGTGCCGTCGAGTCGGCCCCGACTCATAGCGACCCCTCCTTGGGTTTCCGAGGCAGTATCACT
>NW_006921598.1:13898084-13915844 GCF_000298275.1 Orycteropus afer afer
GTAGTGATACTGCCTCGGAAACCCAAGGAGGGGTCGCTATGAGTCGGGGCCGACTCGACGGCACATAACAACAACAACAACAAGGGAGGGGCTAGGCAGAGAACTTACACCTGTACCTCTACAGCCTGTCAGCATTTATTTAACATACTACTCCCTTAGTAGCCCTCTAATCTCAACCAGCCTACTTATATCCCACACATATGGACTGGGTATATTTTAAGGGCCTCAATGTCAGTAGCTCAGATGAAGTAAAATTCATTCTCAGTAACTTTGATTAAGTGAAATAGTCATTTAAAGATTTCATGAGGGAAAGTTAGCTGACACGACCCCAAAGAGCATTAGAAGGGAAGAGTTTCTGTGGTTCAGGTCTGTTCTTTGGCTTAGCTGATCCAGAAACCAGATTTTATTAGTGAGCTGTGAGTCATCCTTATCAGGGACAGAAGAGATTGTCTATAAACTTAGAAAGCTGCTTTCTTTATTTACAATAGTGAATAATTCTTCATAGGAATACTAAGTTTGTGGTCCAGACCTCCCTCCAATCCTGATGCTGTCTGGTATCAGTATTATTAGGTTGCTTGATTAGTTTGGAACTCAGAACAAGGAAAACTTCATGATCTTGTGGGATAGAGAAGCTCATCTCCTATCTGAGATGACTTGACTTGATTTGTCTAGGGGCTGTTTATATATATATATACACACAGACACACACACACATATATGTATATGTATATATGCATATGCATATATGTATATGTATAGATAGGGGACCTCTCTAGCATAGTGCTTAAGACACTTGACTGCTAACCAGAAGGCTGGTAGTTCAAATCCACCAGTCACTACTCAGAAGGAAGTTTGGGCAATCTACTTCCTTAGTGATATCACCTCAGAGACCCACAAAGGGGTTGCTATGAGTCAGATCCAACTTGATGGCACATAATAACAACAACAACAACATATGTATATATGTGTATATACATATATATATATATATAATTTTATGTATAACATATATAGAAAATTGTTTAATATTGAGCTATAGCTTGTTTTTAACTTCCTAGTTAGTTATATCTTGAGCTAATACTTATTTTTATATAACAACTAAATTCTTCTTTCTTCTTTTTCATTTTTCTCATCTGGCTTTTTGTAGCTTACTCATTTCCTGTGCTTACTCATTTCCTGTTTGGTGAGTTGTATCGTTCAGTAACTTTTTTTTTTTCTTTTTCCCCAATGAGGGCTTTTGGGCAATCATATCCTTGTCATGTCCAAGGTGTTCAGCTCTATGACTGTGGGCAGTGTGTAGGAAGCAACTAGGCTGGAGCAAACTTGGCTAAGCCCTTGACTGCCAGACAGCAGTTTCACATGTTAGATGCCTAGAAGTTGTAATACTTAGGTGTCAAAACTTCTGTGTGACTCAGTTTCCTCACCTGTAAAATGAAAATAATAATTGTTCCCATTTCACAGCATTACTGTGAACATTAAGTTAATTGAAATGTGTAAAGCATTTAACAACAACAACAACAAAGCATTTAGTAAAACGTATGCCATATAAATGGTCAATGAATATTAATCATAAAGATGTAACTAACCCTGCTGCCCAAACCTTTTTGACCCATTGCCCTGGGATTCCTTTCCACAGCAATCAAAGCTACTTTATTCCCTATTCCTGAATCCCTGCTCTTATAACTTGCCCAATTATTCAAATTCCTAACTGGCTGGTGGCTGGGGTGAGAATGGAGAGATGATAGAAGAGATAAGAGTTGAGTAAAGACTCAAAGGATCAATAGGTTTTAGAGAAATGAAAACAATGGAGGAGGGACATTGTGATGTGTGTGGGACCCAGCAAGCTCTTTGATGCTGGAGTGTAAAATGTGAGACCAGAAATGGTGAAAGGGGAGACCTGCCTGGCAGCAGGAGCCAGACTAAGGAACTCTTACTTGTCCCCACCATGTTAAGAGTTTGGGACTTTATAACATTTATGCCATATCCAGTTAGAAGCATGGGTGCATTTTAAACTTCTGAGCAGCAAAGTGACAGATATGAGTGATAGCTATGGAACCCAAATTTTTTGGTCTTTCCAGTCTTGGAGCTCTAGATGGCTCAGTGATCTTAAGGGGGCATTTTCCCTGTCTTCATTCAGTCAGGAATCCCTGGAGGTAAAAAGTGTTAACATGCTAGGCTGCTAATCAAATGGTTTGTGGTAGAGAAAACTTGAGGAGGTAAAATAGAGAGATTTCAAGTAAAATAGAGAGGTTCATTAGACGTTTGAAGAATGATTCGAATCGGGAACTTTATGGCCCATCAAAATGAAACCATGGAGTCTGAGGAATAAACATTACATGGACATTTATGCATGGTTTAGGCAAAGAATATGGCTTACAATATTTGAAAGTTAAGGGTAAGCTTTCTCATAGTCAGTGATGAGATTAAAGGATATATGTGCTGACAGGTCAGTAGACAAGATAGGGCTTATTCCAAACTCAGATAGCAAGCAGGTTGCTAGGTATGATTAACTTGTCTTAAGACAAAGTTTTCCTAAGAATGTACAGTGCAGACATCTCTTAAGAATATTATATACAAATCAAACTACAATATTTTAACATGATAAGTAAGATAAGTCGAAAATAACTTGCTTCCAGCAACATATTTGCTGAGAACATCTTGCATAAGGAGGTTTCAGATAATCATTTGTGTCCCAACACCTTCTGGGAATAAGATATGACATCTTGCATCTCCATGATCACAAAGAAAAGATCCTCTAGGAACAAGCTGCTGACATCCTGCATCACAGAGAAAAACATCTCCTTTAGGGTGTGTGATTAAGCATGTTGTTGTTGTTGTTAAGTGCCATCGAGTCAGACCCGACTCATAGCAACCCCTCCTTGGGTTTCCGAGGCAGTATCACTACGGAAGTAGATTGCCCTATCTTCCTTCGGAGGAGCGGCTGGTGGGTTTGAACAGCCAGCCTTCTGGTTAGCAGTCAAGTGCCGTAGGAGAGAAAAAACTGCTACTTTAAACCAAACTCGCTGCCTTCCAGTTAATTCTGACTCATAGTGACCATCATTGACCTTCCCAGGCTGTAAATCTTGACAGAAGCAGACTACCTCATCTTCCTTCTACAGAGCAGCTGGTGGGTTAGAACTACCAACCTTTTGATTAACAGCCAAATGCCCTAACCACTATACCACAGATCTCCTGCTACCAGAAAAAAACAACTTTAAAATTCAACATGGATTCCAGACTCATGTTAAGACTTAAGGTGGAGGCAAAGCTCTGCTTTCACGTTCCTCTACTGACACACACCAAGGGGCGCGGATTTTAGACTCTCATAAAGATTGGAGGTCAAGTACACTCATAGGCACCTCTACAGAAAGGCCTGGCACTCTGCTTCCAAAAAATCAACACTGAAAACCCTATGGAGCACAGTTCTAGTCTGACACTCATGGGTCATTGTGATTTGGAATCAACCCAATGGTAACTTACCACAAAAATTAATTTCATTCGGTCAATGTTTATGGAACTCTTAGGTTCCAGGCAAAGTCTTAGGTGCGGGTGACAAAAAGAAAGAATGTCTTCTTTAGTGTGGGAAACACAATAAACAAGCAAACAAATACAGAAAGTGTTTTTAGGTAGAGAAATATTTACCTACTGAATGGCAGGTGATGGTGGGCTTGTGGACCAAGGCAAGGAGAACAGGGGTGTAGCAGAGCTGACTGAGCTCTCTGCCTCCTGGGTGTGTCAATCCGTGCCCAGAAGCAGAACCCTGCACCTATCAAAATTAATCTTAGAAGATGCTATGGGTACAAAAGCAGCATTAGAAAACGTAGGTGATCTGTAAGACAGAGCTTCACTGACCACCATAGAGCAGAAACTAAAATGCCCACTAAAGTTTCTTCTCAGTTTTTCCTTGGCATCATCCAGTAGTGTGGTGTTTGGCTTTCTCCCTCAGTCCTTTTCCCTAACTCCCCAACTGACTTCTTGGTAGAGCAACTCTTCTGAGCCCCAACTTTTTCCCTAAAACTTGAAGATGCAAATATACCAGATATTTTAGAAAAAGGATGAGTTCTTCAGTTTACAGCTGTGCTGTCCATTAAAAATAGAACAGGAATTGCCTGTGTAATTTCCATTTCCTTAGTAGCCACGTTAAAATAGATAAATAAATAAAAAGCACATAAAATTAATTGTGAACAGTATATTTTACTTAAATCCAATATATCCAAAATGTTATCATTTCAACATGTAATCAATATAAAAACAATTAATGAAATATTTGACATTCTTTTTATCATGTGAAGTCTTTGAAATCTGGTGCTTATTTTACTCTTATAGCACATTTCAATTTGGACTAAGCAAGTTTAAAGTGCCTGATAGCTACAAGGGCTAGTGGCTATCATATAGACAGTACAGCTGTGTAGGTGTCATTCCTTTTGAAGACTTCATTGTGAGTTGAGCATGGCCTGGGCATCCCATACCTTTCTCACTACTGAACAAATATAGTACCATCTTCAAAAGCAATTCTGGGAAGTGAAACATTATCTCACTACAGAGATTCGAGAAACAGACATGAGACTAAATCCCCAGCATCAAGGGATTGGTTTGCCCTCGGAAGAGTCAAGAATTGAACAGCTACTCTGTGCCTCGTCCTATATTGGGCCCTTGGTTGGGTAATCTACTTCTGTAGTGGTACTGCCTTGGAAACCCAAGGAGGTGTCGCTATGAGTTGGGTCCGACTTGATGGCACATAACAACAACAGCTTAAACACAAGTAAGTCCATCACCCTGAGAGAAACAGAGAAATAATGTGAGAAGTACTGTGGAATGTTAAGCAAATTTGAGAATATATGAGGGGAGAGGGGATGATGCACTTTCACAGAGGAAGTGATAACAAGCTGAAATCTTAATGCTAAATGGGAACTCATCCAAAGCAGGGAGAAGAAGGGCATACAACATGGGCTGAAGTTTCCAAGGCCTCAGAGATCATGTCAAGAAGTGGATACAGTTCAGGCTTGTTATAGTTTATTAAGGATTTTGGGGAGAAGCAAGAGAAGGGTGATTTTTTTTTTTCTTTTTATTTTATTTTATTTTTTTATTAGGATTTGGGTGAAGATTTACAGAGTAAATTCACTTTTCATACAGCAGTTCACATATACTTTGTCTCATGTCATTGACCAAAATTTACAATGCAGCAGCTCCCCTCCCACTTCCTCCCCATAGTTACCTCCTCCCAGTGTCCATCCCTTCATACTCTTCTGCACCCTGAGAGGCCCATTGTCTGCCAACCCTGTATATGATCTTGGATACACTCTCCATTTAGACATACATAATTGTTTAGCTTGTTCACCCATCTATCAGTCCCTATACCCATGTTTGCTTTCATTAACAACTCAGTATTGAGAAGGGTGATTTTAGAAACACATACCTGATGTCAGGGTAGAGAAAGATTTGAATGGCAAAGAGATGGAAGCAGGGAGACCAGTTAGGAAACTGTGGCCATTGTAAGGAGAAGGGTTAAAGTCCTAGATGTTTCTATGTGGTAGAAGGGAAAGCACTGTGGAATGAGGAAATGAGATAGCTGAAAGCTAGGGGTTTGTCAGAGTGGGATATTGGGTTATTTTACGTAAAACTTAAAAGGAAGGAGAGCTCTGGGTGATAGAAGATTTAGAATGTGGTCCTAAAAGTGAGAAGCCAAAGTTTAATGGCAGATAAGAAGTGAGGGGTGTGTGTGTGTGTGTGTGTGTGTGTGCGTGTAAGAGAGACTGAGCGACACAGATGTTTTTAATTTCATGGCCATAGAATACAGGGGTGAAAGTCATGTTTGGAAGTGAGATTATCACTTAGAACATGACCTGACACATAAGACTGTAATGTATGGGCTTTTGTCCCCAGAAAGATGTATTGAAATCCTAACCCCTTGTACCTGTGAATGTTCCTTTGTTTGGAAATAGGATCCTTGAAGATGTTATCAGTTAAAATGAGGTCATACCAGAGTAGGGTGGGCCTAATCCAATCTGAGTGTTGCCCTACAAAAAAGGTGAAGAAACACAGAGAGATAGAGGGAAGACAGTCATGTGATGATGGGGTATGTGGCAGCTGCAAGCCAAGAAATGCCTGGCATTACCTAAAGCTAGGAGAGACAAGAAAAGTCTTTCCCTAGAACTTTCAGAGAGAACGCAGCCCTGCTGACACTCTGAATTCACACTTTTAGTCTCCAGAATTGTGAGACAATGAATTTCTATTGTTTAAAACCACTTACTTTGTGGTATTTCTTACAGCAATTCCAGGAAACTAATACAAAGGCGCTCAATAAATACTTACCAAATGAATAAATGAAGTGCTGGGTCTCATATACCATCCCTTGGCAAGAGTTGTTTCAGTGTCAGTACAGTCCCGTGCAGTGTTAGCCTATTTTGATACAGTGAGGAAACTCTCTGATCCAAGTGGGGACTGTCCTGCTCCACAGAAATGCACCTCATTCTCAGGGATCTGGCCCAAGTGACCCTTCTCCTGTGTTGTTCCCAAGACCACTCCTTTTCCTTCCTGTGGAGCTACAGAGCACATTGTTTGCTTCATCTATATAGTATACACATGGGCTGACACTTTCATGACTTATTTTACTTATCTGCTCCCTGCTTTCACAAGATTGGAATTCAAAGACCCTGAAAAAGCAAAATGTATTTGTGGGACCTAGAGTTAGTCCTTCTTAGAGGCATGTTACCCAGTCCTGCTGTAATTAAATGGACATTTCTACCCCCCTGCTGTGCCAGTCTCTGCTCACAAGCAGGAGCTCTTGTGGTACAGTGATTAAGGCATTTGGCTGCTAACCAAAAGGTTGGTGGTTTGATCCCACCTCTGGTACCTGAAAGGAAGATGAGGCAGTCTGCTTCCATAAAAATTTACAGCCTTGAAAACCCTATGGGGATCCCTAGGAGTTGGAATTGACTACAGTCAGTCGGCAGTAAGTTTACTCTGAGTTTCGGCTGTATCAGTCAGAGTCCAAGAAGAAAAGAAAATAGAATGATTTAAGAAAGGTTGAATAAAGGGAAAATTTACAAAGTTTGGGTAGAGTTTGGGGAGCCACTGGAGATAATGCAGTAAGGGCTAGAAACAGTGCAGCCTGCAGGACCCAGAGAGAGAGAGGTCACAAGAGAAGGGAGTCCTGAGGAGAGGCTACCTTGAAAAATGTTGGCCTCTGAGAAGCTGTGTCCCATAGGAAGGAAGCCAAGGGAATAAATACCTCTCCACCCTTCTGTCCTCACTCCTGATCTACAGCCAGTTCGCCATTCGCTAAACTCACCAGCAACTGGAGGGCAGAGGACCTTTGATGTGGTCCACCATCCAGCCTCCTGGGAAGAGAAGGAGGGATCTGTAGGGGTAGACAGGAGTTCCCAGCACCCACCTTCCTCATTGGCCTGTCAGAGCAAGCAATATCATTCTGACTTGTCTAGAAGGTATAAACCAAAACACCAAACCCACTACTTTTGAGTTGATTCTGATTCATAGTGACCTTGTAGGACAGAGTAGAACTGTTCGTCGGGTTTCCAAAACTGTAAGTCTTTATGGAAGCAGACTGCCACATCTTTCTTCTGTGGAGCAGCTGGTGGGCTTGAACCACTGACTTTTGATTAGAAAATGAGTGCTTTAATCACTGTACTGCCAGAACTCCTATCTGGAAGGTATGTTGTTGTTGTTATGTGCCGTCCAGTCGGCCCTGACTCATAGTGACCCCTCCTTGGGTTTCTGAGGCAGTATCACTGTGGAAGTAGGATTGCCCAACCTTCCTTCCGAGGAGTGGCTGGTGGGTTTGAACCGCCAGTCGTCTGGTTAGCAGGCAAGTGTCTTAGCCACTATGCTACCAGAGCTCCCTCTGGAAGGTATAGTCATCTTCAAAACAGCATGTTAAACTGTTTAGTAGTTGGTATGGAGCCAATTTACTTGTTTATACACACCTTGCCTTGTTCCACAACAGGTAACATATGAATGAGTATTTCAGTCAGACCCAGTGGGGCACTTAAGGTACATCCTTGAAAAGGAATATTATGCAGCCATTAAAACATTTCAAAAACGTTTTTAATAGCATGGTGAAATAATTATGATTAGTTGCCAAAAAACCCAACTTTCTATTAAATTTTCATCCTCTGCCCCCCCTAAAAAAAAGGTAGGATAGGCTCTTGTTCCTGCTATAATAAAAATGTATCACTTCTAAATCACAAACAAACAAACAAACAATATAAAAAACAAAGTCTGAGCAAGGAGGGCCCTGATTAGTTAGGACTTTGTTCTTAGCCTCCTTCATTAGTGTTTCAGCAGGGATGAGGCCAGAAAATTGTTGAGATGCTTTGAAAGTGACAAAGCAACAGTTGAAATGGAATACAGCTGAATGTGGTTCCAACACATGGTTGTGGGTTGAGATTGGGAAGAGAATGAGAACAGGCCATGGGGTATCTATCTGTGCTGGCCTGTGTCCCACCAAGGGTGAGTGGTAGCCCTGTATGGGCTAAAGTGACCCCTGTATGGGTGAGTCTATGGCTCACTCTTCATTCCTCAGCAGTGCTCTCTGTTAGCCATGCTGTCAGGCGCATTTCTGTATCACACACAAAGCTGCTGAGTAGGCTGATGGTAGCCCTATAAGAGACCAGAGCCTGGCTTGGGAAAAGCGAGAAAGGTCTGGCTGTAGAGAAAATGAGTGGCTAGAGAAGCATTAGGGTGTGTGGTTCAAAGATGTAGAAAGGCTAAAAAGCAAGGAGGGGTGTTGGGGGTTGTCCCTGAAGGGAAAGACAGACTGGAGTCACAGATTTTCCCCAGGTCAGAATCATGAGCAGCCTGCCTACATGGAGTTTGGTTGGATTGGAGCAGCCATTTATCTCCTCTTTCCTCCTGTACTTTGTACAAGGCGTATCAAGCATTAACTTATTAGGACAAACCCGCCCTTAGAAAGAAGAAGTTGTCAAAGTTTAAACCACTTGTTTGTTTTTCATTGTGATTTGGGCCACTTGTTTTTAGCTCCACCTTTCCTCTGATTTGAGTTAAAGATGTGTGTAGTTAGTCCGTTAACTATAATAGTTGACTTTTTTTGTTTGTTTGTTTCTATTCAGAGCTTATGGCTTTCCAAATCAGCACTGTTTATTTTGAATTCTTAGCCACGTGGTTGATTTGGATTGAAAAGAAATGGCTGGAATGAAGTTTAGGGATTGTGGTCTGGAGGGATCTATTTGCTTAGGGAAAGTTGAAATTTTCTTTTGTAACATGATGTGAGTTTTTTCCTGTGCCTGCTGAGGACTGACAACTATGATTTCATCAACGTAGGCCTAACTTTCCAAGTGCTACTGTAATAAAAAGTACCACAAGTGGATTGCTTTAAAGAACAGATTTTTATTGTCACACAGTTCTAGAGACTAGAAGTCCAAATCAGGGTCCTGGCCATGTCAATTTTTCCTAGTTTCTGGTGAGTGCCAACAATTCTTGGAGTTTCTTTGATGTTTACAGATGCATCTGTGGTGTGTTCCCCCTTTGTGTGTCTGTTCTGCTCTTTTTATGGGACACCACTCAGAAGTGAATAGGTTTAGGACCCCTTCTGCTCTGGTGTAGCCTCATTAACATAACAAAAGAAAGCTGTATTTCTAAACATGGTCCCATGAGGAGGAAAGATTGACATTTGAAAATACACTTAATGAGTGTGGATAAAACTCTATTCTTTCTGGAGAACCTGTCTTTTATGGTATGATGTGGATGTTTCTTTCTTTCCCTCTAGAGTAACAGTTGAAGATTTTCTGATAATTGATAGTTGATAAACAGCAGCTAGGACCTCAATATATATATATATATATATATTTTAGGGATTCAATTCAATCCATAATATCTTGGAAGCCACAACCAGCTGTTAGTTGGGTTCTGATTGCTGAGACCCCCTTCACCCCAGTTTGTAGCCTGATCTCTTTTGGGCTGTTACAGGTCAAAGGTAGAGGGAATTACTGAGTTTTAATGTTCTGCCTCTTAACTTCAATTCTCTGACCATTGTTTTACATCTAAGAGTCAATTCCAATTTTGGAAAATATTATTTATTTGCATTGAACAGATAGGCTTCACATCTATTTTCCTGAACCTTTGCTCCCTTGATGCTTCTCCCTCAGAAATGCCTAATTATTCCAATAGAGCTGGAAAACATGGGCAAATAATGTGAACATGAAAAGAACATATTGTTCCTTCCCTTGACATCATCTCTGGACTCAAAGTTCTAATTATCTTTATTTTTTTTTGATACATTGATAAAAGATGCAATAATGACACAAAGCCTCCTTTTAGTAACTCCCTAATAACTTTCTTTTAAAATGAAAATGGCTTAAGAATAACATTAGGCAAACAATTCCTAAAGCTGGGTTCCCAGCCTATGGTTGCTCCTTTCCTCTCACCAGCCTGTGAGGTGATCCCCAAGACTCATTTATTCAGGTGAGACCTAAAAGGTGAAATGTCATCCTTACTGAGTAAGGCTGCTAAAGTAGGATGACCTGCATTTTGCCTGGACAAACAGCTGGTCACCAATGCTACCCATCTTGAATCTTAACAGAACACAATCTGTTTCAAGACTTTAAGGTGTCATGGTTTAAAGCTGTATCAGTGAGTCAACTGAACTAACCTCGTTTCTTAAGGTGTTCCACAGTGATGATTTTCATAGAATACTATTTCTTGAAAATGTGACTGATTCATGCAGAGGGGGAAAGATTGACATTTGAAAATATACTTAATGAGTGTGGATAAAACTCTATTCTTTCGGGAGAACCTGTCTTTTATGGTACGATGTGGATGTTTCTTTCTTTCCCTCTAGAGTAACAGTTGAAGATTTTTTGATAATTGATAGTTGATAATTTTTGAGGCTGAAATGGGGGTATGAGGACAGCCTCCTCCTGCCCAACCAGAGGCCCTGAGAAAGAAGCTGGTTCGATGCAGACAAACAAGCAGGTCCTTTTTGGAGATGAAGAGATATGTTTCCTGACCACAAGGATTCAAAAGTAAATGAGAGTAAAGGCAGAAACAGAAACCTGTACAACAATGTTCCTTGAAGCACTTTTTACAATAGGCAAAGTGTGGAAACAACTGAATGTCGATCAATGGGTAAATGGATAAACAAAATGTGCTTTGTATACACAATGGAATACTACTCAAACATAAAGAGAAATGAAGTCCTGATGCATATCACAACATGGACAAACCTTTTAAAACATCAGGCTGAGTGAAATAAGTTAGTTTCAAAACGATAAATATTGTATTATCTCACTGATACGAAATAAGCAAATATATAGAAGCCAAGGAGTTTTAGTGGTTACCAGAGGTGGGAGGGAAGGAGTAAGGGGAAGTTTTTGCCTAGGGGCTATAAGTTTAGGTTAATAGTGGTGATGGAATGATTTGGAAAAGGACAAGGAGAATGGGTGCACATTTTGAAGAATGGAATCAATGTCGTTGAATTGCACATGTAGAAAATGTTGAGATGGTGTATTTTTTGTTATCTATATTTTAACTGCAATTTAAAAAAGAAAAGTAAATGAGAATTTTAATCTGTGAGCATTCACAGCTAAAGCCCTGTCTTGGTGCCTTGTTTCAAGGCTAGCTGTGGGCATCTAGTGAAGCAGGGATGGGAGCTACTCTGCTGACAGGAATCCTCTTTCTGGCTCCCTTCTTGTCAAAGAAACAGCCCCTCTGTTTTCCCTACCAAGGAATCTTCCCTGAGGGTCCCTGGATCTCCTGGCTCCAGCTTTGCTTTCCCTTCTTTGGGATGGTATCGATATACTTTTGTTGAGAACATATTTCAGACTATAGGTAACCTCTGCACCATATAGAGTTTTATTTCCTCTAATCAGGATGTTTGATAGGGAGCCAGATGGCTTGTGCTGACTTGCCCATTTTGGTGCATCCTCCAATGATCCTTTATTACACCTGAAATTCAGCTTGATTTGGTAATTCATGCAACTCGGTTCCTTTCATTCATCCCTATGTTAGTTTCCAGAACTTCTGAAACAAAGTACCATAAAGTAGGTGGCTTAAACAATAGCACATTATTGTCTCACAGTTTGGAGGCTAGAAATCTAAAATCAAGGTGCTGGCAGGACGATGTTTTCTTTGAAGACTCTTGGTGAAGAATCCTTCCTTGCATATACTAACTTCAAGGCGTTCTTTGACTGTGACAGCAGAGCTCCAGCCTCTGCCTCCATCTTTACATGGTTCTCTCTAACTCTCTTCTCTTCTTCTTTCAAGGACATCAGTCATAAAACAATTAGGAACCTAATGATTTCATTATAACTGAAGACTTAAGAGTAAGGCTTCACCGATTTGCCTTAGAAATGCTCTGCAAGTAGAAAAGATGCTATTTCCAAATGAGGTCCCATTCACAGTTACTGGATTCAGGACTTCAATGTATCTTCTTAGGGGACACAAATCAATGCACAACAATTCCATTATATATTCCACAAACATTTATGAAGTACTCAGATGCCTTAGTAATTTTGAGACATTTTTCTCACCAGAATACTGGTAGGGACCAAGAATGTCAACAACTGCCCACAGGAGAGAAGCAGGCAGAGAAGGATGGGGGTGACCTGGCCTGGACTTCCCAAAGGAGTTTGGACACTGTGCCCAGTGACAGCTTAAGCAAACCCAATAAAAACCTATGATGCATCTCTGTCCAAACTCTTGGAGTCATCAAACTTAGTTTTTAGCTGTTAAATTACCTTCACTTTGGTTTTAGAAGTCTGGAGAAAACAGTGGTCCATGCTGAGCAAAATTGAAATGCCTGACTTACCATAAGATGGTCCCCCAACTGCTATAGCCATTGAGTAAATTCTGAACTCATAGTGACCCTATAGGACAGAGAAGAACTGCCCATAGGGTTTCCAAGGCTGTAGATATTTACTAAAGCAGACTGCTTTATCTTTCTCCTGCTGAGGGACAGGTGGATTTGAACCCCTGACCTTATGATTAGCAGCCCAATGCTTTAATTACAGCACCACCAGAGCTCCTCTGACAGATGGTAGAAGAAGGGATTAAAAGGTTGAGGGAAGTGGGCATGCTATAATGGCTGTATTACATGAGGTGTGAAGACCTTTCAAAGGTTAATTTTTATGAGAGGATGCCATTCAGCAAGGCTGTCAGGAATATGCTTTTGAGAGAGACACTAGCATAACTGAGAAGTTCACTAGTTGCTTTCTGCAAGCCAGGACTATGCTAGCAGATTAGTTACAGAGCTGGGCTCATTAATAGCAATGAGGATGATGCATCCCTGAACAAGCGAGGCTGGCTAGTGATAGCACTTAACCATCAGAATCAAGGGGCTACAGTTAATAACAACTGGCAGAGAGAGGCAGCCATGAGAGCCTGACTGTAAATGTGAACAGACACAAGTGACAATGTGCCTAAAAGATATATGGCTCTCAGGAGTTTGGCTCTACAAATTTCAGTCCCATTTTTCATCATTAAGATCTATTGCCATTGTTCTAAGTTGCTGTTGAGTTGACTCTGACTCATGGTGACTGTGTACAACAGAACAAAAGGTTGCCTGGTTCTGCATTATTACCACAGTCACCAGGATGTTTGAGTCCATTGTTGTAGCTATTGTGCCAACCCATCTCACTACTGAGGATCTCCTATGTCCTTACCGGCCTCCTCTACTTATTGATATCCTCCTCTACTTATTGTTCCCTTCTAAGGTCATGTCCAAAGCAAGCAAGTCATTCAATGTTCTGTTTCGACCTATATGTTTTCTCTGGCTAATTTTCAGAAGGAGATCACCAGATCTTTCTTCCTGCTCTTAGTTTATAAGTTCTACTGAAACCTGTCCACCATGAGTGACCCTGCTGGTATTTGAAATACAGATGGTATAGCTTTGAGAATCATAGCATTACACAAATCACCTCAGTAAGACAAACTGACAGAAGAGTCACTAAGATCTAAGAGATAATAAATTGTCAACTCACAGTACAATGGATTTGCAGAGATTTAATTTATTTGACTATAAATGAACTGCCCATCCTCTCATGGGCTTAACTACTAGTTAAAAACCAAACTAAACCAAACTCTGCCATTGAGTTGAGTCCGACTCATAGTAACCTCCATTGGGTTTCCAAGGCTGTAAATCTTTCCAGAAGCAGACTGTCCCATCTTTCTTCTACAGAGTGGCTAGTGGGCTTGAACCACTGACCTTGTGGTTAGCAGCCAAATGCCTTAACCACTACACCACCAGAACTCCTTTAACTACTAGTTAGTGGAGAAAAACTTCACAAATTGTCAAACTCAATTTAAAGTCAGTCTGATATGATAGTTTGAACCATGTTTAAAGTAGTGTTCATTCTCTTAAGTGGTTTATCACCCCTTGGCTTCTCTCCTTTAAGTTAGTATCCTCTGTATCCATGAGAAAGATTTGGCTTATGAGACTTATAAATTATGTTATATATTAACTGCTTCACAGATAAAAAGATCCATAAGCCTTCCATGAATTCACTCTCAGCCCAACAGCAGAAAGACCTACATGTAGAATACCTACCCTAGGGCAATGCACCCACCTACTCTGGATCAATCAGCCATGAGACACCAGAGGGGCAGCATTCACATGAGGGGAAAGCTGGATAGACAGGAATGTATAGCTAAGAAGGGCACAGAGAGGGGGTAGTCGCAGGGAGGACAGGGGAGGAGAGTATTTTATGGTTGGGGATGGTAATTGGGGCTGTGAAATCAAATGTGCATGAACTGTTGAATGTAAAACAAATTTGCTTTGTAAATTTGCATCCAAAGCACAATTAAAAAAAAAAAAAAACCTCTCTGGTAGCATAGTGCCTAAGGCACTTGACTGCTAACTAGAAGGCTGGCGGTTCAAACCCACCAGCCACTCCTCAGAAGGAAGGTTGGGCAATCCTACTTCTGTAGTGATACTGCCTCGGAAACCCAAGGAGGGGTCACTATGAGTCGGTGTGGACTCGACGGCACATAACAACAACAACAACATAAGCATAAAATGGCAACCAATTATATGTATCCAGATCTATCTCACTGCATGCCTTTTTTCACATTCCTGTTGACACAGTAGTGCTCGGTTACTATCTGAAAGGTCTGCTACTCAGGCTCACCAGCTACTCTGTGGGAGAAAGACGTGGCAGTCTGCTTCTGTAAAGATTACAGCCTTGGAAATTCCATGGGAGCAGTTCTAATCTGTCCTGCAGGGTGGCCATTAGTGGGAATTGATTTGATGGTGATGGGTTGTAGTTGTTAAATACATTGTTTTACATTGTTGTGTTGTTGTTTTCCACTTAACACTATATTATATACATAATAAAAACCCTTGTATTTACTCTAATGACCATATAGTTTTCCATTGTAATGGTCATCCATGCCATTAGAGATCAATCAAAATGCCATTTAGAAAAAAAAAAATGCTTAGTCTTTTAGAGCAGTTTTAACTTTATAGAGAAATTGTGTAATAAGTGCAGAGTGTCCCCATCTAACCCCTTTCCTCCCTATTTTTTATTTTATTTTTTTAAATAGTGATTTGGGCAAAGGTACAGAGCAAATTCATTTTCCATACAGCAGTTCATACGCATTTTGTTTCATGACATTGATTGCAATCCCCACAAGGTAACAGCTTTCTTCCTACTTCCTCCCTGTGGCTACCTTTTCCCTGTGTCCTTTTTTTCCCCACACACTCCTGCCCTCTGAACTATCTCCCTGTGAAAACATTGCCTTTCTGATCTCCCATGGTTGATTATTTTAAGGAGTGTACCTACCTGGTGTAAATACCTTATATGCCTGTCTATTGTTTGGCTGGAAGCCACAGGAGTGAGTTAAATTCTAGGCCATTGTCTCAGGGGTTTCACCAGTCTCTATCAGACCAGTAAGCCTGGTTTCTGTTGTGATTTTGAGTTTTGTTCCATATTTTTCTCCCACTCTATTCTGCATTTACTGCACTGATCCCTTTCTGAATGGTTGACAGTGGTAACCAGACACTATCTAGCTCTGGTCTCAAGATCATGTAGCCTGAGGTTCACATGGCCCATTAATCCCTTGGACTAATTTTTTTCCATGTGTTTTTGGTTTTCTTCATTCTTCTTCGCTCTGGTTGAGGAGACACCAATTATTGCATTTTAGATGGCTGCTTGCAAGCTTTTAAGACCTCAGTTGCTACCTACCAAAGTAGGTAAGTAGGATGTGGAACAATGTTTTTGTGTAGTATCGTATGCTAGTTGAGTTTGATGTCCCCCGTGACTATGGTCCCAAGCTCATGGGCCCAATAGCTTACTTCTCTCAGGGTAGTTGGCTGTGACTAAGAAATTATTATTAACATTTTATGTTAGTGTGATATATTTGCTATGATTTGTTGTTATATGCTGTGCATGAGTTGATCCTGACTCAGAGACTCTATAGGACAGAGGAAAACTTCCTCATAGAGTTTCCAATGCTGTAATCTTTACAGAAGTACACTGTTGCCTCTTTCTTCCTTGGAGCAGCTGATGAGTTCAAGCCACTGTGGAAAATTGTGTGGTGATGCCACTTCTTGTCTAATGTCAAGCAGAAGGGAGGAGAATCAAGATCAGCAGCATCCCAAAGCTGATTTCTATTAGGTGGAAGTCAGACATACCTCCACTCTCCAACCATTTTACAAATTGTGACACCAATTGTCCTGCCTATGGCCTTCTCTACTTCTCAACTAGGTTTGGTAGTTCATTACAATGCCACACAGAATTCACAGACCATGCTTAACAGTTAAGTGGTTTATTAAGGAATAACAGGATACAACTTGAAATCAGGATCAACAGGATACAGCTTGGGATCAGGATCAGGAGGCATGTTGGCATGGAGTTTCCTCAGTGTAGGAGAATTCTCTCAGCTCCTCTCCCTGTGCAAGCAAGGAGCAGGCCCATCACTCTCTCATACATGCCCCATCTCAGCTGTGCAGGGCTCTTCTTGGCTCCCTCTAGAGGCTTTTCTTGGCCCCCAGGACAGGCTTCTCTCAATCCCCTCAGGACATGGTTCCTGTCTTGGATCTCGGCCATTGGCCCACAGCTCTTGGCTCTTGGGCCTTGCTCTCAGCCTCACCCCTGTTCTGCTCAGGCAGGTGTTATAAAGCTCTTTTGCTCTGAAATAAGTGCCTGGAGGCACCTCACTCCCCAGGAAGCCTCCTGCCCGAAGGTGCTCAGCAATTTTGCTCCATGGGTTGACAAGCCAACTGCAGCTGCCTTGCTCTGTGAGCCTGGAAGCCCACTGCATCATCTTACGTTGATCTCTTGGCTGTTTTTTTCCTTGAGGAACTTTATAGTTTTAGGTTTCACATTTAATTCTTTGATCTATCTAGAGTTAGTTTTTGTGTATGGTGTGAAGTATGGATCTTGTTTCATTTTTCTGCAAATGGATCTCCAGTTTTGCCAGCACCATTTGTTAAACAGAATATCTCTTCCCCATTTAATGGATTTCAGCCCTTTTTCAAAAATCAGCTGACTATAGGTCGATGAATCTATTTCTGGATTCTCATTTCTGTTCCACTGGTCTATGTGTCTGTTGTTGTACCAGTAACAGGCAGTTTTGACTACTGTGGCTATATAGTAGGTTTTGAGATCCAGCTGTGTGAGACCTCCTACTTTGTTCTTCTTCAATAGTGCTTTTCTTATCTGAGGTCTCTTTCCTTTCCATATAAAGTTAATGATTGGTTTTTCCATATCCTTAAAGAATGCTGATGGGATCTGGATTGGGATTGCATTGAATGTATAGATTGCTTTGGGTAGAATTGACATTTTC
>NW_006921598.1:13917979-13930903 GCF_000298275.1 Orycteropus afer afer
AAAAAAACCAAACTCACTGCTGTCGAGTTGAATCTGACTCACAGCGACCCCTCCTTGGGTTTCTGAGGCAATATCACTTCGGAAGTAGACTGCCCAATCTTCCTTCCTAAGAGTGACTGGTGGGTTTGAACCTCCAGCCTTGTAGTTAGCAGTCAAATGCCTTAGGCACGATATTGATTATTGTTATGTCCTCTTATTCAATCGATCCTTTAATCATTATATAATGTCTTTCCTTGTCTCTTTTGGTGGTTCTTGTCTTAAAGTCAGTTTCATCAGAAACTAATATTGCCACTTGTGCTCTTTTATGGTTGCCATTAGCTTTATATATCTTTTTCTGACCTTTGATTTTTAGTCTATTTTTGTCTTTCTCTCTAACGTATGTCTCTTGCAGACAACATATTGATGGGTTATGTTTTCTTATCCAGTCTGCAACTCTCCATCTCTTGAGTGGCACATTTAATCTACTTACATTTAGTGTAATTATCGACAAGTATGCATTTGTTGCTGTCATTTTGTTATGTGCTTTTACTTGGTGGTGTTGCTGATTTCTTTGTTCCATGTAATTTTCTGTGCTGAGCTCTTTTTTTTTTCTTCTTTTTTTTGAATCATATTATCACTTCATTCATTGCTTTGTTTTAGTGCTTTGTGCTTGTCTTCTTTTTTATGGTGATGTGAAGGTTTATCATTTTTCTTTGGCATTACCCTGTGAGTTATAATTTTCTTCCCAAGTTTAGAATAATCCATTCTATCTTGCAATTGTCTTGACTTCCCTAGCATATAGAAGTTCTGTAACTACACAACTTTTTCTCCTCTTTTTGACTTGTAGTTGTCCTCATTTGTCAATTGATATCTCTGGTTCCCTGTTTGCAATCTTGTATGCTTATTTAGTTTGGATACTTCCATAACAGGGTTGGTTTCTGAGTTATGTCATCATGTGTTTTAATGGTTGGTTGTTGTTTGCTGTTGTTGGTTCTCTGTCCAAAGCATCTCTTATAAGATTAGTCTTGTTTTAACAAATTCCCTTAATTTCTGCCTGTCTGGAAATGTCCTAATTTCACCATCATATTTGAGGGATAGTATTGCTGTGTAAATAATTCTTGGTTGGACACTCTTTTCTTTCAGGGTTTTATATATACCATCCCATTGCCTTCTTGCCTGCATGGTTTCTGCCAAGAAATCTGAGCTTAGTCTTATTGGTTGCCCCTTCTTGGCAACTTTTTGTTTTTCCCATGCTGCTTTCAGGATTCTTTTTTCTGTCGTTGGTTTTGGTGAGTGTGATGATGATATGTCTTGGTGATTTTTTGAGGGTCTATCTTGTTTGGAGGAGCTCTGGTAGTGTAGTGCCTAAGGCATTTTGACTGCTAACCAGAAAGCTAGAGGTTCAAAGCCATGAGCCACTGCTCGGGTTGATGGTTGGGCAATCTACTTCCTTAATGATGTCACCTCGGAAACCCAAGAAGGGGTTGCTATAAGTGAGATCTGACTTGACAGCAGTGCTTTTTTTGTTATTATTTTTTTTAATCCTGTTTGGAGTTCGTTGGACTTCTTGAATGGATATATTCTCATGTTTCATCATACCAGGGAAATCCTCTTCCAACAAATCTTAGACAATTTTCTCTGTGGTTTTATTTGTCTCTTCCTGTTTTGGAATTCAGATTACAAGTAGGTTATTCCTTTCAATGGTATCCCACATGAACCTTAGGCTTTCTTCATTTTGTTTTGATCTCTTTTTCTGATTGATCCCTTTCCAAAGCAGTATTGAGAGATTTGTCTTCAATCTCACTAATTCTGTCTTCCATTGAATCAATTCTGCTCCTTTGTCTGTTGAATGTGTTATCTATTTCTGAAAATTTAGTATTAATATTCTGGATTTCTATCTGTAGATTTCGTATCATTTTTCATTTAATTTTATCAATTTTTCATTTATTTTGTCATTTTGTTCTTGTGTTTTCTTCTGAAATTGTTCTAGGGTTTTGTCTTTGTTTTCCTTAATTTTGTCAGTGTTTTCATTGATCTGTCTTTCAGTCTATTGAAGGTACTTAAATATAATTATTTTGAATTCCTTATTAGGGAGTTTCAATGCTGCTTCTTCCTCAGGGATGTGTTCTGGATCTGTGTCCTGGTCCCTTGTTTCTCCTGCTTTATCTTGCTTCTTTGTGTGGACTATGATGCTCTGTTGTCTCTGAGATATTGTGACATTTTTGTGTTTATATTTAATTGGTGATGAAAGTTGGGCAATCTACTTTTGTAGTGATATCGCCTCAGAAATCCAAGGAGGGGTCGCTATGAGTTGGATCCAACTTGATGGCAGTATGTTTTTGTTTTGTATGTTGCAGTGATTTGCCCAAGATTTTAATTTTCTTTTTTTTAACATTTTATCTAAGTAAGCAGTGTACTGTGCTCCTCTATTTGCTAGTCGGCAGCACTTATACACTCACCACCTGTCTCCTTTCCCTTTGTCAGCCTCCTGTATGTCCCTGCTGTCCTTGGCAAGTGGAATCCAAATGAGAATCCAAATGAGAATGCTCTCACTTTAAATATCCAAAATAGCTACCACTTATATATTATCAAAGTGGCTGTACCCTCTGGACAACCGAAAGTCCACAGCTTAGGTTGTCTCTCTCTTTGCTGTTTCCCTTCCTAATCATCGGCCACCAGCACATTTGTCCCTGCAGCCCTTGGTGACACGGGTTGACCTTTAGGTCAATTCTCAGGTCCCAATACCAGTTGGAAATATTCAGACTGTTGGTGCTGTCAGAGTAGCTGACAGTCCACAGCTCAGTTCATCTCTGTACTTACTGTTTTCACTCAAGTTCTTCCACTAGTTGGTGCTTAATCCACTTCTGCATACTTCCTTTCAAAGCTCTGGGCTCCAGGATTATCTTCTGTATCTCTGTTAATTGGTTTCGCTTTTCGTTTGTTGAAGAGGGTCTGTGTAGCTCATCTGCCTATTCCACTATCTTACCGGAAGTCTAATCTGATGGTTCTTGCTGGTTGTGCAAGTGCTGCTGGTGTCTGCTGTGCTTGCTGCCACTTCTTGCCATCTCTGGTGATACAACTCTCTCTGTCTCCTGGGTCTGAGAGGTTCTTAGTGCAGGAACCCTGAGTCCAAAGACATGTTCCACTTCTGGCTCTTCTTGATTTTAATGAGGTCCCCCTCCAACCCCTGGAATTCACCCCCCCCCCAAGCTTAGCTCTGGTGGCATAGTGCCTAAGACATTTGAGTGCTAACCAGAAGGCTGGAGGTTCAAACCAACTAACCACTCCTCAGAAGGAATATTGGGCAATCTACTTCTGTAGAGATATCGCCTTGGGAACCCAAGGAGGGGTCGCTATGAGTTGAATCTACTTGATGGCAGTGAGTTTGGTGTTTTTTTTCCCCCCTAACTTTAACAAGATGGCAAACTGACCAATCTTCTGCAAGGGTTCTATGTACCTTATTTACATGGTCCCACCCCTGCAAGGTTTCCATACACCTTATTTGCTTTATGAAAACTGTCCAGTCTCCTTGGTGGGTCTCAGGCACCTTATTTCCATAGACCCACTCAATCCTTTTGTGAAAGTCACAAGACCATAGATAGAAGGGCCTTATAGAGACTGTTCATTGCACCACATACTGACCTTTTGGTTAGTAACTTGACCACAGTGTCACCAAGACTCCATTTACTACAATTGATGAATCAATATTGATACATTATTATTAACTAATGTCCATACTTTACATTTGGGTTTGTTCTTTTTGTTATTTAGTCCTATGACTTTTGATAAATGCATATCATGAATCTACCATTACAGTATCATCTAGAATAATTTGATTACTCTGTGTTCCACCTATGCATCTTGCTCTCTTTTCCCCCCACACCATTGGCAACTACTGATCTTTTTACTATCTCTATAGTTTTGCCTTTTCCAGAGCAACCTCACTACTCTTCAGAAGGAATGTTGGGCAATCTACTTCTGTAGTGATACCACCTTGGAAACCCAAGGAGGGGTCACTATGAGTCGAATCCAACTCCATGGCATATAACAACGACAACAACAAGAGCAATATCATAGCTGGAATAATCCAGTATGATGTCTTTTCAGACTGGCTTCTTTTACTTAGCAATATGCACTTAAGGTTCTTCTATATCTTTTTTGTAGCTCAATAACTCATTTCTTTTATCACTAAGTGATATTTCATTGAGTGGATGTACCACAGTTTGTTTACTCATTCTTCCTCTGTCAGCTTTAGAGGAAAGAGCCTTCCTTGTCTTTTTCAGCTTCTGGGAGTCCCAGACATTTCTTGGTCTTCCTTGGCTTGTAGATGGATTCTTCCGTGTTGTCTTCCTCTTGTGTGACCCTGATTTGGTCTCTATTCTTCTCTTTTATAAGACACAAGGCTTGTAGGAATTTCTGGGTGGTGCAAATGACTAAAGGTTCAATTACTAAACAAAACGTTGGTGGTTCAAATCCACCCAAAGGCACCTCTGAAGAAAAGCCTAGGAATCTGCTTCTGAACAGTCTCAGTATTGAAAACCCTGTGGAGTCAAGTTCTACTCTGCACACATGGGGTTGGGCCTGCCATGAGTCAGAATTGACTTGATGGCAATGGGTAATTGTTAAGTCATATTGTAAAGAACCTACCCTTTGTAAGTCTGACTTAAGTGATAATATCTTTAAAGAAACATCTTATTTCCAAACAAGATCACATTCAGAGATTTAAGGGCTAGGACTTTAACATATCTTTTTGGGACATATTTCAATCTATAATAGTGCTAGAGGCCTGAGTCTTTTTATCTAAATTTTGAGAGATACAACACCATCCTATGAGACATTTTTAGACTTGGGCCGAATGATTCACATTTTGACTGTATCCTTTTGCCCTGACAGGATAGTAGTTTTAGTAAGTCCCCACTTACAAATTTAATACCTTTGGATTTTCACAAGAGATTAGTTATTCAGGTTCTCTAACCTCTCAGTCTACAATCCTAAATAGACAATATTGTGGCTAGACATGCAAACCAAGCATATATCAAATAGATTGAATTGTAGATAAATGGTTTCATCTTTGCTCAGCAGAAAAGACACTTTCATTGGGAGCTTAGTTGAAGGCTGCTGGGCTTCTTTCCTGCTCATCACATCTCTAAGTTGGGCCCTTCTTTTCACCATTTAGCTGAATCCAAACCATTTCTTGGGAGTGCTGGTGGCATAGGACCTAACGCATTTGACTGCTAACCAGAAGGCTGGCAGTTCAAACCCACTAGCCACTACTCAGAAGGAAGTTTGGGCAATCTACTTCCGTTGTCATACTGCCTTGGAAACCCAAGGAGGGGTCACTATGAGTCGGACAAGGCTTACTTCATATCACATGCCTTTATGATACCTTCTTGGACTCCCACCTTACCCAGGGACCACTCCCTCCTCTGAAACTTTATAATACTTGCTAATCACACCAAAATAGCTACTACTCTTTGTGCTATTAGAAGAAGGTACCCCCTCCAGGAAGAGGAATTACAAAGTTTCCTCTTGCAAATAGCACAACTGGCTTGATTTCTGATGCCCTTAATTCAAAGAAAAATAAGGCAACAGGTGCAGTCACAGAACCAGAGTCTAGTCTGGGGAGTGATGTAGGGTTTGGATTTCAGCTCCTGCTTTCCACTTTGACTGGGTGACTTTGATCTGAACTCACACTGTTTTCTTTATTTATATCAATTGCTTCTTATCCACGGGTTGTTGTTGTTGTTGGTAGACACTAGTTATATGTGGGAGGGCTTCAAACATTTCCTTATTTGTCTGTGAACCATCTGCAGTGTTGACCTTGTTTGGAACTTTGGTGCAGTGAATTAGTTAATAGAGCCCTTCTTTGCAACTCCTGCCAAATGACTGGATTAGTGTATGCAAATGAGGTGCTTGTGGCCCACCAAGGGGATTGGATACCTTACTAATAATGTTAAATAAGGTGAATAGCACCCTTGTAGGGGTGGGATCACACATATAAGGGGTTAGGAACTCTAATGAGAGGATTGGTCAGTTTTGCCATCCCAGAGCCAATCCCAGAGCACAAGAGGACCTGAATACCTTTAAGAAGAAGAGGCAGGAGCATCCTGAGGACAGAGAGTTGTAGCACTGGAGATGGTGAGATACAGTGGCAGAGAAACTGCAGAGAAAATAGCAGAGGCACAGAACTAGGAAACCAGCAGGAGAAGGCATAGTGGGCTTCATGGCCCACAGAGCAAGAAAGCTGAGTGCCTTGGACAGGAGGCTTGCTGGTGGAGTTAAAAAGAAAAACCAAATTCATTGCCCTTGAGTCAGATCTGACTCATAGCAACCCCTCCTTGGGTTTCTGAGGCAGTATCAGTACGGAAGTAGATTGCCCAATCTTCCTTCTGAGGAGTGGCTGGTGGGTTTGAACCATCAGCCTTCTGCTTAGCAAATGCCTTAGGCACTATGCCATCAGAGGTGGAGTTAGGTGCCTGCAAGCACTTATTGGTGAAGCTACAGAGATTTGTAACACTTGCTATAGCAGAAATAGGCCAGGTGGAGGACCAGAGAAAGGCCTTCAGGCATCGCTGAGAAGAGGCTGTTGAGATCAAACAACTGTATCCTAAGTCATTTCTGATCCTGTTCCTATTCCTTCCCTTAATAAACCCCAAAGTTGTGAGTATGGTCTTTGAGTTCTGTGTGGCCACTGAAACAAATTATTAGACCCAGCAGAGAAGTAGAGGGTGCCATGGGAGCACAGATAGGCTGTCAGAATTGGTGAAAAGATTAGAGAGTGGCTTTCCACAGGAATTAGCCTTGGGTTATTGATGCTGATTAGGCCAAAAGAGCTGAACAGAAGATTTCAGAGAGCAGCTCGAGTAGACAAAGCCAATTACTATAATGAAATGTGCAAAGACCTGGAGTCTGAAAACCAAAAGGGAAGAACACGCTCAGCATTACTCAAACTGAAAGAACTGAAGAAAAAATTTAAGCCTCGAGTTGCAATAGTGAGAGATTCTATGGGAAAAATATTGAATGATGCAGGAAACATCAAGAGAAGATGGCAGGAATACACAGAGTCACTGTACCAAAAAGAACTGATCGATCTTCATCCATTTCAGGAAGTGGCATATGATCTAGAACCAATGGTAATGAAGGAAGAAGTCAAAGCTGCAATGAAAGAACTGGCGAAGAACAAGGCTCCGGGAATTGATGGCATACCGATTGAGATATTTCAACAAACAGATGCCCCATTGGAGGCGCTCACTCAGTTATGCCAAGAGATTTGGAGGACAGCTACCTGGCCAACTGACTGGAAGAGATCCATATTTGTGCCCATTCCAAAGAAAGGTGATCCCACAAAATGTGGAAATTATAGAACAATATCATTAATATCGCACGCAAGTAAGATCTTACTGAAGATAATTCAGAAACGTTTGCAGCAGTATATTGACAGAGAACTTCCAGAGGTTCAAGCTGGATTCAGAAGAGGACGTGGAACAAGGGATATCATAGCTGTTGTCAGATGGATCTTGGCTCAAGGCAAAGAATACCAGAAAGATGTTTACTTGTGTTTTATTGACTATGCAAAGGCATTTGATTGTGTGGATCATGACAAATTATGGATAACATTGAGAAGAATGGGAATCCCTGAGCACTTGATTGTACTCATGAGGAATCTGTACCTTGACCAGGAGGCTGTCGTTCGAACAGAACAAGGGGACACTACATGGTTTAAAATCAAGAAGGGAGTGCGTCAGGGTTGTATTCTTTCTCCACACTTATTCAATCTATATGCTGAGCAAATAATCCGAGAAGCTGGACTATATGAAGAAAAACGTGGTATCAGGATTGGAGGAAGAATCATTAACAACCTGAGATATGCAGACGATACAACTTTGCTTGCTGAAAGTGAGGATGACTTAAGGCACCTACTGATGAAGGTTGAAGAATACAGTCTGCAGTATGGATTACATCTCAACATAAAGAAAACAAAAATCCTCACAACTGGACCAATGAGCAGCATCACAATCAATGGAGAGAAGATTGAGGTTGTCAAGGAATTCACATTGCTTGGTTCTACAATCGATGCCAACGGAAGCAGCAGTCAGGACATGAGACGTCGTGTAGCATTGGGAAAGTCAACTGCGAAGGAACTGTTTCAAGTGCTGAGGAGCAAGGATATCTCCTTGAGGACTAAGGTGCGCCTGACACAAGCCATGATATTTCCAATCACCTTGTATGCATGTGAGAGCTGGACAATGAATAGGGAAGACCGAAGAAGAGTTGATGCTTTTGAGTTGTGGTGCTGGCGAAGAATGCTGAAAGTACCATGGACTGCTAAAAGAACTAACAGATCTGTCCTGGAGGAAGTGCAGCCAGAATGCTCCTTGGAAGCAAGAATGGCCAGACTTCGTCTCACCTATTTTGGTCATGTTGTAAGAAGGGACCATTCCCTGGAGAAGGATGTCATGCTTGGTAGGGTGGAGGGTCGACGAAAGAGGGGGAGGCCTTCAACGAGATGGATTGATACAGTGGCTGCGATGATGGGCTCGAGTATAGCAGGGATTGTGGGGCTGGTGCGGGATCGGGCAGTGTTTCGTTCTGCTGTGCATGGGGTCGCTATGAGTCGGAAACGACTCGATGGCACTTAACAACAACAACAACAACATTGATGCTGATAATGATCCTCCTTCTATTTTGTGAGGAGCTCTGGTAGCGTAGTGCCTAAGGCATTTGACTGCTAACCATGAAGGCTGGAGGTTCAAACCCACCAGCCACTCCTCAGAAGGAAGATTGGGCACTCGCTTCCATAGTGATACCACCTCAGAAACCCAAGGAGTGGTCATTATGAGTCAGATCTGACTCGATGGCAGTGAGTTTAGTTTTTGGCTTGCTTTCCACTTTGTGAAGTTAGAAGAGGTCAGAAGCCTCTAGAATCATGCCATTTTTTATAGAAACTTTTGTTTCATCATCTCAAAGAATGTTATCTGTGGCAGTCATTGTTATTGTTACGTGCAGTGGAGTAGCAACCCCTCCTTGGGTTTCCGAGGGAGGTGGTATCACTATGGAGGTAGATTGCCCAACCTTCCTTCTGAGGAGTGGCTGATGGGTTTGAACCACCAGCCTTCTGGTTAGCAGTCAAGTGCCTTAGGCACTATGCTACCAGAGCATAGCTCATGTCAAATAATATATATATTTAACTCATGGTGTATTCCATATCCCTTGACTACTATTTATAACAGCAGGTAAAGTGCATTTCATCTCCAGCGTGGGACTCAATATGGTATTACTCTACCCTCTAGAAAGTTTTTCTTTTAGTATGACACAAATAACATAGAGAGCAAATAATAATAGTAACAACAATGACAGAAGTAGACATTTTACCAGCAATCATCCTGCATTATCAACTTTATAGGTCCCTGAGTACCACAAACAGTTTGCACTCGACTACCAAGCTAAAGGTGGTGATTCAAACCCACCCAGCTTTGCTGTGGAATAAGCCCTAGCAATCTGCTTCCATAAATTACAACCCTGTGAAAAGCCTGTGGAGCAGTTCTACTTTCAATACACGGGGTCACCATGAGTCAGAATCAACTTGATGGCAACAGGTTTGGTTTTTGGATTAAATTTACAAGCATCTACTTGTTTAACTCTCACAATAATCTTAGGTTCCTCACTGGAAAGGAAATGGAGGCTCAGAAAATTTAAATGATAAATAAAGGATGGCCAGTTTTTCAGTCTCAGTGAGCAACTAACTCCCTGCTCTCCTCTAAGCCATGCTCGATCTGGAGGACAGAAATTCTGGGATTGCTTGGAGCTATTCATTTTCATTTTGTGTATGTATTCACTTTATGTATGTACTTTATGTATGTATGTTCTATGCTTGGCTGTAACCATTTTGACAGTGAGGATGCAAAGTCTACCTCTTCATACTCCAAAATACCTAGCTTGGGCTCTTGCAAAGAGTCAGTGTACACCTATGGAAGAATAAATTATTGATTCAAACTGTTCCATCCCTGGGTTTTGGTATGGCCAGGAGGAAATGGAAAAGACCCTATAGGATAAGTGTGTGTAAGTGTCTGAATCTATTCAATGCAACATTTGCTATTTTCTCCCTAGGCATCTGTGAACACATTCCTTTTCACTGGCCATGATTTCTATTTTAAGTACTTAAGATTCTCACAGTTAACAAGGATCATTCCAAACTCCTCCTTCAATAGTGCTCAGGCCTTACTGAGCCTGCATTTGGCACACAAGTTTTCTTTTTTCCCTCTTCCTGCCCTCAGCTATTCCACCCTTTCTTTTCTGTTGCTTAACAGCCAAGAAAAAGGCACAGCTCTTTGCCTGAGGCTTCCTGATTTTCTGTGACTTTGAAAATTCTCTGCTTGGAAGGTATTGTAAAGCTTGGGCACTGAAAATATTTGGCATTAATTAGGTAGTTTCATATTTGAGTATGAAACTAGTAGGAGGACACAGCTTACCTGAATAAAATAATCTTCTCTTGGCATCATAATACACTTAAAAGCAAATAAAAAAGAGCAAGCAGTCCAAACATGACTAATTTAAAAGTTTAATCATGAGGAAACTGTTCATATTTTTAGGTTGCCTTGGAATGGTTGCTCACAAAGTTTGTCACCTTTGGTTTAGATATCAGTTTTGGGAATATACATTATTTTCCCAGTTGCTCATATTTATTAAAGGCCTTATTCTGAGCAGAGGTCTTTACTAAACTTTGGACAAATTCCAATGCCTCATTGAAGAGCCTGAGCCTGTCATGTTGACCTTTACTCTAAGTTTAAGGTGTTGAATTAAAGATATCACGGAAAAAAAAAAAGAGGACTAAAATTGATGTGAGTTAATAAGCAACTCTGGGTTTTATCACTGCTCTTTCATTTGTTTATTAGTTGCTATTAGGCTAATCTTAAGAGTTATTAATGTGGAAACACATAAAAGGAAAAGTTCATATTTCCTCAAGAAATTTCTGTGAGAATTGTCTAGCCTGATTAAAAGCATTTCATGTTGGCATTAAAACTATGGACGTGTACTTTTACCACCTATTGTTGTTGTTGTTGTTGTTATGTGCCATCAAGTCGGACTCGACTCATAGCGACCCCTCCTTGGGTTGCCAAGATAGTGTTTGGGAAAAGCAGGGAGGAATAAAGAGAAGCTATTTAGAATCATGGAGTTGTTTGTACCTCCTGGAACAGCAGCTCTGTGGAAACATAAAGTCATAGCATTTGTACAAGGAAAGAACATATGATGGAAACATAAACTGAGTGCTGAGTTAGGTGGAGTGTTGAGGATATGAGTTGTACCAGTGGTTGACTACTTTTCTTTCTTGATTGGGCTTGTGGAAAACTTGAGAAATTCTAAGTTGTTTACCAACCTGAGAGGTGACTTGCTATTTGGACCTGAACAGGGCACTGTGCATGTTGTAAAGCGTGTTTGAGAAATTATTGAGAAAATTACTTACTTGGTAAGCGTTAGTTCCCCTGTTCTCTTTTGTCTCTTACAACAATATCAGGGATGTTGACAGCGTCCTAAACTGAACCAAACTAAAAAATGGAAGTAGATTGCCCAATCTTCCTTCCAAGGAGTGGCTGGTGGGTTTGAACTGCATGCCTTCTAGTTAGCAGTCAAATGCCTTAGGCATTACACCACCAGAGCTCCCTAAACCAAACCAGAGGGCAAAATATCCATTAATTCTATCATAGAATTGAACCTCAGAACACTATATATATATCAGATCAATTAAATAGAATGGTGGTATTAAAAAATAGATGAAACTCTTCTAAATAGATGGCTTTGTATTAAGATATAGGCAGTGTTTCTGCAATATTTATTTTTCCATTGATGCAATATTAGAGGATTTTTACTGAGTGTTATAGCAGATGATGTGGATGTCTCACAATGAGTTCACCTGCAGCTGCCGTGGACTGTCCCTGTGCCCACTAGCAGACTTCCATCTTAAGTGTCCACATCTCACTGCTTTTCTCCCTGGAACCAGAAGAGCTTGTTCAGCCCACATACAGGGTTAATGAAAGTGCTGGAGATTAATGCCCCCAGGGGCAACCCTTAACCCCGAAGGGATGAGAGTCAGTGAATAAGTACTCTGTCTTTTCCATCCCTTGGTCTGAAAATTCTGAAGCACATTCTTCAGAGGGTCTTCAGTGGGACAAAACTCTTTTTGCTCACTGTGGCAGTCAGCTCACCAATGCAGTTTATTTTTGTATTTCTCCATTCTCTGCTTCTCTTCCCCAACTAGCACTTACTGGGATGACCTTCCCAATTCCTAGGCCTGGGTTCCCTCAGGTTTGCTTTTAGAAAAACCCAGATGAAGACAAACACACACTATTAGTAAAGTAACACATCAGGCCAGAGATATTGTCAAGAATACTAATGGAGAAAAGGGACAAAGCAAAAATGCCTGCTTGCACAATGTGCCCATGTGCTGTAAAAGGTACAAAATTAACAGCTATAATCAAACAGCAAACTCACTGCTGTTGAATTGATTCCAACTCATAATGACCCCCATTGGGTTTCCAAGGTAGTAAATCTTTATGGGGTGGAGCAGCTAATGAGTTCGAACAGCCAGCTTCCTGGTTAGCAGTCATGTACCTTAGGCACTGCACCACCAGAGCTCCTTATAGCTAGTTACACAGGGATTCAAAGAGAGGAGAAGTAGTTTCAATGTGGGATGAACAGGACCATGGAGGGTGCAGGAGAAAGTTAGGACTTGAAGGATGAGTTGGAATTAAATTATTTTTCTATAAGCTTGGGTGGGAGCTCTGGTAGCATAGTGGCTAAGACACTTGCCTGCTAACCAGACGGCTGTTGGTTCAAACCCACCAGCCACTTCTCGGAAGGAAGGTTGGGCAATCCTACTTCCGTAGTGATACTGCCTTGGAAACCCAAGGAGGGGTCGCTATGAGTCGGGTTTGACTCGATGGCACATAA
>NW_006921598.1:13931003-13931588 GCF_000298275.1 Orycteropus afer afer
GTCAGGGTTGTATTCTTTCCCCACACTTATTCAATCTATATGCTGAGCAAATAATCTGAGAAGCTGGACCATATGAAGAAAAACATGGCATCAGGATTGGAGGAAGGATCATTAACCACCTGAGATACGCAGATGATACAACTTTGCTTGCTGAAAGTGAGGATGACTTGAGGCACTTACTGATTGCAAAAACGGCAAGGAGGCCACATATTCTAACCTCCTGGAACCCCACAAAAGGAAGGCAGAATCTCCATCAATAGCCCAAGGCCTATTACTGCAAGGCCAGACATGCTGCCTCCCTTCAGCCCTTTCACCAACTGTTCCTCCCAAAGCACCCACCACCTCTCTCCTGGGTATGATAATTCACTGCAGTGGCCACACAGAGCTCACAGATTATGGGGTTTATTAGGGAAGCACAAGGCTACAACTTGAGTTCAGGAAAAATACTCAGTCTTTCTCCCCAGCCCACTGTCTCTTAGCCAAGTCTCTCACAGTCTCCCCCCAGCAGTCATGTCCTTCGGTGTCTTACTCAGCAGTGCTTGTCTCTTGCATCTCTTTCCCAGCAGCACGTGTCTCTTGCAGGAG
>NW_006921598.1:13931866-13937039 GCF_000298275.1 Orycteropus afer afer
CCAAAGGAGAGGTCACTGTGAGTCAGATCCGACTCGACAGCAGTGAATTTGGTTTGGTATCACATTTAAGCCTCTAGATAACTGTATGAGAAAATTATTCTTATCTTCAGTTTATAGACTAGAAATTTGAAGCCTATAGAGTTTAATTCGTTGGCTCAAGTTAGTAAATAGCAGCTATTGTTTCCAATCTATATGGTGGAAATCTGTATGCTGGAAAGTGGATACAAACACAAATGGCTGAAAAGTGAAATATTAAACAGTGTTTTATCTGACTTTAGCGTAAAAATGATTTTCATTTCCTGCATCCCCCATTTTCTGGCTTATGTGACATAATCAAAAAACCTGGTAGACAGTTTTAATCATGACTGCTTGGTAGTCACACATGGAGAGGCTGAGAGACCTGTGTGTTAATGCCAGCAGTTGTAGGACATGGTGTTATTTTTTAGATGGAGACAGTTAATGCCCATCTCATTTGCAATTCAAAAGACATTAGGACTTTGATTTAAGTTTAGTTTCCACTAGGACAAATAGCTTGGATGTGGTGAATTAATGAAGATGTTTGAAAATATAGTTCATTTAAAACTCTTGCTTAATGGAGTGGACTTGATTAGGATAGTTTCTTTAACTTATCTTTACCCCTAGATCTGATCTTAACCCAGTAGTGGAAAATAATGACTGTTACACATTTGGAGAATTAATAGTAATTTTCCCACTGAGAATGTAGTTGGTTCTGTTTAGAGTGATTCTGCCCATTGTCATTAAGTCGATTCCAACTATAGCAACACCCATTGGGTTTCCAAGGCTGTATATCTTTATGCAAGTAGATTGCCTTATCTTCTTCCAATGAGCAGCTGGTGGGTTTGAACTGCCAATCTATTGGTTAGCAGCCAAATGCCTTACCCACTGTGCCACCAAACAAACCAAATTCACTGCTGGTGAGTCAATTCGACTCATAAGTGATGCTAAGTAGGTGTCAAATAAAGTGAAAGGCTGAGATTTTCTCTTTTCATTCAGAAACTGCCAAGGGGGGAGAAAGATAAAGAACAAAGGCAATAAGCATTAAATTAGACAAAAGCAGAGAGGTCTGCAATGTGGAATTTTATTTCTTTAGCTTTCAGATTATTTATATTTACTTAAAAAATTTTTATTGTAGTAAAATACATTTAACATAAATTTTGCCATATTGCTTTTTTCATGGTTGCCAAGGGAGGAGGGTGCATGAGGTACTGTCAGCCCATCAGCTGTGCTGGCTGCGGGTGGTGGGGAAGCCTGTGGGCCCAGAGGCGAGTCTCCTTGAGGTGCAACTAAGCCTAGGAGTTTTCTCTTTATTGTGGTAAGTTTATAGTTAACAAAACATTTTCTGTTTAAACAAACAACCTATGAGATTTGATGATGTGTAAATGTTGTCATAATAAATGTTTTCCAAAAACTTCCCATAAAGAATGGCTACAAAAAACCCCAGTAGGACCACAACTGCATATAAGAAGAGAGATACTAGAAGTTGAGTATTCAGGTCCTTAGCCTGAATTTTAAAATTTCTTCATGGCCTCAAGTGTGGCATGCAACATTTTGGTAAGGAAAGGTGGAAGGATGGTCATGAAGACAAATAAATAGAAGTAAATGAAGAAAGTTAATATTTTATTTGATGTTAATAACATCATTTCACAATATTAAATTATGTAGAAAAAATTTTTTTTGAATGCCTAATATTTTAATGGCTGTTTGATAAAGTCTGTTTAAGAAATTTTCCCATTTTAACCATTTTTAAGTGAACAATTAAATGACATTTGTTATGCAATGATATGTAACCATCACCACTTATATTCAAAAGTTTTCATATCCTTGAACAGAAACTCTACTCATAAGCAGTAACTCCTCCCACCTACTCCTTCCACCTTCTGGTGACCTCTAATCTACTTCCTGTCTCTATGCTTTTGCCTTATCTATATATTTCATATAAGTAGAATCATACAGTATTTATCATTTTAATGAAATATAATTTATGTACAGTGAAATACACAAAACTAAAGTGACATGGGTCAATGCATTTTTTTTTTTTTTTTTTGCAGTGTTCCCTCCCTTCCCCTCCTACCCCTGGCAACCAACAAAGAGTTTCCCTCCATATATAAACCTTTCCTTGATCCTCCACAACAATGAACTAATTAATACTATATTTGTCCTTCTGTGATCGACTTATTTCACTCAGCATAATGTCCTCTAAGTTCATCCATATCATGCGGTGTTTTGCAAACTCTACATTATTCTTCAGTGCTGCACAGCATTCCGTTATGTGTATGTACCATAGTTTGGTCATCCACTCTTCTATAAATCTTAGAGATAAGTCGCTTGCCAGATATGTAATTATTGGCAAATAGGAATTTGTTGCTGTCGTTTTTGTTATGTGTTTTTTTGTGGTGTTGATTTCTTTGTTCTGTATAATTTGCTATGCTGAGCTCGTTTTGTTTATGAATCATGTTATTACTTCCTTCATTGCTATTGTTTAATATTTATCATTTTATGTCTGGCTATATCACTTAGCATGTTTTCAAGGTCCATCCATATGGAAACATATATTAGACCTTCACTCCTTTTTATGGCTAAATAATATTTCACATTTTGATAAATGACTATACTACATTTTCTTTATCCATTCATCTGTTAATGGACATTTGGTTTGTTCCCATCTTTTGGTTATTATGAACAATGCTGCAATTAACATTGTACAAGTATCTGTTTGAATCCCCATTTTCAGTTCTTTTGGGTATATACTAGGAGAAGAGCTATTAGGTTATTCAGTAATTCTATGTTTAACATTTTGAGGAACTATCAGATTTTTCCACAGTGGCTACACCATTTTACACTCTCACTGGCAGTGTACAAGGGCTCCAATTTCTCCACATCTTTGCCAACATTTATTATTTTCTGGTTTTGTTGTTTTTATGATAGTCATCCTAGAGGGTGTGGAGTAATATTACATTGTGGTTTTGATTTCCATTTACTTTATTTTATTTTAAAATCTTGCTTTACATTCAACATTATGTGCAAACTTAGTTTCACTCCCCATTTACAGTGTCCAACCCTAACCCAGTCTCCTCCCCTGTGCGCCTCATATTTATGCACTCCTGTTTGTCCCACATTTCCTCAACCTTAATATTGGTCCTCTGGTGCCCCGTGGTCCATTGCTGTAAGGGATGTATTACCATAGAGTATTTGGGTGCATCATCCTGGGTTGAGTGGTCCGTGTGCACATCTTGTTAACTATTGGGCTGAGAGCCAGCCCCTGGGGGTGAGTTTTATTCCAGGTACAGAATGTATTCCAGGCCCATAGTATTGGGGTCTCATCAGACTTCCTCTGACCAGTAATTCTGGGCATTATTGAGTTTTTGGATTTTGTTTCACGTTTTTCCTCTCACTCTATCCAGGATCTCCTGTTCAATCATTTCCTGAATGGTTGGCATTGGAAACCGGGCACCACCTAGTTCTTCTGGTCTTGAGGGCCATCATGTTATAAGGCTGATTGCTTCCAATGCCCTTTTTTTATTTTTTCATTCTTCTTCTTTGCTTCTGATGCTAGGAGACCATTAGTTACATCATAGATGGCTGCTTGAAAGCTTTTACGACTTCAGTCACTACTCATCAATGTAGAATGCAGAACAAGGCTTTTATGTATTTTATTGTGTCAATTGAGTCTGGTGTCCCCCAGCACTATGGTCCTGAGCTGGTAGATCTATTGCATCTCTCTCCCATAGTGTCTGGGTTCTGTGAGGGATTACTCTGTGTCTGTCTTCCATTGTTTTTGTAATGATTGCAAGTATTTTGTATCACTGGTATCTGTGCAAGATTAACCTCAGCTGAATCTATCCTTGGTCTAGAGTATATATCTGTTCACTGAGCCACATCTGATCCTCTCAGGTGTTTATGTGTTTATCTGTAACTTGGTGTTAATGGTAATGCAGTATTGTAGACACAGTGGTTGGTATTAGCATCTGTTGTCTATCTCTTACGTGCATGATTCGGTGTCCTTCCATTTCCTAACATTATCATGGTGGTCACAGTTCCTTTCCATATATCCCTCACCATACCCATGTCCGCGTGTGGACCCCAACTAGCCCAATATTAATCCCTCCCCTTCCCTTTCTGTCCCGGTAACCTACAAAGTGAGTTCCATGTCCCAAACAAACCGTTCTTTGTCTTTTTACAGTAATGGGCTCATACAGTATTTGTCTTTCTGTGATTGACTTATTTCACTCAGCATAATGTCCTTCAGGTTCATCCACGTTGTGAGATGATTCACATATTCCTCATTGTTCTTTAATGTAGCATAATATTCCATTGTGTGCATGTACCATAATTTGGTTATCCACTCATCCATTGATGGGCATTTAGGTTGTTTCCATCTCTTTGCTATAGTGAATTGTGCTGCAAAGAACATAGGTGTCCCTATGTCTATTCATGCGCTCTCTCTCACCTCTTTAGGATATATTCCTGGTAATGGAATTGGTGGGTCAAATGGTACTTCTATTTTCAGTTTTTTAAGGAAATGCCATACTGTTTGCCACAATGGTTGTACCATTTTGCAATCCCACCAGCAGTGCACAAGAGTTCCAATTTCTCCACAATCTCACCAGCATTTGTTATTTTCTGACCTGTTGAACTTTGTTGTTATTGCTTTGCATCTCTCTAATGATTAATTATTGTGAGCAATTTCCCATGTGTTTGTTGGCTGCCAGTATATCTTTTTGCCCATTTGTGAATTGGGTTGTCTTTTTGGTGTTGAGGTGTTGTTGTTTTCTATAGATTTGGAAGATAAGACCTTTATCAGATATGCCATAGGAAAATATTTTCTCCCAATGTGTAGGTTCTCTTTTCACGAAGTCTTTTGATGCATTCATCATCACAAAGGATGTTTCAAGATCTGTCCTGAAATACAATGCTGTCAGTGATAGGATAATATCCATACGCTTACAAGGAAGAACCATTACTATGATTACTATTCAAATTTATGCCCCAATCACCAAAGCCAAAGATGAGGAAATTGAAGATTTTTATCAACTTCTGCAGTCTGAAATTGACTAAACATGCAATCAGGATGTGTTAATTATCACTGGTGACTGGAATGCAAAAGTTGGAAACAAAGAAGAATCATCGGTAGTTGGAAAATTTGCCCTTGGTA
>NW_006921598.1:13939014-13949014 GCF_000298275.1 Orycteropus afer afer
AAAAATCCTCACAACTGGACCAATGAGCAGCATCACAATAAATGGAGAGAAGATTGAGGTTGTCAAAGAATTCACATTGCTTGGTTCTACAATTGATGCCAACGTGTAGCACTAGGAAGGTCAACTGCAAAGGAACTGAGGAGCTGAGGATGTCTCCTTGAGTGCTGAGGAGCAAGGATGTCTCCTTGAGGACTAAGATGAGCCTGACACCAGCCATGATATTTCCAATCGCCTCGTATGCATGTGAGAGCTGGACAATGAATAAGGAAGACCGAAGAAAAGTTGATGCTTTTGAGTTACAGTGCTGGTGAAGAATGCTGAAAGTACCGTGGACTGCTAAAAGAACTAACAGATCTGTCCTGGAGGAAGTGCACCCGATATGCTCCTTGGAAGTGAGAATGCCTGGACTTCATCTCACCTACTTTGGTCATGTTGGCAGAAGGGACCATTCCTTGGAGAAGGATGTCATGCTTGGTAGGGTGGAGGGTCGATGAAAGAGGGGAAGGCCTTCAATGAGATGGATTGACACAGTGGCTGTGATGATAGGCTCAAGTAGAGCAGGGATCATGGGGCTGACGTGAGATCGAGCGGTGTTTTGTTCTGCTGTGCATGGGGTCGCTGTGAGTTGGAAATGACTCAACAGCACCTAAAAACAACAACAATATGATCTGTTCTTGAGAAGGATCCATGTGCACTGGAGAAGAATGTGAATTGTGCTTTTGTTGGGTGGAATGGTCTGTATATGTGTATGAGGTCGAGTCGGTTGATTGTATTGTTGAGTTCTTTTGTATCTTCGTTGAGTTTTTTTCTAGTTGACCAGTGCCTCTTTGAAATTGGTGTGTTAAAGCCTTCTACTACTATTGTTGAGTTGTCTATTTTCCCTTTCAATTAAGTTAATATTTGCTTCATGTATGTTGGAACACTTCATTGGGTGCATAAATATTTATTATAGTAACATCTTCTTTGTCAATTGACCCTTTCAACATCATATAATGTCCTTTTTTGTCTCTTATGATGTTTTTCACCTTAATGTCTATTTTATCAGAAATTAATATTGCCACTCCTGCTCTCTTTTGGTTACCATTAGCTTGGTATATTTTTTGTCCATCCCTTAATTCTTAACTTTTTTTTACCTTTGTGTCTAATGTGGGTCTCTTGCAGGCAGCATATTGATGGGTCTTCTTTTCTTATCCAGCCTGCCACTCTCTTTCTCTTGATTGGTGCATTTAGTCCATTTGCATTGAGTGTAAATAGCAATAGGTATGAATTGGTTGCTGTCATTCTATTGTTTTTTTTTGTCATGTTGTTGGTGTTTCCTTGGTCCATATACTTTTCTGTGCTGAGTTCGATTTGTTGTCAAATGCTTTCTCCCTTTTCTTCTTTATTGTTGGTTTTGTACTTATTAAACTCATATGTTTTCCTACCTTCTGGATTTGCTTAGGGAGATTGTTAATTTTCTCTGTGGATACCTTGGAGTACATTCTTGTCTCTACATTTTTAGAACAGTGCATACTGTGAAGACATTGTCCTGTTTTCCTCTCCATTTGGAAGTTTGTACCTAGAAGTTTTATTCCCTCTGATAGGTTAGTTGCTGTTGTCATATGCTGATTGACTTCCTTTGTTTTTAGTGTACAATGTTTTATGGTCTTATTTTGAGTATCTATTTCTGATTTGGTTTTAGTGTTGATGCCTCGTTTCCTGATTTTGTTGATCTCTGTTGTGGGTTCTCTATTGGGAGGACCTCCTTAAGCATTTTTTGTAGGGTTAGTCTGGTTTTCACAAAATCCCATAATTTCTGTCTGTCTGAGAATGCCTTGATTTCACCCTCATATTTGATGGATAAGTTGGCTGGATATAAGATTCTTGGTGGAAGTTCTTTTCCTTCAGTGTTTTATATATGCCGTCCCATTGCTGTCTTGCCTGCATGGTTTCTGCTGACTAATCGGAGCTCAGCCTAACTGTTTGATTATTATAAGTAATATTTCTTTTGTCCTGGACAGCTGTCAAAATTTTTTCTTTGTCTTTGGTTTGATAAAAGTTTGATTGTAATATGCCTTGGTGTTTTTCTCTTGGGATCTATCTTGTGTGGGGTTCTATGGGCTTCTTGGACAAATTATCTTTTTTTCCTTCATGATATGGGGGAAGTTTTCTGTTAGCAGGTCTTCCACAATTTTCTCGGTGTTTTTTTTTTTTTTTTTTCGGAATTTCAATGAGCCTATGTTGTTTTTTTCTTATGTCATCCCATAAGAATAATAATTCTTAGGTTCTTTTCATTTCTCTTAAATCTTTGTTCTGATTTTTCTTCATACAGGCTGGTGTCCAGGGATTTGTTTTCTAGTTGGGATATGCATTCTTCAGATAGTTCTAACCTACTATTTTGTGCTTCTATGTTGTGTATGCTTCTGTGTTGAATAATTCTGTAATTTTGGTATTCATCTTATGGATTTCTGACTGCTGTTTTTGTATGAGTTCTGATTGTGCATTAATCTTGTTATTTTGTTTTTGGATGATTTTCCTGAGTTCCTCCAGGGAACTGTCTCTGTTCTCCTTGCTTCTGTTTGGGATTTTCTTAGACTCTTGTGAAACTCCATAAACATATCTTCTAAATTCCTTCTCAGATAATTCTACTGCCTCCTCTTCTCTATGTTTAATGAGACCTTTGTTTGTGGTTTTGCTTCTAATGCCTTGTCCTGTTTTTTTGTCTGATTTGAGGTTACCTGTTGTTTCCTAGACATTTTGAGGTTGTCTTTAACTGTTGGTTATGTATTAATTTGTTTTGTCTTGGTTTTATGATTTAATATTTTGAAAAGGTGAAGCTGGTGTATTTTATTTGTTTAGTTATTAATTCAGGTGTGCTGGGTTGCTCTGCAGTTTTCTTTGTGATGATGGAATCAGTGTGTGGAATGTGGATATGGGTTTCTGTTTGCTGTAAAGAGGGTTTAGAATTTGAACTGGGAGGTAATATGATGGCTGAATGTGGTTTGTTCTATTGGATGAGTGGTGGTATTGTTGGAGAAGGTGGGAGTGTAAGAGAGAAAGAAGGAAAGCTCCATGTTGCTAGAGTAGGTTTCTAGGGCTTTGAATGGGCTGCTAATGATGACATTGTAATGTTATTCATAGGCCTACAGCTCAATTCCAGCAAAGATGCCAGTTGTTAGAGGGTTGCCATTTTCTGACAGGCTCAGACACATGTAAAAACCCCATTCCTGAGGCTTCTCAGAGCCAAAAAGTCAACCCAAGACAACAGCCCAGCTCTGTGTTCCACTTCAGGAGTTCCTCTCTGGGCCTGCCCACCCACAGCACCAAAGATCTGCTCATTCTCAGCAGCAGGACCAGGCCAGTGCCCATGCAACCTGTAGTTCCAATTTTAGTGACAAAGTCAAGCACAGGCTCTTCAGTACCACTAAGCTGACCCAAGCCTGATCGGTGTTCCACTGCAGGGGCACCTCCCCGGGCCTGCCCTCTTGTGGCCTCAATGGACTCTCTGCTCAGGCATGGAGCTGGCCATGCCTGTTTGCACCTAGCTGACCCAAGTTACTGATAAAATCAGGTGCTGAAGGTAGATCCTTGGGGTGATCGCTGGTATGCTGGTGGGGTTGCTGGTATACTGGTGTGGTGTGTCTTCTTCCTTAATCCAGGGAGGTCTCAGATGGCCTTTCTTGCCTGCCAGTCAGCATTCCCCCAGGGAGGTCTCCAATGGCCTTTCTCACCTGCCTGTTGGTGCTCCGCAGGATGATCTTCTGATCTTGTTATTTATCCCCTGCCCCCGTCCCTTTCTCCTTTCTAATTCTACTCCCCTGAGTTTGGTGCACTCTGACTCAGTGAGCTGTTCAGAGGACCATAATCCCTAGTTCAAACTGCTGTACCTAGTTTTTCAAACACTAAGATGCTAGAGGGAAATAGTGTGGTGATTACTGATGAGACTCCATCGATTTTCATTTACTTTTAAAATGAGTTTAATCTGGGCTATAACTTGTCTGGAGACATTGAAATTCAAATGGTTCTATCTAGTTAAAAATGAAAGGAATAAAGCGAAAAAGTGATGGAATATAACTCTAACATCCTTTCTACAATCTTCAGTCTTCCCTTTTACTCCCCAAAAGAAGATGAAGATGGGGAAAAAGAGGAAAAAGAAAAAAGGAAGGAATAAGATGGAAGGTTTGCTTTAGTATCTTGACAATATTAAGAATTAAAGAAAAAAAGAAAGCTAACATTTATTAAATTCTTACATTGCCGCCGCCCACACTCTTTTAAGCACTTCACCTATGAAGAACTTGAGAATAGGTTAAATAACTTTGCCTGAGATGAATCTGGCATGAAACACAGACATTCTAGTTCAGAGTGTGTACTATAAGCCTCACTATTCTCTTGCTTCAATAGTGCCAATAAGAGTAATTGTTAATAGGTCTTTCTGTGTGCTGTGAAAGGCATGATTATCCCCATTTTAACAAGGACACCAAATCTTTGAAAAATTAACTGACTAGCTAGCTTAAAATCAAACAGCACAGTTAATGGAATGTGGATTTTAGCGAAGTCTGTCTAATTTCAAAATCTCTGCTTTAAGTTCTATGCTGTCTAAAATTCAAGGTCAAAGTGGTCACCAAGTAGCTTTTCAGAAAGAAGTTTCAAATTTCTGGCCTTATAATACAGTGCCATGGCCAGGAGACCTGGTTTGCCTAACAGCTAAAGTCCTTGGAAGCTAGTCTGGGTGCTTGTGATCAGGTAGGTGGTGGTGGTGTTGTTACTTGCCCCGACTCATAATATGCCATTGCATTATAGTTCAGTCCTTAAGGGTAATAGTTTACATTTTCCTGAACATCTCTCTTTTTCTCCCATTTTCCCAGCTCCTCATTATTCTCTTTCTTATTTGGACTCTTTATTTTCTTTCCTCCCTTCTTTCCCTTCTCTCTCAATAATTTCAATTAACAATTAACAATTAATTAGCCATTTTTAAGTGGATTTATTTTCCCCTTAAAATGTAATATCTCTTTATTACCCAAGATACCCTTTACAATGTCTTCATGCTATCCATATTTGTCAGTTGGCACATTAACAGTGTAAAGTACACCTTTAAGGTTTTTTTTTTTTTTAATTACTATTTTTAATTTTAAATCACTGGTTTAGTGCAGGGAGCTCTGGTGGTGTAGTGCCTAAGGCACTTGACAACCAACCAGAAAGCTGGTGGTTCAAACCCACCAGCCCCTCCTCGGAAGGAAGCTTGGACAATCTACTTCCATAGTGATACCGCCTCAGAAACCCAAGTAGAGGTTGCTAGGGGTTGGAGATGACTTGACAGCAGTGAGTTTTATTTTGTCATTTAGTGCAATGATTGCCGAGTGGCTGATCATTAGATTACCTGGAGGAGATTTAAAAATCTAGACCCTGGGCCCTCTGTGGTGATTCTCATTCAGAGGATCTGAAAAGGGGCTAGGAATCTGTGCATTTAAAAAACACGTTAGGCAATTCAGATAATTAATTTGGGTTTGGTAGCCATCATTCAAATGAATTCTTGGCATGTTGTTATTGTGCCAGAGAAGATCAATAAGAAAGAATGAATAGCAGCTGCTCAGGGGGATCTCTCAGAAAGATCACCTCTGGGGATTCCCATTTGGAAACTTTGCTGTTTCCCTTTTATTTGCACCATGCTTTTTTTTTTTTTTTTCTGTTTTCTTCATTGCTTTTTCTTTCTGCATGTATCATTAATGATTTGTATTATGCAAGATCTTAAAGCACACAACTAACTATGAACTAAGTTTTATGATTTAATTAGCTGCATTTATTGGACTCAGGTTCCAGATTATAAATGACTCACACATTCCTACATCAGTTGCAAATATCAATCAGCTATTTAATTTACTATGTGTGTGTGCTGGTCGTGTTTGGTACCAACAATATAAAGAACATTGAGGTCTGCCCTCAAGGAATTCAGGGTGTACTTTACTTGTTAGATCATTAAACACATTATCTCCTAATGTTGTCATATTATTGTTGTTGTTGTTATTGTTATTATTGCTGCCATTGAGTCAACTCCAGACATGGCGACCTTATATATAACAGAAAGAAACATTGTCTAGTCCCATGTTATCCTCACAGTTTCCAATATCTTCAAGTCCATCATAGTGACTACTGTGCCAGTCCATCTTACTGAAAGTCTACCATGCCTACTTTACCAAACATGATGTTTTCTTTTAGTGATTGATTCTTCCTGATGATGTGTCCAAAGCAAGAGAGTTGGATAGTGTCCTGTTTTGTTCCATAAGGTTTTCATTGGCTGATTTTTAGAAGTAAGTGTCAGGCCTTTCTTCCTAGTTTGTCTTAGTTTGGAAATTCCATTGAAACATGTCTACCATGAGTGACCCTGCTAGTATTTGAAATATTGTAGCACTGCTTCAACATCATAGCAACAAGCAAGCTATCACAGTATGACAAGCTGACAGATGGGTGATAGACTATAGTATTATCTTAAACAAAATCATACCATAGGAGCTTTATTATATTTTTGGTCTTTTGACTTTTGTTACCCTATCTCTGGGGACAGACAGTCACTGGTAAGGCTATGTCTAATATAGGGGTCAGTTGCCTAGGTTCCGTGGCTTACCGTCTCCCTTGTGGCTGCCATATTGAGACACTGACATGAGTTCCTCAGCTGCCTTCCCATAGCACAATTGCAGCAAAAGTGGTAGAACTGTGACATTCCACTTCTCAAAGGTATAGCTAAACAGGATCCTCCTTAAATAAATAAGACTTTACACCCAATTAAAATCAACCTTTATTTGCTTTCAGGTTTCCAATGAGATTGTGCAGCTTTTGTCAAGATAGGGGATAACATTGCTGAGTGGCCTCAAAACCAAAAAAACAAATTCACTGCCATCTAATTGATTCCAACTCATAGAGACCCCACTAGGTTTCCAAGGCTGTAAATCTTTATAGAAGCAGATTGCCTCATCTGTCTTCTACAGAGTGGCTGGTGAGTTTGAACCACGGACTTTTTGGTTAGCAGCCAAATACCTTAACCACTACACCACCAGAACTCTTTGTTGAGTGGTCTAAGACGAAATATTTTAGTCATTTAAACATGATATGTAATCCTTTGGTTTAAAAAAAAAAATGCTAAGTAAGGAACAGGGCTCTTTCTTTTTATGCAAATTCACTGCTGTATAGAAGATCCATTAAGGATAACATTAAAAAAAAGATCACTAGTTTTTAAATTTGCTTTGCATCTATAAGAGGAGGTAGAAACAATTTCTATAATTTTGAGAAGAAATTAAAGGAAATTTGCAAAATATTAGTTCAAGTTCTCTATTGTTCTTTGACTTATTATCCATTTGTTTCTTTCTTCAATTATTTCTTAAATAATTCATCAAATATTTATTATGTTCCTGGAATTATAGAATGAGTAAGACACTATATTTGTTCTCACGTAGCTCAGAGTCCTCAATGAAAAGGACACATAAGCCAATAGTAGTAGCACAGTGTGATGAGTGTGTCTGGAATGAGGAGCTTGGAAAATGAATGCCCAAACACCTGGCTGGGGTAGGGTGTGGCCTTAGAGGAGGAAACACTGGACTGAGACAGAGAGACTAGGCTGAAAGACTAAGTCAAATAGAAAAGAGGGAGAAGGGCATTTCATTCAGAGGGAATAACACATAAATGCATCACATTCCCCAAAATCAAGTCACTGCTTAAGTCTTGCTTAACTTTCATCTGCCCTTCTCTTTACATCCTTATGAAAGTTAGGGTTGCCAGAGCAACACATAATTCTTCAGGCTGCAAAGGTAAGAATGAAACATTCTGTACCTCTGAGGTCTAATGAAACCTCCCAGGTTGGGCCCAGCCAGATGTGGAGGAGGAGGCACACACCTTCTTTCTATGTAATCTGCATTTCCAGGACTGTATTCCTGGCATTAAATAGGCATCAAATGTGTACTTGTTTAATTTTATTGAATTTATTTGATAGTTTTGTCTTTTTCTTATGATGCTAACCAGTTGCCGTGAGTTGATTTAGACTCAAGGTGACCCCATGTGTTTCAGAGTAGACCTGCGTTCAACTAATTCACCACCACTAAGACATCTAAACAATATCACTGTTACTTTCTCCTAGAAGATGAAAAAGCCATATGCCTTTGCAACTGAAGACACACATCCATTAAGGAAGTCTTTATTGGGTACCTGCTTCATAATGGGTTAGAGAGGCTGTCTGTGGTCAAGTGTGGTAGAGTTCTTACCAAGATGATTGCAAAACACCTCCTATCCCCATAATCATTCCTCCTTGCAATGTGACTCTGCCACTCCTCCTGTCAAGAAGTGAGGTCTATGTCTGCTCCCTTTGAATCTGGACTGGCCTCCTGACTTGCTAGACTGATAGGATCCAGAAGTGCCATGCAACATTCTACATTCAGGTTTATGCCTCAAGAACTGTGCTGTGAAGCTCATGCTCTTACCCTTTAGGAATGCTGCCAAAAGAGAAAGTTTCAAATAGCCTATTAGAGACACTCAGACCACTGGACAGACAATGTCAACTTTCAGATATTCAAGTGAAGCTGTCTTAGACTATGTAGCCTGGGTGAAGTTCCTGATGGCTACAATGTATGAGTGACTCCAACCAAGACCAGCAGAACCTTTTAGCTAAACCTATGACAAATTGCTGACTCATGGAACTGTGAACAAGTATGAAATTGACTTGACAACAATTAAGAACAACACCACCACCAAAATAAGAACACTAAATTTTAGGATGTTTTGTTATACCTCAATAAATAACTGATACACTGATGATTTTTATCTGTGCAAATCTCAGTGTGTGACACTAAGATGGAACCAGAATCTATGACCTTGCCTTCTCAGATCTTTGCCATACCCAGTGGGATGAATTGTAAGAAGGCAGCTGGTCATTTATTCTTACTCAAAAGCTTATTATTTGCATTTGAACTGAAAGGAGCCCTGTTCTCCAGGACAGAATCACTTTAAAGCTCTTTAGGAAGAGGAATAGGAGTCCATCACACACAGCCAAATAGAGCTGTATTCTATTAAATAGAGTAATAGAGATGAAAAGCTGAAGGGACCTGGGAAATCATTTAGGCCAACTTCTCGTTTTCCATTCCAGGGAGATGAAATAATTGGCCCAAGTTCTCTCAGCTTTTTAGCGGCACAGTCATGACAAGGATTCTAATCTCCTCACTACTAGTTTAAAATGTTTTTCAGTTGAACATATAAATTGGAAATTTTAGACTTGAATGGCTTTTTAGTAAGAGATAAGAGTAATCATTTCAAAGTATGGTTTTGGACTCACAAGCAGGGCCTTCAAAGACAAAAGAGCCTCTGGAAACAATGGGCCATAAGGATAAGTGGGCATAGACAGGAATAAGACACAAGAGAGTTTTATTGGAGAGATGTGACTATAATATTTTGTATTGTAATCAGGATGTGGCAAGTATTGGCATATGTTGTTGCTGATGAGAAGTATTCTGTCAGTCTTGTTGTTACTCCTTTAGAGGTGATCTATCTTTTCTCTCTGGTAACTTTCAAAATTTTCTTTATTTTTGAAAGCTCTGCAGTTGTAGTTTCACAATGTGTAGATTTACTTTTGTTTTATTTATCTTATTTAATTCTTTTTTTTTTTTTTTTCCTCTGACATCATACACCTTTCTAACCTGGAAAATTCTCCATTACCTCAAAGCTTCCTCTTCCTCATTCTCTTTAGGCCTATTCTAAAGCATCTATTAAACCTATATTAGAGAGTTTCATTCTGGCTGCCATGTTTCAAACATCTTTTTCGTGATTTCTATGTCATTATCTACCTATAAAGAGGTTCTGTGTGATTTCTTGAGATCTTTATTCTAATTCATGTATTGTTTCTTCATCTGAGTCTAGTCTATTTTTTAACCTGTTTGTTGAGTTATTTTTGATGACTCAATTTTTCACTTCTACAAATTTTCACTTGGTTGATTTTCAAATCAACCTGTTCTTATTCATTTTGTACCATTTTGAAAATTACATTTTA
>NW_006921598.1:13950913-13956608 GCF_000298275.1 Orycteropus afer afer
TAGTGATACTGCCTCGGAAACCCAAGGAGGGGTCACTATGAGTCAGGTGTGACTCGACGGTACACAACAACAACAATAACAGGTAAGAAAAACCCTAAAATCAAAGTAATGTCTGTTATTAATTTTTCTCTTTGACATCTCCATGGTTATGGATTCTCTTTTCATCTCTGGCATATGAAGATGTCCATTTCTTTAGAGCTCAGCTATGCCTTTAACATGGAGAAACAAATGCATATATTCCCTTTGTATTTTGAATGAGAGTACAGATTCTTGCATGAGACAGCTGTCATCTTAAGGAAGTGCCACAGATCCTTTGTTTATACTGTTTACTTTCTCCAAAATGCCCATCTCATCCTCTCCACACACCCTTGTGTCATCTTCCAGTTACTTCCATTTCTTGTGATTTCAGTTCAAACATAACTTACTCCAACCTCCATAAGATTAGGGATATGCCCATTGCTGTTCATCATAGTATCTTTCACTTGCACAATGCCTGACATAACATCAGTGCTTAATAAATATTTGTTGAAAGAATAAATGAATAAATGAGTTTTTTATTTTTGCAATCAGATGATATGTAAATTTAAAAAATTAGTTCTCATTTAGTTCTACTTGTCCCCACATAGGAACAAATAAATATTTTACATGGGAAAAATAAATATTTCAAATGCCAAAGACTAAAATAAATGAATAAAACTTAGTGTCAGTAAATCAAAGCCTACCATTATAATTTGTGTTTTTAAATTTTTGACAACCATGAAAGAACTCTATAATGTTTATGACATTGTGTCATTGTGGTACAGTGAATTATTTGATATGGCTTTTCTAGCCATAGTCTTTGTAACTCCCACCAGATTACTGGATGGGACCATGCAAATAAGTTGTGTAGAATTCTAATGTTGGGATTGGTTAGTTTTGTCACTCTGCCAGGCTTAACATAAGCGCCTTCCTAGAGGCAGAGAGGGAGATCTCACTGTCATTAAGAGAAGAGCTGGAGGTGAAGTAGAGTGCATCCTGGGACCCAAGATCCCTGCACTGGACCTCCTTGGCAGAGACATCAGCCAGAGAGAGATGCCTTGGCAGTGAGAGACATTGTCAGAAAGATGGTCACAGTGGAACTAAGAGGAACAAGACAGAGCGGCAGGCTTACCAGATCCATAGAGCAAGAAAGCTGAGCACCCTTGGGCAGGAGGCTTGCTGATGCAGTGGGGTGCAGCTAGGTATACTATTTGCAGAGCTGAAAGAGCTTTGAAACACTTGCCCAAGCAGGGCAGAGGCCAGGCTGAGAGGCCAAGGGCTGAGAGGCATGCCAGAGGGCGTACAGAGGGGAGGCTGTCTTAATCGAAGAATTGTATCCTGAGAACATTCCTGAGCCTGAATTGTAGTCTGTTACTTCCCTAATAAACCCCATAATCGGGAGTATTGTCTGTGAGTTCTGTGTGGCCATTGCAATAAATTATCGAACCAGCAGAGAAGTAGTGACTGTGGTAGAAGGGACAGTTGGTGTCAGAATTGGTAAAAGGGGGGAGGGTGGCAGCATGTCTGGCCTCATAGGAATAAGCCTTGACCTGCTGATGGTGATTCTGTCTTCCTCTTGTGATGTTAGAGGAGGTCAGATGATGCCACATCCATGCACTTTTAGCAGTCATTAACATATTTTATTTTATAGATTGAATTGTAGTGATTAGGAGAATTACATGTGATTCAAATCTAACAACCTCCACCGTGCTCCAAACTTGAAATTGAGGAGTAACCAATCTATTCTAGGTGCCCTCTAGGAAATGTAAGAGTGAGGGTAGAAGGATTAGTTGAGATCTAGCTCACAAAATAAAAACATGGACAAGTCTAAGAATACTCTTAATTGGCTCCCAAAGCTTTCTTTCTTTCTTTTTCTTTAATTAATAGCCACAGAATCAACAGACCTAGATAAACTGGTGGTAGAGTTGATGAGTTTGAATTTAGATTCAGATCTTCACAAAAGTAGCCCTTGAGTTGAAGAACATGTTTTAAATTAAGTCATGAACAGTTATTTTAGCTTTGTAGGAAGGAAAGCTGCTATAACCTGTCTCCTTGTAGCGCAGTGCCTAAGGCATTTGATTGCTAACCAGAGGGCTGGCGGTTCAAACCCACCAGCCACTCCTTGGAAGGAAGGTTGGGCAATCTACTTCCGTAGTGATATTGCCTTGTAAACCCAAGGAGGGGTGGCTATGAGTCTCGGCACATAACAACAACAAGAACAGCCTAATTAAGTTGTTAACTACCTATTGCTCCAACTAAGCATTTATTACCTAGGTAATGGTGTGGAGTGTTCCCCAGGAACACTTCTCCACTAAAGTCTTCTTTTACCTTCTTTGAGTACAATTTCTTTCCACAGGCTATGACTGAGCAGCTCTTCAGATCAGAGCATCTACTTAGAGCTACAGGAAAAGGGTGACATCAGTGCTTAATTCCAGCCCTCAAAGAGTTACAAGGGTCTGTAGATAAGCCACAGGCCTAAGAAAAACTGAAGGATATAAAGAACCATATTTAGATGACAGGTACAAGTAGTTAATACAAGAGAAGCTTCGAGGCTACTTATGGTTAAGAGTCAAATGAGTGTTTTAGATAACGAACATGGCTCTGAATTGTATTCCCTGGGTAGTCACATAGTTCTTCCCTCTTGAAATTAGAAACCATTTTCTTTTGTAGGTTTTACGGCACTAAGTTTGTTAACCTTTCCTAATGGGTTATATTTTTCTTCCTTTAATCCTCTTCTGAGAGAAAAAATGAGACAATACATTATATATATATGCACATGGCACCATAATAAATCCTTCATAAATATTAGTTCATCCTTCTGGAATCTTCTTTCTCTGCATTCTTTCAAAAGAGCTACCTAAAACTGGTAGCTCTTAGGCTTCTCCTGGGTAGAGAATCAAACTGACAGCTAGAGCTGAGGAGAAAACCAAAACCAAACTCACTGTTGTCAAGTCCATTGGACTCATAGTGAACCCTCCTTGGGTTTCCGAGGTGGTATCTCCAAGGAAGTAGATTGCTCAACCCTCCTTCCAAGGAGTGGCTGGTGTGTTTGAACCACCAGGCTTCTGGCTAGCAGTCAAATGCCTTAGACAACCTAGAAAGGAAAAGGGTGGGAACTGAGGAAATAGAGCAACTGCAGGAAACTTGTGTGCATTTAGCCTGCAAATACAAGTATACGTTTAATGTCTGGTCTTTTTGTTGCTTGACAGCATATGTATCCTTGGTCCCAGTATTTTCAAAAGGAAGGGTTGCTGTGAGTCGGGTCCGACTTGATGGCACATAAAAACATTATTATTATTATTAAAGGGAAAGCAGCTCTCCTTTTATTTTTTCCCTGTAATGGTTCTAAAGATCCCAAACCCAGTCTCTATAGCACTGAAGCACAGGTGGCATACAGGCAAGTGAGGCAGAGGCCATGGCTCTGAAGACCAGCTCTGTGGCTTTGTTTAGCCAGCAGGTGGTGGCAGTGTCTAGGGTTGCAGAGTTGAATTGCTTCTGCCGCCCAGGCGGGCAGAACAGCAAGTGGGAAGCACGTTCCGTTCACAGCCTGCTCACTTCCTCTTGCCGCTGCCGCCAGCTTCCTTCGGCTTCCCCCAGCAGCCCTATCAGTGGCAGCAGAAGCAGCAGTGGTAAAACAGGTGACCAGATGCAGTCTCCCATAAGCCTTTAATATGGCGTTCACGCAACATCCAAATCATATAATGTCCTATTTCACAGAATGTATCTTAGATGCTAAGCATCACCTACCTGAAAATAACTGGAAAACTGATCAGTAATTTACTGCTCCCCCCAAAAAACCCAAACACACTCTATCAAGTCCATTCCAACTCACAGCAACCCAAGGCTGTAAATTTTTATGGAAGCAGACTGCTCTCTCTTTCTGCTGCAGAGCAGCTGGTTGGTTCAAACCACTGACCTTTTTGTCAGCAGCCACATGCCTTAACCACTATACCACCAGAGCTCCTTAGTCCAGTGCCAATTTAAAAAAATCAGTGGCACGAGGACTGTGGCAATAAATAAGTTAATGGGTAGATTACAGGTGGAGTAGGCAGAGATTCTGTCAGACTACAGGTTTGTGACAGATTTGAACAAATTAGAAATAAAATCTTATCTTTAAATAAGTCTGTTGACAGAGTATGTAAATTGGGGTGTTGGAGCTTAAACGCAGAGAATTCATTTACTTTAGGGATGTGGTCTGCTTTTAGTATATAAGAAGAAGCTTTGAGAAAGGTCTCTGAGCTTTTTGGCACATCTGGATCCTGCGTTTGGCCGAGTCTTCATCTCAGTGGCCTGCCGTGTTCTCTGCCCATGTTAAGACTGTTTCTGGGTTTGAAATAGTGGCCTGCCATGTCGCTTCATAATCTTGGGACTCTGCCATTTTACTTGTTGACTTTGGGTTTGACAGCCTCAGTAGCCAGTTTAGTTAAAACTATTTCAAAGTCATGCCAAAAAAATTGGCAATGCTGCTCTTTTAATCTTTCCTTTGATGTAAATTCTTGAATTTAAAAATAGTTTTGGTTAAGCCAGAGTTGGAGGTCTAATGAGTGTCTACCTTTGGTGATTTTCTTTTTCCTTCTTTTTTATTCAAAATTTAGACAAAGGGAATACATTTTTTCAATATGTTTTCATTTTTTCAACTACTTGTTGCCTTGGATTGTTTGATGCAATGTAAGAATAAATGAATAAACACAGTAAAATACTGGGAAGTACAAAGGTAAGTATTTTAGACAAGTTGCTTGGTCCTTCTGGGCTTTGATTCAAACACTGATAAAGTGAAGGAGTTGGATTCAGTGGTCTACAAGTTCCTTCCAGCTTTAATCTTTCATTTCAAAGAATAATGCTTGATATTCCTAAAGTGATAGTCAGAAATTGCCATGGTTCTTGAAAGCTATGATGCAGATCAATGCCATCTGTAGTGTAATAAGTAGCAATGGTGTCATTTTTAGGAGCTTTGAGAATTCCTTCTACCAAAAATTTCTTCCCCTCACAACTTCTATGGTGCCTAACATTTCCACCACTGACCTTACTTTTGTTAAGTAGGGTGGAAAACTCAAATTGCCTACCCATTTCCAGGAAGGAAATGTAAATGGAGAGGTTTGGGAGGGAAGAAGAGGAAGGATTGAGAGGGTGAACAGAGGAGGGAAATGTCCTTTTAAAAGGAGGAGGTTGCTACTCACCTCCAGCTTGTTGTTGCTGTCCAGTATTATGGGGTTGAGGATGCCAGACTGTCTAAATTTTCCAGATGCACTAGGTATTCTGATTTTCTGTGAAATCTTCTAATTTTAAAATGTGGGATCAACCTCATTTGAGCCGAACAAACATATCTGTCTTAGTTACTTAATGCTGCTAAAACAGAAATACAAGTGAGCAGCTTTAACAAACAAGTATTTTCTCACAGTTTAGGATGCAAGAAGTCCAAATTCAGGGTACTGGCTCTAGGGGAAGGCTTTCCCTGTCTGCTTTGGGGTAAAATCCTTATTTCTTTGAGCTTCTTCTCTTTGGTGATCTCCATGTGGTATGAGTCTTTCTCCATTTATGCTTCTTTGCTCAATCTGCTCCTTTTATATCTCAAAAGTGATTTGTTTAAGATATACCTTACACTAATATGGCTCATTGGGAGCTCTGGTAGCATAGTGCCTAAGGCATTTGACTCTTAACCAGAAGGCTGGCAGTTCAA
>NW_006921598.1:13960998-13967222 GCF_000298275.1 Orycteropus afer afer
TTTATATTTAGTTGGTGATTATATGTTAGAGTGACTTGCCCACAATTTTCATTTTCTTTGTGTTGTTTGTATGTTATATATTCAGGCAGGGTACTATGCTGTGCTCCTCTATTCACTAGTTGACAGCACTTATACACTCACCACATGTCTTCTTTCCTTTGTCAGTCTCTTGTATGTCCTTGCTGACCTTGACAAACAGAGCCTGTTCTTAGGTCCCTGGAATCTGAATGAGAATGCTATCAGTTTAAAATCCAAAATGGTTGCCACTTGTAAACATTCAAAATGGCTGCACCCTTGGTCACTTTAAATATCCAAAATGCCTGTCACTTGTAAATAATCAAAATGGCTGCACCCTTTGGACAGCAGAGAGTCCACAGCTCGGGTTGTCTCCCTCCTTGCTGTTTCCCTTCCTAGTCATAGGCCACCAGAACAGTTGTTCCTGCAGCCCTTGGTGACTGGGACTGATCTTTAGGTCAATTCTCAGGTCCCAACACCACTTGGAAATATTCACGTTGTTGGTCTCGTCAGAGTAGCTGACAGTCCGCAGCTCTGACTGTCTCCGTACTCACTGTTTTTGTTCAGGTTTTTCCACTAGCCGGTGCCTAATCTACTTCTGTATAGTTCCTTTCAAAGCTCAGGGTTCCAGGATTATCTTCTGTATCTCTGTCAATTGGTTTTTCTTTTCTTTGTTGAAGAGAGTCTGTGTCGCTTGTCTGCCTATTCCTCCATCTTACCGGAAGTCTCCCTTCCACCTTCTTTTGATGCTTCCTACATTGTTCAATATTTTGCCCACAGAATCCTTCAATATTGCAAGTCAATGCTTGAATTTTTTCTTTAGTTCTTTCAGCTTGAGAAATATGAAGCATGTTCTTCTCTTTTGGTTTCCTAACTCCAAGTCTTTGCACGTTTCATTTCAATACTTTATTTTGCCTCTTGAGTTACCCATTGAAACTTTCTGTTCAGCTCTTTTACTTCATCATTTCTCCCATTTGCTTTAGCTACTCTCTGTTCAAGAGCAAGTGTCAGGGTCTCTTCTGACATCCATTTTAGTCTTTTTTTTCCTTCCCTATCTTGTAATAGTCTTTCCCTGTCTTTTAACAAGCATGCTTTTGGAATAGGGGGAAAAAATCAAACAATAAAAAAAAAGAAGGTTGTAGCATTTAGCATCTCCTACAGTTTTCAAGTAGAGGCACATCGTGGGTTTGTTTGCTTGGAAAAAAGGAAGAGATACGAGTGCTGCAGAAGCTGGGCTGGAAAGGTATATGATACATATATCTGGTGAACAACATTTGTAATTCCAATGACTACTAATAGTGTCATGAAGGTTTAAAAAAAAGTTTCAGCCTTTTTTTAAAGAGAATACCATACTACTCACATTAGTTTTTATTACAATCAGATATTTGCACCCAAATTTATAATATAGTTCACACATTGACAAACAAACTGCTTAGTGATTCATACTAATAGGAATATATCTGAAGATGTGGAATTTTGAATAAATGTTCTTGTTAAAAAAAAAAAAAAATGCTTTTGTGAATTTAGCTATACCCCTGAGGAGCAGCAGATGAATTAAAATCAGTAACACAGTTACTGAATGCTCCAAACAAAGCAAGTAGAGAATTTAATCTAACAGTTGAAAATAAGGCATAATCCACCAGGAAGAAATAAAAGGCAAATGAAAATAAAAGATCTAAACACCTGTTTATTAGAAAACATGTCACAAAGCAGAATGAGTGGTTCCAAATGCATTGTAAAGACCACAATTGTTACAAGAATTCAGAGGAGGGTTCAGTGAGTGAAAGTCTGGCTCTGCCTTTAACTTTGAGGTAGTTTGTTTAATCTCTTCCCATTTGTATTCAGACAAGGACATTGGGGCCAGTGACTTCCAACAGTTCTGTCAGCATTACCACTTTCTAATTCACTGATCCCTGGAAAAGCTTTATGAAGAAAGTGTTTGGTGTGAAAAGAATTGACTGGGGAAGGGAGATATGTATCAGATGAACATAGCTGACCCCCAACTCTCGATACTCTAAAAAATTTACAACATCACCACCTCCACACATCCACCATCATCATTTCTTTCTTTTTAAAATTATTATAAAATATTATAAACAGAAACAAAGACTAGTACAATGAACCCCCATGTGCCCATAACCTAGCTTCAAAAACTTATCAACTAATGGCTAATCTTCTTTCTTTCTTTTTTAAGTCCATCCACCCATATCAAACCTGTCTCTTAATTATCCATCTATTTTCCCTCTCTTCCCTTCCCCCCCGCCCATCCCTGGTAACTAACAAAGAAAATTTCCTTTCCTGTGTAAACCTTTACTTGAGTTTTTACAATAATAGACTCAGAGTATTTGTCCTTCTGTAATCAACTTATTTCACTCACCATAATGTCCTCCACATTCATCCATATGATGAGGTGATTAGCTGATTCTTCATTACTCTTCAATGTTGCATAGTATTTCATGCTGATTCTTCATTATGCTTTAATGTTGCATAGTATTCCATTGTGTGTATGTACTATAGCTTGATTATCCATTTGTTTGTTGAGGGGCACTTAGGTTTTTCCATCTCTTTGCTGTTGTGAATAGTGCTGTGATGAACATGGGTGTGCATATATCTATTTGTGCCCCAGGTCTCATCTCTTTATGATATATTCCTAGTAATGGGATTGCTGAATCAAATGGTATTTCTATTTCCAACATTTAAAGGAAATATCATACCATTTTCCATAGTGGTTGTACCATTTTACAGTCCCACCAGGAGTATATGAGAGTTCCAATCTCTCCACACCCTTTGCAGCATTTTTTTTTTTTTAATGTCCTGTTGAACTTTGCTATTATTGCTGGAGTAAGACAGTATCTCATTGTTTTGATTTGCTTGTCTCTAATAGCTAATGATCATGAGCATTTATTTCTTCATGTGTTTATTGGCTGCCATATCTTCTTTAGTGAAGTGTCTGTTCATATCCTTTTCCATTTTTGAATTGGATTGTCTGTCATTTTGATGTTGAGGTTTTGAAGTTTTCTATAAGTTTTAGAGATGAGTTGTTTGTCGGATGTGTCTTTGCCAAAATATTTTTTTTTCCCAATCTGGAGGTTCTCCACCACTATTATTTCATCACTGATCAAATGCCTATGAGGCATCTGTCTTGGTGATAAGAAGACTTGTTTTAAATTAAATACTATGTGATTACAGGAAAAAAAAAAAAGGATTGATTTAAATCAACACTAGGACTTTCCATTCTGTTCTTCAGTGGGAGATCTCTAGATTATACTAATCAACACTTTAATTTGAACAGACTTTGTCCTCATGAATCATAAACTGTATTTCTGATATGGTTGGACCCGACTCATAGTGACCTCTCCTTGGGATTCCGAAGCAGTATCATTATGGAAGTAGATACCCCAACCTTCCTTCCAAGGAGTGGCTGGTGGGTTTGAACCAGCAGCCTTCTGGTTAGCAGTCAAGTACCTTAGGCACTATACTACCAGAGCTCCCATTCTGACTCATAGAGACCCTAAATGACAGTTAGAACTTCTCCATAGGGTTTCCTAGGCTACACAGAAGCAGATCTCTATGTCTTTCTCCCTTGGAGCTTCTAGTGGGTTTGAACCACCAACCTTTCAGTTAGTGGCTGAGCCTTTAACCATTGTACCACCAGGGGTCCTTTAGTGGATAGTAAAAAGATAGTATCTTTATCTCTGGATAAACTGGAATCTCATATCTTGGTAGTTCAACACTAAATAACTCGTTCGTAAAATTCTACCAAATAGCCACCAAGGACAATTTTCCCATGTTACATGATTTCCTCTCTGATTATCTCTGCTGCTGAAAATATTGACTTCCTTTAGTAGTATCTTTTGGGGATGGTGGTTCATCATCTTCCCTCCCACCACTATCAAGGATTCTCTCAATCATTTTTAGATTATGAACCCCTTTGAAAAGATTTGTTGAAAGCTATGGAATCTCACTACAGAAAAATAAATAAATAAATGTAAAAAACACACATATGTGCTTCTTAAAGTGATTTGTATAAAATTTTTCTTGTCATAAACACTTACTACAAATTGAACATGAAATCAATATTTTGTTAAGCCAATATCAAAAGGAATGAACTTGCATTAGTATAGATTCATTTCACTTATTTTCCCATATATTCAGAATACATGGTCCCAAGGATGTGTTGTCTGGTTGGATTTCTAGGTTATCATGAATGAGGTTTACACATCTTGAAAATTCAGCTGCAAGAATATAAGAAATGTGTTTATCTGAAATAGGCTATGGCTTCTATTTTGTGCTGCATTGTATCTAGGTCATATGCTTTTTTTTTTTTCCCCCTGTAATATTTGTAATTGCTACTTCATCTGCATAACTTTATCTGTCAGGGGACTTTCAATCATAGCATAGGGAAAAAAAAAAAAAAAAAAAAGAAAACAAAAAACCAAACTCTGCCACTGAGTTTATCCTGACTCATAGCAACCCCCATTGGGTTTCCAAGGCTGTAAATATTTACAGAAATAGACTGACTCATTTTTCTTCTGTGGAGCAGCTGGGGGGTTTGAACCATGAACTTTTTGGTTAGCAACCAAATGCTTTAACTGCTATACCACCAGAACTCCTTTAATCCTAGCATATGGGCCTGAATCTTTGCTCTTCCCTACACAGGGGAAGCCACCTATAGACTCCTCCCCCGGGGTGTGGGCATATTAAGTCCACATATCAGGGATGCTGCATTGTCATAAAAGTCATTTTGTTGGTCTATTTGCATATCTTTGCTTTTTTGTTGATGAAAAACAAATCAGGTTATTCATTCATAAATTTACGTCAAGATTATTTTTCTTGGCTTCTTTCCTAATTCCTATTTAGCATTTTCTCTTATTTAATCCAATTAACACTTAAGTCAGCCCTTCTTGCCTGTTTTCTAGGTTAGCCAAAAGTCTGAGCTTGGCTGCACACTGTTCTATCTTCAGGGAATCGGTCTCCCTGACAGCACGAGATGGGGTGGGCTCTGACTCTAAGAAGCTCAATTAATCAGCCCAGGATTTCTGCACTTCCTGAGTCCAGACCCTGTTCCGTGGGTGGATGCTTAGAGGAGTTTGCTTCCCTTTTTTGTGGTTTTCCCTAGGCTGCCATTACTTCTTTCAAACAGTTTGGCAATGTCAGTGTCTTCTTTTTTAAATGTTGAGCAATAACATTTTTAAGAGCCTGCAGCTATTGAAAACCTGCAGCTCAATCCCCTAAAGCTCCATCTGAGAATCTGTTCACATCATCAATGACAATTTTAGACTTGGATCTGGGTGTTTGTCTAAAAATGTAGTGTTCTCTTTGCCCAAAGTTTTAAGTTTAAAGAGAAGAAACTCCAGAATTCAGGAAATGGAGTGACCTAAGACACTGATTCCAACCTTTCTCTATCACAGATAAAGAATTTGAAACCTAGAGTTATTAAGATCACATTGCTAACACTTGAAAATGGAAAGCAGTTTTTAAAAATAATGTTGTTGTTTCAGTTGGTATTTCTTTTTAGCTCAAAATTAAAACATAATGAGCCTTGTGGAAAAGGTTTCACAGTTAACAGTTGTTTTCCAGGGAAAATAACTTTGACTAAGAATTAAAAGCTTTAAAATTTACTTACAGTGACATGAAGTGTCAGAAGGAAACTTCCAAGGAAGTCATGCAAAAGTTGTTAAATGATATGTGATGATTTACAGGGGTATCCTTGCCTTTCTCCAAGCTTGACTCTGGGGGAGGACAATCAAGGACAAAGGAATCACAGTAACATCAGAAGTTCCTAAGACTATAAGTCCTAAACCCACCCTTCCTAAAAAAGCAAATACAGAAACAAAAAACAAATCAGTTATCATTGAGTTGCTTCCAACTTATGGCAACCCCATGTGAGTCAGAGTAGAACTGCTCTACCGGGTTTTCATGGCTGTGACCCTTTGGATGCAGATCACCAGGCTTTGGGTGGCTTTGAACTGCCAACCTTTCAGTTAGCAGCCCAGTGCTTAACTATCTACCTAGTCCTAACCCAAACCAAAAAAGACCAAACTCACTGCTATCAAGTTGAATCCAACTCATAGCAGGCCTTCCTTGGGTGTCTGAGGTGGTATTTCTAGGGAAGTTGTTGTTGTTGTTGTTATGTGCCGTCGAGTCAGCCCCGACTCATAGCGACCCCTCCTTGGGTTTCCGAGGCAGTATCACTACGGAAGTAGGAT
>NW_006921598.1:13967322-13969375 GCF_000298275.1 Orycteropus afer afer
TCATCCTCATAATCGTTGCTATGTTTCAGTCCATTGTTGCATCCACTCTGTCAGTCCATCTCATTGACGGTCTTTTTCACTGACCTTCTATTTTATCAGCAAGATGTCCTTCTACAGGGAATGGTCCCTCCTGATAACATGACCAAAGTATAAGAGATGAAGTCTCACCATCCTTGCTACTAAGGAGCATTCTGGCTGTACTTCTTCTAAGCAATCATATTTGTTGTTCTGGGAGTCCACATATTTTCAGTATTCTTTGTCAACACCATAATTCAAAGGCATCAATTCTTTAGTTTTCCTTATTCATTGTCCAACTTTCACATGCATATGAGTTGATTGAAAATACCATGGCTTGGGTCAGGCATACCTTAGTCCTCAAGGTGACGTTTTTGCTCTTTAACACTGTTTGGAGGTCTTTTGCAGCAGATTTGCTCAGTGCAATACAATGTCTGATTTCTTGACTGCTGCTTCCATGAATGCTGATTATGGATCCAGATAAAATGAAATCCTTGACAACTTTAATGTTTTCTCTATTTATTATGATGTTGCTTATTGGTCCAGTTGTGAGGATTTTTGTTTTCTTATATGTTGAAGTATAATTCATACTGCAGGCTGCAGTCTTTGATTTTCATCAGTAAGTATTTCAAGTTCTCTTCACTTTCAATAAGGAGCTCTGGTAGCATAGTGCCTAAGGCACTTGACTGCTAACCAGAAGGCTGGCGGTTCAAACCCACCAGCCACTCCTTGGAAGGAAGGTTGGGCAATCCTACTTCTGTAGTGATACAGCCTTACTTTCAATAAATGTCATCTGTGTATCACAGGTTGTTAATGAGTCTTCCTCCAGTGTTGAGGCTGCATTCTTCATATTGTCAAGCTTCTTGGATTATTTGCTCATCATACAGATTGAATAAGTATGGTGAAATGATACAACCCTAACACACTTTTCCTGATTTTAAACCATGAAATATCCCCTTGTTCTGTTCAAGTGACAGCCTCTTTGTCTATGTACAGGTTCCTCATGGGCACAGTTGTTTTAGCATTCCCATTCTTTACAATGATATCCATAATTTGTTGTGATCCACACAGTTGAATGCCTTTGCATAATGAATAAAACATAGGTAAACTTCTTTCTGGTATTCTTTGCTTTCAGCCAAGATCCTTCTGACATCAGCAATGATGTCTTTTGACAGTCTTTTGAAAAGCACCTTTAGTAACAGGAAACTTTAAAGTATGGATGTTAATAAATTTTCAGTTGAAAAATCGACATGTTTAGTAATGGACACTTGGTGTCTGGGAACACTGGAATATGGTTCTCCTCTGAGGCTAATCACTCACTACTTAGGTGTATGGTCCAGAAAGACATGCTGTTGTGCTGTTGAGCCAGTTTCAACCCATAGCAACACTACATACAACAGAATGAAGAGGTCGTTCCATGTCCTTTTCTGAACAAGGCTTGAGTTTCTGGTGGTTCCCTGTTGATGTATTGCTACAACCATTTTAAAATTATCTTCAGCAAAATTTTATTTGAGTGTGATACTAAGGATATTACTTGATAATTTCCAATACTGTTGGATCACCTTTCTTTGGAATGGGCACAAATTTAGATCTCTTCAAGTTGGTTGGCCAGGTAGCTGTTTTCCAAATTTCTTTCCATAGTTGGGTGAGTGCTTCCAGCATTGCATCCATTTGTTGGAACATCTCAATTGAAATTCCATCAATGCATGGAGGCTTGTTTTGTGCCAATGCCTTCAGTGCAGCTTGGGGTTTTTCTTTCAATATCATTAGTAGTTGATCATAGGCTACCTCAAAAATGACTGAAAATGTTGACCAATTCTTTTTGGTATGGTGACTCTGTATTTCTTCCATCTTCCTCTTTTTCTTTCTTTTTTTAATGCATTTTATTGAAATATAATTTATATACAGTGAAATACACAAAACTAAAGTGACATGGGTCAATGCATTTTTTTTCAATGTTCCCTCCCCTCCCCCCCCAGCAACCAACAAAGAAAGTTTCCCTCCATATATAAAACTTTCCTTGACCCTCCACAACAAC
>NW_006921598.1:13969475-13976399 GCF_000298275.1 Orycteropus afer afer
GGGTTTGAACCACCAGCCTTCTGGTTAGCAGTCAAGTGCTTTAGCCATTATGCTACCAGAGCTCCCTCTAGGGAAGTAGATTGCCCAATCTTCCTTCCAAGGAGTGGCTGGTGGGTGTGAACAGCCAAACAGACTTCTGATTAGCAGTCAAATGCCTTAGGCACTAAGCCAGCAAGGGATCTGTATATCTTTGTTCCTCCCTGCTAGGGGAGACCACTTTTAGCCCCCTCCCCTTGGGTGAGATTACATGCCATCTCTGTTTCTTTGGCAGGTTTAGGGCAGCCCCACCCTGGACAGCTGCGAATGTTTTACTGCTATCTTTTCTGCTAACACTCTTTAAAAGGGCTGCTTCTACTTCTACTTGTACTGCTGTACTCAGGTTTTCATCAATAAATGCAGAGCTGGCCAATTTTTTAAATGTCTCCTTGTAAGGGTATCCTGACACTTCTTTTAGCTTCTCCCTTAGAATTTTAATGAAGTCAAGAGATGAGGAATTTTCTGTTAGGCATCTGGAGATTATAAAGACCTAGGGAGAGAGGATGGTCAGGGAGATACTTACACAGAGGAGATCATTAAAGCAGACTTAGTCAGTTCTTTGTAATAAACCAGTTTTTCAGAACACAAAAGAATGGAGAGATTTCTTTAACCATTGTTTCCATCCAGGATCATAGAACTCAGGTAAAATTTAACTTTGTCAGAATCTAAGGGGTCTTAGCATCCGACAGTCACGTTCACTGTTCTGTGGTAAAGGAATGATCTCACCTGAGTTGTAGAGAAGACCAGCAAACCATGTATCACCTCCGAAGGCACCATGAAATTTAGAATGAGGGTCATATCTTCAACAAGCAAATGGAATGATGAGATTATGACCTTCTTAACTGGTTCTTAATAAAGTAATGGCACTTTTAGATCTCCAAGGCACATTTTTTACTTTAAAAGCAATATATATATATATATAAGCTCTGGTAGCATAGTGCCTAAGGCATTTGACTGCTAACCAAAAGGCTAGTGGTTCAAATCCACCAGCCACTCATCAGAAGGAAGGTTGGGCAATCTACTTCCATAGTAATACTGCCTCAGAAACCCAATGAGAGGTCGCTATAAGTTGGCTCCAACTTCACAGCAGTGAGTCTGTATAAGTAGGATCTGACTTGACAACAGTGAGTCTGATTTTTGGTATGTATATATATCACCCACTGCCATCAAGTCAATTCCAACTCATAGTGACCCCCATTGGGTTTCCAGGGTGGTAAATCTTTATGGAAGTAGATTGCCTAGACTTGCTTCCATGGTGGTTTGAACTACCAACCTTCTGGTTAGCAGTCAGATGCCTTAGGCACTGTCTGTGCTACCAGAGCTTCATATATATATGTAAACAGGACAAAGTTATAATAATTTCTTAGGCACAACCAAACACCTTGAGGGAGTGAGTTGCCAGGTCTGAGGGCTCAGGACCATGGTCGTGGGGGGACAGCAAGCTCAATTGGCATAATGTAGTCATAAACATGTTCTACATCCTACTTTGTTGAGTAGTGACTGGGGTCTTAAAAGTTTGAAACTGGCCATCTAAGATGCAACTATTAATCTCTCCTCATCAGGAGGAAAAAAGAGTGGAGAAAATCAAAGACGCATGGAGGCAGTGAGTCCAATGGAATAGCAGACCATGGGAACCTCAGCCTACACCACCCTGAGACCAGAAATACTGGATGGTGCCTGACTACCACTGTCACCCACATTGAAAGGGATCAAAATTGGACATCCTGGATAGAGTGGGAGAAAAATGTGGAACAAAACTCAATCATAAACATGACCAGGCATACTGGTCTGATAGAGACTGGTGAAATCCCTGAGACTATGGCCTCTAATCACCCTTTGGGCTTAGAATTGAACTTAGTCAGTCCCCTTACTTAACTTTCAGCCAAACAATAGACAGGTCTGTGAGGTCAACAATTACACCAGGGAGGTGCATTCCTTAGAATAATCAACCACAGGAGATAAGAATGTCAGCTTTTGCACAGGGAGAAAGCTCAGAAGGCATGAATGCCTAGGAAAGAAAGACACAGGGAAAAGGTAAGCACAGGGAGGAAGTGGGAAGAAAACTGCTAACAAGGTGGGGATTGCAATCAATGTCTTGAAACAAATATATGTATGAACTGCTGAATGGAAAACCAATTTGCTCTGTAAACTTTCACCTAAATCACAATACAAAGTTAAAAAAAAAAAAAAAAAAAAAAAAGTCCAGATGGACTGGACTGGTTGAGAATGGAAGACTCTCTGAGACTATTACCCTGAGTGATTCCATAAGCCTTGTACTGAAAATACTCCCTGAAGGCAACTTTTAGCTAAATAACAGAGTGGCTCATAAAATAAAGGATATTAGCCATGAGTACTACAAACTTTTAAAAAATCATCTGTAGGAGACCAAATGCTCAAAAATTACTCTTAAGCAAAAATGAAAGGGTAAGGAGACAGGAGACCAGATTACTGAAAGTGAAGCATCCAGGAGTGAATGAATGAGAATGTGAACACACTGTGAAAAATGTAACCAATGTCTCTGAAAAATATGTGCAGTGATTGTTAAATTGTTCAATGGGAACCTGACCTGATGTGTAAACTTTCACTAAAAAGTCAATAAAATATTATTTAGAAAGTAGTTTTAATAACTATTTCCCTCCAATATAATTCCTTGAGAACCTCTGTACAAGGAGATGAACAGCCAGACTGTTCTGCTCCCTCAAAAGGTGCCCCTCTTCCAGACATAACCCTAAACTAAAAAAGCAAACCCACAGCCATCAAGTTGATTTTGACTCTTAGCACCCTTATAGGACAGAGTAGAACTGCCCCATAGAGTTTTCAAGGCTATACATTTTTATGCAAGCAGATTACTTCAACTTTTTCCCATAGAACAGCTGGTGGGTTCAAACTTCCAATCTTTTGGTTAGCTGCCAAATGCTTTAACCACTGCAATACCAGAGCTCCTGAGATAACCCCACCAGTTATTGATTCTTAGCACATGAGTTCTGACTGATGCTGACCTCATGTGTGTCAGAGTAGAACTGTGTGTCCTCCATAGCACTTTTTTTCCCCACAGCATTTTCAATGTATTATTTTTCAGAAGTAGATCACCAGGCCTTTCTTCTGAGGTGTCTCTAGGTAGTCTCAAACCTACAGTCTTTTCGTTAGCAGCTGGTCACATTAACTGTTTGCACCACCCAGGGATTCCTAGGCAAAAGTCTAAAACCAAAAACCAAACTCACTGCTGTTGAGTCAATCCTGACTCATAGCAACTCCTCTTTGGGATTCCGAGGTGGTAAGGTGGTATCTCTATGGAAGTAGATTTCCCAATCTTCCTTCTGAGGAGTGGCTGGTTAACAGTGAAATGCCTCAGACACTATGCCACCAGAGGTCCCAGAGAAAAGTTTTGAGAACTGCAAATTTACTAAGACAAAGTTTTTACCATTCTAGCAGAATGAAGGATTTAAATAGAAAAAACATCAGAAGCTCTAGCACATTTCCTACACATCCGAACTACTGAGATTTGCTTCTACTAAAAAATTTTAAAGTAACCACCCAGCAGAACTGAATATGAAATAGAATGCCACATCAAGCCAGGTCACTTAGGAAGTACTTGCAGGTTAAATGTACAGAGACTTTTAAGTAAAAGTGTGAACTTGTGGCTTATTTGGCATAAATTTGCTTACTTATTGTTTCACAAAACCTTGAATTCATACTTTCACATAGAGCTTCCATAGTTTGGGTCAACATGTCCACCTTCATCCACTCCCTCCCCCTAACACTTGGCTCAATGCTTGATATCTGATAGGCAATCAACAATTATTTCTTGGATTAAAGAACGGGTACAAAGAACATATACCAATTCATGAAATTCTAGAAAGCTAATGTCAGAGAGCATCTTTGGGACTTAGGACATACTATAGCTGGCAGATATCATTATGTGTCTATGCGATACACATCCTCTCCTTTATGGGGCAGCGTGCCCAGCTCTAGTTGATGACCATCACTGGTATAAGCCAATTAGGACCACCTTATTTTCTGCTTTCTTGACCTGTCTTAAAGGACTGGTAGTCATATGTCCAGTGCTGGTCAAAGAGATAAGGGTTTATATCAGGGATCACCTGGGAAAGCTTTTACTTTCTTAATGAAAGGAAATGATGTGTTTGATGCAACAACTGTTCCCATTTCTTTCTGCCTCAAATATGGCAGTAACCACTTTATAACCAAGAGAGAAAGTCTGAAAGAATTTTCTATTGTATTATCACTAAATGGTACAATGACACAGATTAAAAGAGACGAATGTAAGACAAAGAAATTAAGTACAATCATACATAGTAAATAATGATTTCCCTGTTACATAACAGATAATGAAAGGGTTTTGAGTTTTGGTGAAGGAGGTATGAAGTTGTGTATCAGTCAGGATACCAGTTGCCATTGAGTCAATTTTGAATCAGAGCAGATGAGTGGGAATCAACTCTACAGCAATGAGTTATTAGTCAAGATAGGAAAGTTCTTGCTGAAGTCACAGAGAAAGCTCAACATCTCAGGAGCTTAATACACTACAAAGCAACTACTGTCCATGGGACAAATTTGGCCCACAGCCTCTTTTTGTAAATAACATAAATTCAGTGCTGTATGAGAAGCTGGACCATATGAAGAAGAATATGGCCTCAGGATTGGAGGAAGGCTCATCAACAACCTGCAATATGTAGATGATACAACCTTGCTTGCTGAAAGCGAAGATGACTTGAAACACTTACTGATGAAGATCAGTGACTACAGTCTTCAGTATGGATTATACTTCAACATAAAGAAAACAAAAATCCTCAGAACTAGACAAATAAGCAACATAGTAATAAATGGAGAAAAGATTGAGGTTGTCAAGGATTTAATTTTACTTGGATCCACAATTAACGCCCACGAAAGCAGCAGTCAAGCAATCAAATAACATGTTACATCGGGCAAATCTTCTGCAAAAGACCTCTTTAAAGAGTTGAGAGCAAAGATATCACTTTGAAGACTAAGGGACATCTGATCCAAGCCATGATATTTTCATTTGCCTCATATGCATATGAAAACTGGACAATGAATAAGAAAGACCAAAGGGGAATTGATGCATTTGAATTATGGTGTTGGTGAAGAGTACTGAATATACTGCCAGAAGAACAAACAAATCTGTTTTTGAAGAAGTATAGCCAGATTGCTCCTTAGAAGCAAGGGTGCTGAGCTTTTATCTCTCATACTTTGGTCATGGCACCAGTCCCTGGAGAAGGATATCATGCATGGTAAAATAGAGGATCAACTAAAAAGAGGAAGACCTTCAATGAGCTGGATTGACACAGTGGATGCAACAATAGGCTCAAACATAGGAATGATTGTGAGGATGACGCTGGATTGAGCAGTGTTGTGTTCTGTTATGCATAGGGTTGCTATGAGTTGGAATAGACTCAATGGCAGCTAACAACAACAACAGCACTCTAGGAAGCTAAGAGATTGATCTAATACCATTAGATTATTAGTTCCTTAAAGCCATTGGCCACATGCATGTATTTAAACTGAAATTGAAATTAATTGAAACAAAATAGGATTAAAAATTCAATTTCTCAGTTGCTAAGTTGGAATATAGTCACATTTCAGGAGTCCCTGGGTGGCACAAACAGTTAAGTGCTCGACCCTAGCTGAAAGGTTGAGAGCTTGAACTCACCCAGAGGAACCTTGGAAGATAGGTGTGGAGATCTGCTTCTGAAAGGTCATAGCCTTGAAAACCCTATAGGGTGGTTCTAGTCCACACACATGGGGTCATCATGAGTCAGATCAACTCAACAGCAACTAACAATGACAGTATCCCATTTCAAGTGCTTCACAGTCACATATGGCTAGGAGCTGCTGTACTAGACAACAGAGAACACTGCTATTATCAGAGAAAGTTTTTTGATCAGTAATGCTTTATACAAGAGTCAATAATTTTGTTTTCTATAAAAGCCTAGGTATGAAATATCCTAGGCTTTGCAGGCCAAGAGGCAAACTGGAGGATATTTTGTGTCTCTGTGGCAAATCCACCATTCGTCTGTCAGTTTGTCGTACTGTGGTGGCTTGTGTGTTGCTGTGAGGCTGGAGGTTATGTGATCAGTATTTCAAATACCAGCAGGGAAAACCATGGTGGACAGATTTCAGTAGAGCTTCCAGACTAGGACAAACTTAGAAGAAGGAAGGGGCCATCCACTTCTCAAAGTATTGGCCAGCGAAAACCTTATGAATAGCAGTGAAACACTGTCTGATGTATTACTGGAAAACTTTATGAATAGCCCTGAAACATTGATATAGTCCCAGAAGATGACCCTCAAAATGACACTCAAAATATGACTGGGGAGGAGCTGCCTCCCCAAAGTAGAGTTGATCTTAATGAAGTGGATGGAGTAAAGCTTTTGGGACCTCCATTTGCTGATGTGGCATGACTCAAAATGAGAAGAAACAGCTTCAAACATCTATTAATAACTGGAACATGGAATGTATGAAGTATGAATCTAGGAAAATTGGAAGTTGTCAAAAATGAAATGGAACATATATAAAGATTGATATCCTAGGCATTAGTGAGCTGAAATGGACTGGTTGTGGCCATTTTGAGTTAGACAACCATATGGTCTACTATGCTGGGAAAGACAAATTGAAGAGGAATGGCATAGAATCCATCCTGAGAAAAAATGGTTCAAGATCTATCCTGAAATACAATGCTGTCAGTGATAGGATAATATCCATATGCCTACAAGGAAGACCAGTTAAACTGTTGTTGTTGTTGTTATGTGCCATCGAGTAGACCCCAACTCATAGCGACCCCTCCTTGGGTTTCTGAGGCAGTATCACTACAGAAGTAGATTGCCCAACCTTCCTTCCGAGGAGTGGCTGGTGGGT
>NW_006921598.1:13979484-13983801 GCF_000298275.1 Orycteropus afer afer
TGTTGTCAGAAGGAACCTCCCTGGAGAAGGATATCATGGTTGGTAAAGTGGAGGGTCAGCAAAAAAGGGGAAGGCCCTCAATGAGATGGAGTAAACACGGTGCCTGCAATGATGGGCTTAGGTATAGCAAGGATTTTAAGACTGGTGCAGGACCGGGCAGTGTTTCATTCTGTTGTCCACAAGGTCACTATGAGTTGGAGCTGACTCAACAGCACCTATCAACACAACAATTGTGGTAAGTAAGTGATTCCGTTGTGGTAGCTTAAAAGCAGCCATTGATAATATGTAAACAAATTGGTGTAACTGTATTTCAATAAAACTTTATTTATGAAAATAAGGTGCTATAATCTGCTCATCTGTGCTTTATGATGTTAAGCTACTGTTTTTTTTTTTTTTTTTTTACTATGAGCTATCTTATTCTGACTAATACTTTCAACCCAACTAGGTGGTCAATGGAATGTACCATTGATATAATTCTAAAAATTTCACACAAAACAGTACCAACTGCTAACCAAACTTAGAATAAATGTAAATAATTAATGCTTACAGTTTTTTTGTAGATTAAAAATACCCCTGCTTCAGCACACTTTTATAATTTTAGTTTGTAAATTTTTCACCTCTGGTTCTAATACACAGATCCCTCTCCAAGTAGTTGACAGTGGTAGCTGGGCACCATCTAGTTCTTCTGGTCTCATGATCATATAGGCTGAGGATCGCATGGTCTTCCAGTCCCTAGGACTAATAGCACCTTGATGATGGCCTAAATCTCAAATTGACCATATTGAGGGATTGAAACTGGCACAAGAGCTCATAAGAAATTTAGTATTTAGGCTGATCTCATTTCTCGGGCCTGCTGAATTATTAGTAGGGCTGTTAACAGACCTACCAGCACCCTGGACAGGCAGGGGGAGAAGTAAATATTAACTAGTTTTATGACCGTGAGCAAGTAATTCACATGCTCAGTCTGTGTTTTCTAATTTTACCTAAACTCAAAACTCAACTGTTATCAAGTCAGATCTGACTTATAATGACCTCTCCTTGGGTTTCCATGGCAGTATCAACATGAAGTAGATTGCCCCATCTTCCTTCCAAGGAGTGGCTGGTGGGTTTGAACCGCCAGCCTTCTGGTTAGCAGTCAAATGTCTTAGGCACTATGCTTAAAAGTTATGTTAGAGGCCTAAATGAAAACAAAACAAAACAAAACATTGTTGTGGAGTTGGATCCAACTCATAGTGACCCCTTCTGGGGTTCCCAAGGCAGTATCATTACAGAAGTAGGTTGCCCAACCTTCCTTCTGAGGAGTGGCTGGTAACCCACCAGCCTTTCTGGCTAGCAGTCAAATGCCTTAGGCACTAGGCCACCAGAGCTCTTATTAGAGAATTAGGGTCACACTTACACAAAGAAGTCATCCAGGCCTGTGCAAGCTTTTTATTAAATGCTATTGCCCTCTGCTGGATGCTTGCTGTATTTGCATTATGCTGTCTTTCCCAGTGCAACTGTCTGTTTCAGCAAACTGATGCAGTGCTGGAGGTGCTCACTCATTTTTGCCAAGAAATTTGGAATATGGCTACTTGGCCATCCAACTGGAAAATATCCATATATGTGCCAATTCCAAAGAAAAGTGATCAAACAGAATGTGGGTATTACTGAATTTTGACATCATTTAATAATTATGATATCATTAATATCACATGCAGGAGCTTTGGTGGTGTAGTGCTTAAGGCATTTGACTGTTAACCAAAAGGCTGGCTATTCAAACCCACCAGCCACTCCTCAGAAGGCATATTGGGAAATCTACTTCTGTAGTGATACTGCCTCAGAAACTCAAGGAGGGGTCACTATGAGTCAGATCTGACTTGACGGTAGTGGGTTTGATTTAGTTTTTTTAATATCACATACAAGTAAAATTTTGCAGAAGATAATTAAGAAACAGTTGCAGCAGTATATCGAGAGAGCACTGACAGAAAATCAAGGCACATTTAGAAGAGGGTATGGAACAAGGGATATCTTTGCTGATGTCAGATGGATCTTGGCTGAAAACAAACAATACCAGAAAGATGTTTATCTGTATTTTATTGACTATGCAAAGGCATTTGACTGTGTGTATTATAACAAATTATGGATAACATTGAGAAGAATGAGAATTCCAGAACAGTTAATTGTGCTAATGAGGAAACTGTACATAGACCAAGACTCTGTCCTTCAAATAGAAAAAGGGGGTACTTTTGGTTTAAAAGCAGAAAAAGTGTGCATCAGGGTTGTATAATTCACTACACTTAGTCACTCTGAATGCTGAGCCAATAATCTGAGAACCTGGACTATATGAAGAAGAATGTGGCCTCAGGATTGGAGGAAGACTGATTAACAACCTGGGATATACAGATGACACAAGCTAGCTTGCTGAAAGCAAAGAGGACTTGAAACACTTATGATGAAGTCAAAGACTACAGCCTTCAGTGTGGATTACACCTTAACATAAAGAAAATAAAAATCCTCACAACTGGACCAATAATTAACATCATGATAAATGGAGAAAAGATTGAATTTGTCAAAGATTTCACTTAGCATAGGAGTTCTGGTAGCATAGTGCCTAAGGCACTTGACTGCTAACCAGAAGGCTGGTGATTCAAACCCAGCAGCCACTCCTCAGAAAGAATGTTGGGTAGTCTATTTCCATAGTGATACTACCTCGGAAACCCAAGGAGGGGTCGCTATGAGTCAGGGCTGACTGGACGGCACATAACAACAACAACAACAGGATGCATAATCAAACCCCATGGAAACAGACGTCAAGAAATTAAACAATATATTGCAGTGAACAAATCTACTGCAGAAGAGTTCTTTAAAATCTTAAAAGCACTTTTACGACTAAAGTGTACCTGACCCAATCCATGGTATTTTCAATAGCCTCATATGCATGTGGGATTTGGACAATGAATAAGAAAGACCAAAAAAAAAGAATTGATGCATTTGAGTTATAGTGTTGAAGAAGAATATTGAATGTACCATTGATTGCTAGAAGAACCAATGAATCTTCTTGAAGGAAGTATAGCTAGAATGTTCCTTAGAAGCAAGAATGGACAGACTTCATCTCTTCTACTTTGGTCATGTCATCAGAAGGGACCAGGCCGTGGAGAAGCATATCATGCCTGGTAAAGTAGAGGGTCATCAAAAAAGGGGAAGACCATCAACAAGATGGATTGACCTAGTGGCTGTGATGATGGGGTCAAGCATGGCAATGATTATTAGGATGGCACAAGACTGGGCAGTTTTTCGTTCTGTTGGACTACAAGTTGCTATGAGATGGAACTGACTTGATGGCACGTAACAACAACAGCCACTGGCTCAGTCTGTGGTCCTCTGTACACCATGTCATGAGCTGCAATATTTCATTAATTATGAATGAAACATAGGTGTAGAGAAGGAATTTTAAAAGTTCCTTCACTTCTGTTACTTTATTACAAATCCAAACTATACCATAGAATTATAGATGGAAAGGATCTTAGACATCATGTGAAAAATTTCAAATACCATATACTGTTTTCAAGTGCATAATTATGTTTAAAATATGAAAATACCAGCCGGAATGACACACACCACCATTAGGATAGAGATTGCTCCTGGGAAGGGAGGGAGGTAAATGCTATTGAGAAGGAGGAACTTCACTGATATCTATAATATTTTATTTATTAAAAAGAAGAATCTGAGGCCATTTCAGTTGTGCAACAGCTGGGCTTAAAGAGGCAGGGATCATAAAATTATTTTACTTTTTTCACATGTTCCATATGGAATATCTCTTCCCTACTCTGGGATGATGATATTTTGGGCAGATCCTATAGCTTTTCCTGTCACTTTTAGGTATTAATTTATAGTCTTCTTTAAAAGTCCTTAAAAAGTTCACTCTGATCTAAATACAAACATAAATCTCTCATTCCTCTCAGGGCACCACCTCTCCCCACCTTCCTCAGCCTGACAGACTCTTCATCTACTGAAGAGGCTTGCAGTAGTCTACCTCTTCTGTACTCTGTTTCTACATTTCCTTTGATCTTTAAGGTCATGTGGGAGAAAGAAGAAGTAGTGAGGGCAAAAAAAATCTTGTTTGACTGGTATTATGGATTGAATTCTTTCCCTCAAAAAGATAAGTTGAAGTTCTAATCCCAGGGACCTATAAATCTAGCCTTTTTTGGAAGTAGAGTCTTTGAAGTTATCGGTTTAGTAACATGGGGTGATTCTGGTCCTAATCCAATATGAGTGGTGTCCTTATAAGAGAGGGGAAGAGAGAGAGACACACACACTGAGGAAAGACAACCATGTAAA
>NW_006921598.1:13984446-13985700 GCF_000298275.1 Orycteropus afer afer
TGCATCAAATCTATTCTTCAGATGGTCTCTAAATTCAGGTGGGATATAATCAAGGTCATATTTTGGCTCTCATGGACTTGTTTTAATTTTCTTCAGCTTCAACCTGAACTTGCATAGGAGCAGTGATGGTTTGTTCCACAGTCAGCTTCTGGCTTTATTTTGACTAAAGATACTGAGTTTCTCCACTGCCTCTTTCCACAGATGTAATTGATCTGATTCCTATGTATCCTATCTGGTGAGATCCACATGTGCAGCCACTGTTTATGTTGAAAAAAAAGGTATTTGCAATGAATAAGTCGTTGGTCTTGCAAAATTCTATCATGATGATAGAATGATGATCTCCAGCATCATTTCTATCACCAAGGCCATATTTTCTGGCTACTGATGCTTCTTTGTTTCCAACTTTCACATCCCAATCACCAGTAATAATCAATACATCTTCATTGCATGCTCAATCAATTTCAGACTGCAGAAGTTGGTAAAAATCTTTAATTTCTTCATCTTTGGCTTTAGTGGTTGATGTGTAAATTTGAATAATAATTAGTAGTATTAACTGGTCTTTCTTGTAGGTGTATGAATATTTTCCTATCACTGACAGAATTGTACTTCAGGATAGATTTTGAAATGTTCTTTTTGGCGATGAATGCCACACCATTCCTCTTCAATTTGTCATAGTAAACCACATGATTTTCTGATTCAAAATGGCCAATACCAGTCCTTTTCAGCACTCATGCCTAAGATATCGATCTTTATGCATTCCATTTCATTTCCGACAACTTCCAATTTTCCAAGATTCATATTTCATATGTTCCATGTTCTGATTATTAATGGATGTTTGCAGCTGTTTTTCCCATTTTGAGTTGTGCTCCATCAGCAAATGAAGGTCCAGAAAGTTTTAGTCCATCTATGTCATTAAGGTCAACTCTGGTTTGAGGAAGAAGCTCTTATTCAGTCGTATTTTGAGTGCCTTCCAACTTGAGGTGCTTCATCTTCTGGCACTACATCAGACAATGTTTCAGGGCTATCCATGATGTTTTCCAGTAATATATCAGATAGTATTTCACTGTTATTCAGAAGGTTTTCACTGGCTAATTTTTTCAGACATGGATGACCCCTTCCTTCTTCCTAGTCTGTCTTAGTCTGGAAACTCTGCTGCAACCTATCCACCATGGGTAACCCTGCTGGTTTTCTTCATCACATGTGAAGAAAGCAAATGGTCATTAAAAAGATAGGAAAGAAAGAAAGAAAAAAAAA
>NW_006921598.1:13985800-13986395 GCF_000298275.1 Orycteropus afer afer
CTACCACTGTCAACTACTTGGAGAGGGATCTGTGTAGGAGATCCTGGATAAAGTGGGAGAACAATGTGTAACAAAACTCAAAATCATAAAAAAAAAAAAAAAAAGACCAGGTTTGCCGGTCTAATAGAGCCTGGTGAGACCCCTGAGACTATGACCCCTAGCTACCCATGAGATCTGGAATTGAACTCACTCTTGTGGCTTCCAGCCAAATAATAGACAGGCATATGGGCTGAAAAATTACATCAGGTAGATACTCTTCGTGGAGTGATTAGTCATGGGAGAATAGAAGGGCAGTGTTTGCACAGGGAGAGAGCTTAGGGGGTGGGAGTGCATGGGAGGAAGGACACAGGGAAGAGGTAACTGGGGAGGGGGAAGTGGGAAGAGAATTGTTACATTGTGGGAAATTGCAGTCAATGTTATGAGGCAAAATGTGTATAAACTGCTATATGGAAAATGAATTTGCTCTGTAAACTTTCACCCAAATCACAATAAAAATTAAAATAATTAAAAAAAGATATATGTGAGAAAGAATCAATTAGGAATCTTTTTTATATAAAATGGTATTCCTGAAATAAAAATTTCATACTGTTAGAAA
>NW_006921598.1:13995875-14013447 GCF_000298275.1 Orycteropus afer afer
TGTACATAGACCATGAGGCTGTTGCTGGAAGAGAACAATGGGATGCTGCATGATTTAAAATCATGAAGGGCGTGTGTCAGGGTTGTATCCATTCACAATACTTATTCAAGCTGTATGCTGAGCAAATAATCTGAGAAGCTGGACTATATGAAGTAGAATGTGGATTTAGGATTGGAAAAAGACTCATTAACAACCTGTGACATGCAGCTGACACAAGCTTGCTTGCTGAAAGTGAAGATGATTTGAAGCACTTACTGATGAAGATCAAAGACTATAGTCTTCAGTATGGCTTACACCTCAATATAAAGAAAACAAAAATCTTCACAACTGGACCAATAAGCAACATCTCAATAAATGGAGAAAAGTTTGAAGTTGTCTGGGATTTAATTTTACCTGGATCTACAATCAACCCCATAGAAGCAGTAGTCAAGAAATCAAATGTCATATTGCACCGGGCAAATCTGCTGCAAAAGACCTCTTTAAAGTGTTGAGAAGCAAAGATATCACTTTGAAGACTAAGGTGTGCCTAACCCAATCTGGTGGTGCAGTGGGTAAGATATTTGACTGTTAACCAGAAAGTTGGTAGTTTAAGTCCACCTGCTGCTTTTTGGGAGGAAGATGAGGCAATCTACTTCTGTAAAGATTTACAGCCTTGGAAACCTAGTGGAGGTCACTATGAGCTGGAATGAACTCAGTGGCAGTGGGTTTGGTTTAATTTTTTGAACCCAAACCATAGTATTTTTCATTGCCTCATATGCATTTGACAGCTGGACAATGAATAAGGAAGACCAAAGAAGAGCTCATACCTTTGAATTATGGTGTTGGCAAAGAATACTCAAAGTACTATGGCCTGCCACAAGAGCAAACAAATCTGTCTTGGAAAAAAATGCAGCTGGAATACTCCTTGGAAGCAAGAGTAGCCAGATTTTGTCTCACCTAATTTGGTCATATTGTCAGAAGGGACCATTCCCTGGGGAAAGATATTATGCTTGGTAAAGTGGAGGGTCAGTGAAAAAGAGGAAGACTCTCAGCAAGATGGATTGACAGTGGCTGCAACGATGGGCTCAAGTATAATGAGGATTGTGAGGATGTGTACCACCAGCCAGTGTTTCTTTCTGTTTTACATAGGGTTGCTATGAGTTGGAGTTGACTCCATGGCACCTAACAACAACAATGGTGTCAGAGCAGTACTAGTCCCTCTCATTGAGGCCCCTCCTCCCATCAGGAGTAGCTCCAGGCAGTCTCTTGCCTTTACCAGTCTCCTGTCCTTTACCAGTCTCCATTAACTTGTTGGTGAAAATACAATGGTGATATTCTTACAACAGTCATTCATTCATTTATCTATTATTTTAAATATACACACATACATAGTATTCTCAAGGCTTGGGAGTCAAGAAATGTTTCCACAAAGGCTTATTGAAACTGTAACAACCCAATTCAGGGTAGTTGTGAGAATTATGGATTAGAGTTCTTTGGTGCAGAGAAGAGGAAAAGAGAGAAAGCTAATTCTTCTTTTTAGGATATAGAACAAAGACTAAACTTTAAATTAGGTAAAGTTTGCATTTAACATGGTGCAGTGGCTAAAGAATTCAGCTGCTAACCAAAATGTCAGCAGTCCAAACGCACTAGCTGCTCTGCAGGAGAAAGATGTGGCAGTCTGCTTCTGTAAAGATTTACATACAGCCTTGGAAAGCCTATGGGACAGTTACACTCTGTCCTATATGGTTGCCATGAGTCAGAATCAACTTGATGGCAGTGGGTTTGGTTTTGGAGTTTTATCTTCTATCTTCTTACCCTTAGTCTACTTGTCACACAATTTCCTTGTCTACTTTAACTCTATGCCCAATCCTGCCCACTCCAGAAAGGACCCTACACTCTAAAATATTACTGTTACCACATCTACATCTCCCCAGTTTCAATCCCTGTGAAGTTTATCTTCTCTAGATAATCAGGTTACTTCTAATTTGTGTGAATGGATGACTTATTGACTGTTATAGATTGAATTGTGTCCCCCAAAATATGTATTGTAAACCCTAACTCCTATACGTGCGATTATAAACCCATTCGGGAATGAGGTTTTTTTGGTATGTTAATGAGGCAGTGTTAGTGTAGGGTGTACCCTAAATCAGTCTGTTTCGAGATATAAAAGAGCCAATTAAGCAAATAAGGGAAGATAGATGCCATGCCACATGAAGATTGCCAAAGAGCCGAGAAACAGAGACTGAAACAAGGATCGAGACTGATCCCCTAGAGCCAACAGAGAGAGAAAGCCTTCTCCCAGAAGCTGGCACCCTGAATTTGAACTTCTAGCCTCCTAAACTGTGAGAAAATAAACTCCTGTTTGTTAAAGCCACTCACATGTGACCTTTCTATTATAGCAGTAGATAACTAAGACATTGACTTTCTTATAATTCAAGAACATTCGTGTTTTACAGGGCAGTGAACCAGTTCATTCTTATTTGACACCATGGTGAGAATTTGCAATTCCACCCAGATACACTGAATCAGAATCTCCATTTTAACAAGATCCTTAGGTGATTCTGACATAGCTTGGTAAAATGGAGATTATGTTTCAGTATGTCTAGGGTGGAAAAGCAAATTCTCAGCAGGGGTTGAATTGGAATGAATTGGTTTGAAGCACTGGAATCTTAATAGGATACTTATGTATTTGTTAAGTGCCTTATTTCCATTCAGTGTAAGGTTGGAATACTCCTCACGTCTTCAATATAAAACAACAACAACAACAACAAAGTAGTTTCATCAGGATGCTGCAGTGTGTTTGATGTGCTTGAGTTGGTCTATTTGGAGATACAGAGTTGCACTCTTTATGGAAGACCCAAGGTGAAGGGAAGCTGAGTGTAGTTTCAAGGAATTGAGGTAAGTGGAGGAGAGTAGGAAGAAGGTGAACTTCATGGTCAGAGATTGGGTCAGATACTGAGGACACAGTGGAAGTGAGGATTTAGAAGTAGGGCCAGTCATCAACATCAGCTACATGAAGAATCTAAGGGAACACCCTTGGCAATTAGGGCTGTTTCTTTAAGAAAAAGTCCAGATTATTTTTTTAGACCTCAAAAGCAAATGAAAGATCCAAATCTGTATAAAGAAAAATTGGGAAACATTACCTCTTAATCTCCTTTCTCATCTCTGAGATAACTAACCCACAAAGAGCTGGTGTGTATCCTTCCACATCTAATACAAAAACAGAACAAAACAAAACTCACTGCTGGGTTCAAACCACCGGCATTTGGGTTAGCAGCCAAATGCCTTAACCACTTACTGGTGGTAAATTGCCTAAGGCATTTGACTACTGACCAGAAGGTTGGCAGTTCAAACTCACCAGCCACTCTGCAGAAGGAAGACTGAGCAATGTACTTCCATTAAGATTTACCATCTCAGAAACCCAAAGAGGGTCGCTCTGAGTTGGAATTGACTCAAGGGCAGTGAGTTTGGTTTCGGTTTTATATGCACATATAAACACTTTTTTTTTTTTTTTTTTTTTACTGTTTTCTCTTTTGGTTTGTTTTTACAAAAATGAATTATGCTATTAATAAACAGGAGCTCTGGTGGCATAGTGCCTAAGGCATTTGACTACTAAACATTGCACGAAGCTTGCATTTGCTTATGCAATAAACATAACCAGACTTCTCTCTGGACGACATGAATTTGGATCTCACTCATTCTTTTTAATAGCTACCTAATATTCCAATGTATGAAATTATTAAACTTTATTTGATAATTTCCACATTAATAGACATTTAGTTTTTCCTCTAGGTTTTTGAAACTAAGCATTCTTGTACATACACCTGTGCCCTTATTTTTGCAGCATAAGGTTCCCCAAAGTGGGATTCCCAGGGGAAATGATATGAGTATTTTAATAGATGTTTCCAGTTTACTTTCCCAAAAAGGAGTTGCATTTCATACTCCCATACACAATGTAAAAATTCCTGTTCCTGATAATCTTGCCAGCACTGGATGATAACATTCTTTATTATTTTTGCCAATCAGGTGGATGAACAATGTTTCCTCATTGCTGATTTCACTTGTTAGTGTCATGTACAGGCCTAAAGAAGAACTTTCCCAAGTGTTCAAAAAAGAAATTTCCTGGACCCTAGTTACAAGCACAGCCTTTGAAAACTGATAGACCTGATTTAGATCCTGGCTCTGCCAATTCCTAGCAAGATGACCTGGTAAAGTTACCTAATTTTCTAGTCCTCTGTTTTTCCACCTGTAAAATCATGGCAATTTTAAGATAGAATAATGCATGTATAGCTCATAACACAGCTTCTAAAAGCTACAAGAACTCAATAAATGGTAGTTATTTTTACTATGATTAATAAATAATGATATAAGAGATTGGAGATATAATTGCAAATTTATTATTACATTATTGCTTTTGATCCCAATATGGTCACCTCAAATTAAAAACTCAATAATAACACATGCATTTAAATAATATGTATTTTATTTTATATGATAGGGGTAGTTTATCATTACTCATTAATGAATAATTTCAATTAGTCATTTCTTTAAAGATTTATTTTTTCCCCTAAGTAATTGTTATATCACTTGTACTATCCTAAGTGTCAGGGATTTATAAATCAGGATGGGATAGGCTAAGCTGTGGTTGAACAGGTAATTCTAAAATTTCGGTGACCTAAGAAAACACAAGTTTCTTTCTTTCTCTTGTTACTGGGGAACCTAGGAGGCTCTGCTCTGAGTTATCTTGTATCATGAGGACCCATGGTTATGCAGCTGCTTCTATCTGACACAGTGAAAAGAGCACATGACAATTGCACATTGATTTTTAAATTTTCCCATCCTGAAAATCACACCTTTTCTGTTCACATTTCATTGACCAAAGAAATTCACAATGGGGAAATGTCATTCTACCACGTGTCAGGGAGGAGAGAGATGGGTTATTTGGGAAGTGTTCCAGTGACAACCACAAAAGTTAACCATGAAAAAGACAAAGTCCTGACTCTGAAGCAGCTCCAAGTTGGGAGGGGGAGGATGCCACTGAGACAAATAATTTTAATTAATTACTAGGTGCAGGGGAAGCTCAGAGGAAGGAAGGAAGGACTGACTTTGCCTGGTGTTGGGAGATGGGGAAGGTTTCACAGAGATGTTGATGCTGTTTTAAGGGATACAATATTCACCAGGGAAACCAGTTGGGAAAGATCTGCCAGGCTGGGGAAATGAGAGGCACCAAGTACTGGGGCACAGCAGACTGTTTGTTGTGGTTGAGGGATGTGAGAGGTGGAGGGTTTTCAGAGTGAGACAGGTCAGGTGATGGAGGTGGGGCCCTACCCATCTGCTCAACAGCTTGGCTTTGACTTCATAGTTATCAGGGGATCACCTTAAAGACAGTGTCACCCTGTCAGCTGAACACACTCTGTAAAGTCCATGGAGAATTCTTCCAAAAGATTTTAAATGATTTTTCCTTAATCCATTCATTTCCGATAATTAAAAAAGTGTCTAGTATATTGTTGACACCCAATAAATTACTTGGGAGCTCTGGTAGCATAGTGGCTAAAGGCAATTGACTGCTAACCAGGGGGCTGGCGGTTCAAATCCACCAGCAACTCCTCGGAAGGAAGATGGGGCAATCTACTTCCGTAGTGATACTGCCTCGGAAACCCAAGGAGAGGTCGCTATGAGTCGCGTCCGACTCGACGGCACATAACAACAACAATGGTAATTTTATTAGAAAAAAATGGGAGAAAATTTCTTTAATCTTTCCACATTCTGAGGTCCTTTAATGCCTCCACAGGCTTCCTGCATCCTTTTTCAATTAAATAAAATGCAGTATCAGGCAGCTGTTGCCACAAATGGCCAAATTGCTTTTCTTTAAGTGGCCATTTTTGTGCCCTTTTTTTGCTGCCAGAACTTTAATAACATTAAATACACTAAAAGAGAAGAAGAAAGTAAATAAAAATTTCCAATAGTTGTTAACTTTGGACATCTAACATGTAACAGCCCTATGCCAGCTCCACTCACCCAGAGGTTCTCAGGGACTCGTGTCAGAGAAAAAAGTTATTAAAAATGCTTATAAAGGCAAAACTGTGCCATGGAAATCTAAATGTGGCAGGACTTTATAAAGAACCAAATAATTTGTATAAAACATATACAGTCAAGGTGCTTGTTAAACCACTTGCTGGAGAGAGAGAGAGAGAGAGAGAGAGAGAGAGAGAGAGAGAGATGGTTATGTTCCAGACACTGTTGTTTGAAATGAGACAGCAATTTCTTTTGGCCTTTTAAAGCCAAGAATTTGTTGGATCTCCCAAAACCCTCCCTTTCAGGACTTTTCCATGTTTAAGGAAAATGTTTGAATTTTCTTTAAAACAGACTTGAGAGAAAGGTAGGTAGAGGAACCTCTGTTTCAGATGAAAGCAAAAAGATGTGTTCATGTGATTTTACCACAAACAGCTGAGCCAAGTGAATGTGGTAGAATCATCTCTGAGGGCAGCTGGGCTCTGGAAAATCATACTGCTTCTTCCCCCACTTCACTTTAGTGAAGGCAAAATCAGGTCTAATGAGCAATAAAGCAAAGCTGGAGGAGAGAAACCAAACCAAACCAAAAAACACCAAACCAGTTGCCATGGGGTCAGTTCTAACTCCTGTTACCCCCATGTGTTTAAAGGTAGAACTGTGCTCCATAGGGTTTTTAATGGCTGATTGCTTGGAAGTAGATCTCCAGGTCTTTCTGCCAAGGGACTTCTGACTGAGTTCCAATGGCCAACCTTTTGGTTAGCAGTCAAGTGCTTAACTGTTTGCACCACCCAAGTATAAAAAGAAGACACAGAAAGCATGGCCTTAATTAGAATGAGTATTTTGGGAGTAGGGGCTGGGTTGCAAGTGTGCTTGTGCTTGTGTTTCTGCACATTTTTCTCTTCAGTGCAAAGAACAACATTCTCTTCCCCAACTAATATGAGATTATTTAAGGAGAAACAATTTGGGGAAAACAGTTTGGGGAGAAATTTTTGAACCTTTTGGCTGGAAATTTACCTTCACAAAAGGTCAGGCCCTGCCTTGGAGATCAGAAAGCCTTTACTTTGTAGATGTCTTTGACCACAAAGATTAGGATCCTTTAGCTTTAAAATGGAATTTCATCTTTATTTTCTATCTTGACGAATTAGGGGTAGAGAATGGAGTTACATGACTTGTCAATCAGCATAGATATAATGGCACTTTAGGTGCTGATCAGGAGCTCTGATGGCATAGTGCCTAAGACCTTTGACTGCTAACCAGAAGGTTGGTGGTTTAAACCCACCAGCCACTCCTCAGATGGAAGATTGGGCAATCTATTTCCGTGGTGATACTGGCTCGGAAATCCAAGGAGGGATAGCTATGAGTTGGATCCGATTTGTTGGCAATAAGTTTGTTTTTTGGTTTTAGGTGCTGATCAGAGATCAACCTTGTCTTATCTGTCAAAAGCATTGTCAAGTTAGTGATATGTACAAAATAAAGTCATGTTCATTGCTGTTAATATGTTAAGTGCATATTTCTAAGCTCTAACACTGCATTGAGATGGTTGTTAGAGATTGCTTGGGAGATTCAGGCTCTAGTCATAACTCCACTGCTGACTTGTGCGACTGGGATCAGTTTTCATATCTGTAAAGTGGGGATAACGATACCTGCCAGTCTTACCTCACAATGTAGTCATGGTGTCAAATACATATGAAGTATTAAGTCTCAAACAAATATAAGGGACTTGTTAAGGTATTACTATTATTATTTGTTTTATAAAAATGAAAATATAGGCTTGGGGTAAATACTGGGGTAAGAACCTAGAGCTCAGATAGATTCATTTAAACAAAAACTAGGGAGGTCTCTAAAAATTCCTGGTTCCTAAATTGGCATAGAACCACCTCTTGCCTGGGTGACTCTCCCATACTCTGAATCCATATACATACTGGTACTCACTCGGGCATCTCTTTGCTTGGAATCAGCTTCTTTTGCTTTAGTCTCCTTTTTGCAAAGTTTTAGCTCCTGGCTTTGATTCTACATCTGGAGTTGGCATTTGTATTTGGTTGCCCAGAGGTTTGACTTTCCACTCTCTCTATTTGAGTTTATCTTGGATTACCCCTAGGCATTGCCACAGCCCTCTTGGCTGACAAATGGTCTAGTTCAGCCATTGCCACAGTATGAGTAGGGAATTGGACTATTTGATTGTTAGCTTCTGGAACTAGCCTTCCCATGGCTTTCGGCAGTAAGATTGGTCTCATAGATTAATGTGACAGTAAGCCTTGATTTTCCGTATTTCAACTATTGCCAATGCCTTGGGAGTATACTCAACCTCAGTGAAACTCTGTTCCCAATAAGGAGAGCAGATGCACAGGGAGCCCTCTGGCCTGGAGGTGTGACTTGAGATGCCAGACAAGGGCAAGCAGGTTTTCTCTTATAGACTGACATTTTGTAGTTTGAGCTGCACGTTTTGCATTAGTTATGAGGGTATGTGTAGATCTTCCCTAATTCTTGGCCTTTGCTTTAGTGGCATCTCACATAATTGCTCTTTTTGCCTGTGCCTTTAAAATTCTGTTTCAATGTAATTTAATCACTTGGCATTCAGTGACAATCTCCTCTGTGAGATGTGAGTTCTGTGACTCCTCATAGTGGCCAAAGGGTGGCTAAGAATGTCAAGGTAAGCATTCTCTTCCTTACAGTGTATGTCCTTATTTCATTCTCTAAAAGTGGACAGCCATTGACTGTAAAAGACTTCAATGTACAGCTGAGTCAAGATATAATATACAAAGGTAGGGGTAGGGTTTCCTAGACTTCATTCTCGGTAGGATTTAGGTGGGCACTCTTCTATCTTCTGTGGTACCCATGTTTGGATAGGGACACAGAGAAGAAAGAAAATGGCAGCAGGAAAGTAGATGGGAGGGAGAGGATGGATGTCTCAGTTATACAGCAGTTTACTATTTTTAATGTTTACTGTTTTAACTGCTTACTGTTTTTAATGTAAAGTTCTCCCACTTTTACAAAGTTGTGGCACTTCTGACACAAAGTTCTGGCACTTTATCACTTTCCTGTGAAGTGATATTGTTGTTGTTATGTACAATCAAGTCCATTTTGACTCTTAGTGACCCCATGTGACAGAGTAGAACTTCCCAATAGTGTTTTCTAGGCTGTAATTTTTATGGAAGATCACAAAGTCTTTCTCCCTTAAAGTCACTAGGTGTGTTTGAATCTCCAACCTTTTGGTTAGCAACTGAATGCTTAACCATTATGCCACTAGGGCTCCTTGGAGTGATATTACTAGTCCATTTTTATTGAGTAGGGAGCTCTGGTAGTGTAATGGCCAAGGCACTTGACTGCTAACCAGAAGGCTGGCGGTTCAAACCCACAAGCCACTGCTCGGAAGGAAGATGGGGCAATCTACTTCCATAGTGATACTGCCTCGGAAACCCAAGGAGGGGTCGCTATGAGTCGGATCTGACTCGGTGGCATATAACAAGAACAACAACAACAACAGGAAACTAAAGGTTAAAAAGTGCTAAGTGACTTTCCAAGGTCCCCTAGTGTAATTGCATCTTCTCCTTTTGTTAACATTGGTTCATTCTGCTCCAGCCGTACTAGCCTCCTGGCTGTCTTGCAAATAAGCTAGTACATTTCTGCCTTAGGATCTTTGTTCTTGTTATTTCTTCTCCTTGAATGCTCTTTCCCATTTGTCTGCATGGCCCTTACCTCCTGACCATCTCCCCCAACTGACATTTCCTCCAAAACACTCTGTTCCCTTTCCCAGATTTACTGTCTCCATAACACTTACCATATTCTATTATATATATTGTACTTATTAATTTTGTTTATTTATTATATCTCCCTCCACCAGAATGTAAGCACCATGAAGGCCAGGATTTTTGTCTATTTCATTCACTGTTGTATCACTACAGTGCCTAGAGCTGCTCCTGGCATCAAGGAGATCCTCAATAAATATTTGTTGAATGAATAAAAGAAGATAAAGATTAAAGGGCCAAACTCAGTCCACCTGACATCAAGTCCCACTTTGTCCATACCATATGAGGCCATTGGACTCTAAATTGCTGCACAAATTGATTCAGAAATAGAGCATTACTGGTGGAGGTGAGTACTTACATCTTGGAACTCCTTTAAAATAGGGTGAATTCTTTGGATTTTATTACTTTAGGATTCAGAATTCATATATTTTGACAACCAGAGCTGTAATAGCTTATACAATGTCTTTATGGGAATTATACAAAGGTGGTTGTATCCCCACCCCAGGATGTAAGACTAGGTTAGTACCTATTCTCCCCTTTTCATCCTTCCCTTGTAGGAGCCCTTGTTCAAGGTACAATCTACACAGCTGTAAATGGAGGTCCTACTGGAGAATTCAGAGCTCAAAACACAGCCATGGGTTGATTTGTACCTCAGGGCTCTCTGGGCTGCTGCATTGGGAGGTGGAAAAAGGAAGAGATCCCTTTTTTCTCTTGATAATATTGAACTTTATTAAGCCCTGTAATTCTGGAAAACAGTAATGGTTAAGAAATCTCCTACCCTGTTGTGTTCCAAAAATGACCCAATGCAAGCCATCCTTCCTTAAGTATCTTAGATAAGAAGACTTGGGGGTGCTTTCTTGTTTAGTTATGAAAAAGTCAGAGACAGACCCTCCAAATCTCTGTTCTTTGCCTCGTACGTGATTAGCCAAACTGCTTTATCCCTATTGATCAACTAGGACAAAATGCTTGTTAAATAAATTTTGGTTAAGTTTCTCTCCTTCCTCCAGCTTCCTAAATTTTGACCCTTCTTCACCTTGTAACTAGATCCTTAATAATTCCTCTTGAGAATAGGCTGATCTCAAGGTAAAACTTTCTCTGAAATATTGTCCAATCATGCCAGCTTCATTCATCTCATTTTCCCACACCTGGTTCTTTCTAGGTAGCACAAATATTTTGTGATCAACTACCAGCCTAAAGATTGGAGGTTTGAACCCATCCAGCAGTTCTGAGGAAGAAAGGCCTGGTGATCTGCTTCTGTAAATATTTAGCAAAGAAAACCCTGTGGAGAAGTTCAAGTCTGTAACATATGGGATTGTCATGAGCTGGAACTGACTCTATGACAATGTTTTTTTTTTTTTTTTGCTTTGTAAAAGAAAACCCCTTCTGGCCTAACCTTTGAGATGCGTGCAGACCTCATGGTCAGAGCATTCCTATTATATGCTTCTATTGCAATAATCCCTTTTCCCCTTTGTGTGATAATCCTTTCAAATAAAGTCTCTCATTACCTAAGTCTGGGTTTGCTTCTTATTCAACATTCTCTTTGCACAGTGTAGAGCTGACAGGCATATTTTGCAGGTAAAACAGGGAGAAAGGAGCATATTATGGGGCGAAGGGAAGACTCACCATGAGGTCTTTGGCTCAGAATGTGCAGGAGTAAGGCAACTATAGAGCAGCATTTGGGAGGACATGTGCAAGTTCCTCAAGAGGCTCTCCTGAAGATGTGGCTTGTCCTTTCCTGGCCCTTCTGTCCCTTCTCCCTGCTCCAAAGGAAGTTGGAGAAGTAAATTTCTGAGGGAGGGCAGTGGATGTCATGGCAGCAGATGCACTAATAATCCCATTATTAATGCAGGAACTCAGGGTGAATGTACAAAATATGAAGTGTGATTTTGGACCCTTGGCAAGGGCCTGGTGAGCTTGGCTGTGTGTCTAGGGCCATGGACATTTACTGTGGGGAACATGTGATTTCCTACATTCTCCAGCCACCTCTGTTAATGAATTCTTTCTTTTCTCATCTGAATTTGACTGTCTGGAAATAAGCTGCTGAGACATTGGACAAACTATCTCCCATATTATCTGGACTCCAGAGGATGGAATATTTTTTAAGGTTGCAAACTTAAGAGAGAGTGGACTTTGAAAAAAGGAACAGCTAATGTACAGCCCAGGGTCACTGCAGGGAGACCTCATAAGGTTTGCCCCAGAGGCCAGGGACTGCTTAAAGGCAGGTCTGAGCAAATGATTTTGTCTTAGATCTTATAAGTTCTTTTCTGCCCCACGCCATGCACCCTCTTCCAGAACCTAGTTTCCAGAAAGTACTCAGAACTGATAATCCCTCATGGTTGTACCATGAACAAAGGGCCTAAGGGTAAGTGAGTTAATGATTTTTGAGATCCTACCAGCCACTCCTTGGTAGGAAGGTTGGGCAATCTCCTTCCATAGTGATACTGCCTTGGAAACCCAAGGAGGGGTCACTATGAGTCAGGTCCGACTCGATGGCACATAACAGCAACAACAAGTATCTGATATTTTCTCAGGTTTCTTTTTCTTTTAAGTCACTTCACAACTCCATAAAAATGTTATCAATGAAGGAACTACTCAGACCAGTAAGACAACTTGCCTGAGTCCCATAGCTTATAAGGAATGGAAATGGACTCCAAACCCAAAGCTAACTTCCTTCTGGTACACTGTATGGCTGCCATTCTGGTGAGGACAGACTGGAATCAGATAAACACCCTCCTGAAGTTTTCTGAGACTGGGCCTGGACTCTGAGGTACACAAGTCCAATCTTGTGGTAGGAACTGAGCTAGCTGGAGCAAGCCTGGTCTTTGGTCTTCAGGGCACCAAGAATCTTGTGCCTGTGTAAGAAGAAATCTACCCTGTTGTTTGCAGGCAGCATGCGATTCAAATTAATAAACACTTGGGAATTCACAATATCTTTGCATCTGTCTCCTTCTCTCTGTTTCCATTTGCCATTTTCTTTGCCAGGATGGGCCATTGAGGGAGGCTAGAGTCAAGAAGTAGCAAGGATCTGTGAATAGGCTTGGAGCAGTGATTGAAGATGGGTATGAGGAAGTGTGGTAGCAATGAGGCATTGATAGGTGCTGTTACATAAAGAAAGCTTGATTAATAATTTGCTCTTGACCAAACATTGGTATTACTTGAAGTTTTAAATGACACTGTTACCTAGGATTTCTTGTTTATTTAGGTATTTGGGATGAAGCTTATGCAATGGTATTCTTTTCTAAAAAAAACTTTGTATTAGGGGAAATTTCAATCATATACATTGTGGTAGCATAGTGCCTAAAGCACTTGACTGCTAACCAGAAAGCTAGTGGTTCAAACCCACCAGCCACTTCTTGGAAGGAAGATGGGGCAATCTACTTCTGTAGTGATACTGCCTCGGAAACCCAAGGAGGGGTCGCTATGAGTCGGGTCCAACTTGACAGCACATAACAACAACACAACAACAGTTAAGGTTGTGTGTCAACTTGGTGGGGCTGCAGTTTTGAGTGGCTGGGTAGTAGTTCTATTTTTCATGATGAGATTGTAATCACCTCCAGGATGGAATCTGCTGTGAGCAGCTAAGTAGTTGCCTTCAGGGTGTGGCCTGCTTCCAATATAAGGAGACACTTTGAGAAAGAAAGATCTCTAGCTTTTGGCATGTGTAGATTCTGCATTTGGCTGTCCTCATTTCCAGTTTCTGGACTTGAACCAGTGGCCTGCTGTATTTTCCTGCTGATCTTTGGATTGTGCCATTTTACCTGCTGACCCTGGGTTTGTGAACCTCAGCAGCCAGTAGATGTCTGAGTTAGGAGTTATCTCTAGCTCCAGTGGGCCTGGAATAACAGACAGAGCTAATACCTACAGCTGAAGGTCCTTCACCTAGTCCCTAGAGCTGAATTTGGACTTCTCGCCTCCCAACTGGAAGAGAATAAATTCCTGTTTGTTAAGTCACCCACATGTGGCATTTCTGTTATAGCAGCACTAGAGAAACAAAGATTATATATAACCCAAAAATATGACTTTAATCATACCACACCTGAATTTAGAGACCATTTAAAGAATAGATTTGACGTATTGGACATCAATGACCAAAAACCAGATGTATTGTGGGATGATGTCAAGAATATCATAAAGGAAGAAAGCAAAAGGTCATTAAAAAGACAGAAAAGGAAGAAAAGACCAAAATGGATGTCAGAAGAGATTCTGAAACTTGCTCTTGAATGGAGAGTAGTTAAAACAAATGGAAGAAATGACAAGATAAAGGAGCTGAACAGAAAATTTCAAAGAGCGTCAATTATTATTATAATGAAATGTGTGAAGACCTGGAGTTAGAAAACAAAAGGGAAGAACATGCTTGGTATTTTCAAGCTGAAAGAACTAAAGAAAATATTCAAGCCTCAAGTTGCAATATTGAAAGATTCTATGGGCAGAATATGGAACGATGTGGGAAACATCAAAAGAAGATGGAAGGAATACTCAGAATCACTGAATCAAAAAGAATTGGTCGATATTCATCCAATTCAGGAGGTAGCATATGATCAAGAACCAATGGTGTTGAAGGAATAAGTTGAAGCTGCACTGAAGGAACTGGTGAAAAATGAGACTCCAGGATTTGACGGAATACCCACTGAGATGTTTAAACAAATGGTTGTCATGTTCGAGACACTTATTTGTCTATCCCAAGAGATTTGGAAGATAGCTACCTGGCCAACTGACTGGAAGAGATGCATATTTATATCCATTCCAAAGAAAGGAATTCTGTGATCCCACTGAATGTGGAAATTATTGAACAATATCATTATTATCAAATGCAAGTAAAATCTTGCTGAAGATAATTAAAAAATGGTTGTAGCAGTATATTGAAAGGGAACATCCAGAAATGCAAGCTGGATTCAGAAGAGGATGTGGATCAAGGAATATCACTGCCGATGTCAGATGGATCTTGGGTGAAAACAAAGAATACCAGAAAGATGTTTGGTTGTGTTTTATTGACTGTGTAAAAGCATTTGAATGCGTGGATCATAACAAATTATGGATAACATTGAGAAGAATGGATATTCCAGAACACTTACTTGTGCTTATGAGGAACCTGTCTGTAGACTAGGAGGCTGTCATTTGAAAAGAACAATGGGATACAGCATGGTTTAAAATCAGGAAGGGAGTGCATCAGGGTTGTATCCTTTCACCACACTTATTCAATCTGTATGCTGAGCATATAATCCAAGAAGCTGGACTATATGGAGAAGAATGTGGCATCAGGATTGGAGGAAGACTTATTAACAACCTGTGATATACAGAGGGCACACCTTGCTTGCTGAAAGTGAAGATGATTTGAAGCACTTAGTGATGAAGGTTAAAGACTATAGTCTTCAGTATGGATTACACCTCAACAGAAAATGAAAATCCACACAACTAGACCACTAAGCCAAACAAAACCAAATAAGCAGCATCACAATAAATGGAGAAATGATTCAAGTCAAAGATTTCATGTTCCTTTGTTCAACAATCAACACCAATGGTAGCAGCAGTCAAGGTGTCCTATTGCATTGGGCAAATCTGCTGCAAAAGATTTTGTTAAAGTGCTGAAGAGCAAAGACATCTCTCTGGAGACTAAGGTGCATCTAACCCAAGTGTGGTAGTTAATGTTGTGTATCAACTTGGCTGGGCAGCTGGTGGTAGTTATTCCCCATGATGAGACTGGCAATCAACTCCATGGTGGGATCTACTGCAAGCAGCTGAGTAGCTGCTTTAGGGATGTGATCTGCTTCCCATACCTAAGAAGCAGCTTTGGGAATGATCTCTAGTTTATGGCACGCTTGAACTCTGCATGTGGCCGTGTTGTTGTTCAGCAGCCTGCCATGCTCTGATGACCTTGGGACTTTCAATAGACTTGAATTAATGGCCTACCATGTGGTTTGGTAACATCAGGACTGTGTATTTTTACTTGTCAACCTTGGGCTTGTCAGCCTCAGCAGCCAGCAGCTATCTGAGTGAAGAAAAACTCTAGCTTCAGTGAGTCAGGAGCAGGAGGCAGAGCTGAAGCTCAAGGCTGAGAGGCTTTCATCTAGCCCCTAGAGCCTGGCACTTTGAACTCAGACTTAAAGCCTCCAAACTGTAAGAGAACAAACTCTTGTTTGTTAAAGCCATCCCATTTGCGATATATTCTTGTCAGAGTGGCACTAGGTAACTAGAACACTAAGCCATGGTGCATCTAGTTGCCTCATATGCATGTGTAAGCTGGACAAAGAATAAGGAAGACTGAAGAAGAATTCATGCTTTTGAGTTGTGGTGTTGGCAAAGAATACTGAAAGAACCATGGACCGCCAGAAAAATGAACAAGTGCTGCTGAAATGCTCCTTGGAAGTGAGAACGGCCAGAATTCATCTCACCTACTTTGGTCATGTTGTCAGAAGGGATCATTCCCTGGATCATGCTTGGTAAAAAGGAGAGTCAACAAAAAAGTAGGAGGCCCTCAACAAAATAGATTGACACATTGACTGCAACAATGGGCTCAGGTATAGCAAAGAGTGTGAGGCTGGTGTTGTTGTTGTTGTTGTTTGCCATCGAGTCGGTCCCGACTCATAGCGACCCCTCCTTGGGTTTCCGAGGCAGTATCACTACGGAAGTAGGAATGCCCAACCTTCCTTCCGAGGAGTGGCTGGTGGGTTTGAACCGCCAGCCTTCTGGTTAGCAGTCAAGTGCCTTAGCCACTATGCTACCAGAGCTCCTAGGCTGGCGTAGGACTGAGCAATTTTTCATTCTATTGTACATAGGGTTGCTATGAGTCAAGCTGACTTATGGCACCTAACAACAACAAATATATATATAATTTCCATAAAAAACCAGCCAAACCACTTTCCATTGAGTTGATTTCAACACATGGTGACCCCACACATATCAGGTAGAACTGTGCTCCACAGGGTTTTCAAAGGCTGATATTTCAGAAGTAGATCATCAAGATTTTCTTCCAAGGTGACTGCTTGGATCTTTTGGTTAGCAGCCAAGCTTGTTAACCATTTACACCATCCAGTGACTCCTGTAGTTTTGGTAGATATTGCTAAATTGTTGTTAAATGATACTGTTAAAAAGAAGGGTATAGTAATGACACTCATTAGGGTATAATATAAAATTAACATATGTAAGAGACTATATTTAATTTATTAATTAACAGAGGAAATTGAGATGTCACAACCAGGACAAAGGGAAAATTCAAAATACCAGATACAGGTAGACAATGCTGAAATGAATTTACAAGTTTGCAAATAGATGTAAAGTGGCTCAATAATTAATTACATTCCTTTGGACACACCTAATTCCTATTTCTATGGACAAGAATAGCTTAATTATTATCAGTTTTGCACAACTTAAAAAAGAAAACAAAACAACTGGTTGCCTCCAAGACAATTCCACCTCAGGGTAGCTCTATGTGTTGCACAGCAGAGCTGCTCTATAGGGTTTCTATGGCTGTAACCTTTCAGAAGATCACCAGACCTTTCTTCTGAGGTAACTCTGGATGGGCTCCAACCCTCAAGCTTTCAGTAGCAGTCAAGTGCTTAACCATTTGAGCCACATACGGCACCTTTTCCACAACTTACAGAGTAATCTTTTCCTCCCCTTCAAAAGTTTCTCAGTTTTTCTTTGCTCCATAAAAATCATATCAATTTACAACTAACATACACAATATGTAAGAAGCAAAATTTTCTTTTAAAAACACAAGTCCAATCATGGAATTTCTCTTCTTAGGACATTTCCAATGCCTTCCCTTGCCTTCATAATAAATGTAAGCTACTTTAACAAGCTCACAAAGTCCCTGAAGATCTGTTGTTGTTGTTGTT
>NW_006921598.1:14014152-14015413 GCF_000298275.1 Orycteropus afer afer
GAGTCGGCCCCGACTCATAGCGACCCCTCCTTGGGTTTCCGAGGCAGTATCACTACGGAAGTAGGATTGCCCAACCTTCCTTCTGAGGAGTGGATGGTGGTATAATGAAATACACAAAACTAAAGTGACACGGATCAATGCTTAATTAATTTGTGCTGTTCCCTCTCATCACTTCCCACCCCTGGTAATCAACAAAGAAAGTTTCCTTCCATATATAAACCTTTCCTTGGCTTTTTACAATAATGGACTAATACTGTGTTTGTCCTTCTATGATTGACTTATTTCACTCAACAGAATGTCCTCCAAATTCATCCATGTTATGTGATGTTTTGTAGATTCTACATTATTCTTCAGTGTTGCATAGTATTCCATTGTGTGTATGTACCATAGTTTGTTTATCCATTCTTCTCTTGGTGGGCACCTAGCTTATTTTCATTTTTTTGCTATTGTGAATAGTGCTGTGATGAACATAGGTGTGGAGATATGTGTTCTTGTCCTGTCTCTCTTCTTTGGGGTATATACCTAGATATACCTAGTAATGGGATTGCTGGGTCAAATGGTATTTCTAATTCCAGCTTTTTAAGTAGTCACCATATTGCTTTCCACAGTGGTTGTACAGTCTCACCAGTAGTGTATGAGAGTCCCAATCTCTTCATATCCTCGCCAGCATTTGTGTCTGTCTTGGTGAACTTTGGTACTAGTGCTGGGGCAAGATGGTATCTCATTGTTGTTTTGATTTACATCTCTCTGATGGCTGATGATCATGAACATTTCTTCATGCATTTGCTGGCTGCTTGAACATCCTCTTTGGTGAAATGTCTATTCATGTCCTCTGCCTATTTTGGAATTGGATTGTTAGTCTTTTTGTTGTTGAGGTGCTGGAGTTTTCTACAAATTCTAGAGATAAGTCCCTTGTCAGCTATGTCATTGCCAAATATTTTCCCCCAATCTGTAGGTTCTCTTTTGACTCTTTTGGAGAAGTCTTTGGAAGAACAAAAAATTTAATTCTTAGAAGGTCCTATTTATCTAGTTTTTCTTCTGCTGTTTGTGCCTTTTGGGTTATGCTTGATAGTCTATTTATGCCATAAATGTTGCTATTTGCCATCGAGTTGGATCTGACTCATAGTGACCCCTCCTTGGGTTTCCGAGGCAGTATCAGCCATAAATTGTTGTTGTTATGTGCCATCAAGTCGGCCCCGACTCATAGCGACCCCTCCTTGGGTTTCCGAGGCAGTATCACTACAGAAGTAGGATTGCCCAA
>NW_006921598.1:14023569-14025251 GCF_000298275.1 Orycteropus afer afer
GACTCAACAGCATATAACAATAACAGCAATTATGACTATGGAGTCATCTATTTGTCTTTTCAATTCTATTAAAGTCTGATTTATGTATTTTGTGGCTCTTTCATTGGGTCCATAGATATTTATTATGGTTATAGCTTCTTGTTCAGTTGATCCTTTAATCATTATATGGTGTCCTTCCTTGTCTCTTATGGTGGTTTTTGTCTTAAAGAGAATTTTATCAGAAATTAATATTGCCACTCCTGTTCATTTTTGATTGCCATTTGCTTGACATATCTTTTTCCAACCTTTGGTTTTTAGTCTATTTTTGTCTTTGTCTCTAAGTTGTATCTCTTGTAGATGGCATATTGATAGGTTATGTTTTCTCATCCATTCTATGACAATCCATCTCTTGAGTGATGCATTTAATCCATTGACATTCAATGTATTATCAGCAAGTGTGAATTTGTTGCTGTCATGTTGTTAGGTGCTTTTTTTGTGGTGTTCCTGATTTCTTTGTTCCATATAATTTTCTGTACTGAGCTCGTTTTATTTATGAATCATGTTATCACTTTCGTCATTGCTATTCATTTAGTATTTGCTAAATATTTGTGCCAGTCCTATTTTTTATTGTGGTGTGAAGGCTTATTATTTTTCTTTGAGGTTACCCTGTGATTTATAATTTTCTTCCCAAGTTTAGAACATTCCATTGTATCTTGAAGTTGTCTTGACTTCTCTACCATTTAGAAGTTCTGTAACCACACAATTTTTCCCAACTTTTTGGTTTGTAGTTATCTTCATCTGCCAATTGATGTCTCTAGTTCCCTGTTTACAATCTTGTAGACTTATTTACTTTGGATACTTCCTTAACTGGGTTGGTTTCTGAGTTATGGTTTCTGAGTGTGGTACTTCGGTTTGTGTGTCAACTTGGCTGGGCCTAGTTGAGTGGCTGGGCAGCTGGTGGTAGTTAATCCCCATGAGGAGAGTGGCAATCAACTCCATGGTGGGATCTACCACAAGCAGCTGGGTAGCTGCCTTTGGGTATGTGGTATGGTTCCTGTATATAAGGAGAAGCCTTGGGAATGGTCTCTAGCCTATGGCATGCTTGGACCCTGCATGTAGCCATGTCATTGCTCAGTAGCCTGCCATGCTCTGTCGACCTTGGGACTTACAATGGATTTAAGTTAATGGCCTGCCGTGTGGTCTGGTAACATCGGGACTGTACCTTTTTACTTGTCAATCTTGGGGCTTCTCAGCCTCAGCAGCCAGCAGCTGTCTGAGTGAAGAAATACCTCTAGCTCTAGTGGGCCAGGAGCAGGAGGTGGAGCTGGACCCCAAGGTTGAGGGGCTTTCACCCAGCCCCTATAGCCTGGCACTTTGAACTTGGACTTAAAGCCTCCAAACTGTAAGAATAAACTCCTGTTTGTTTAAGTCATCCCATTTGTGGTATATTCTTGTCAGAGTGGTACTAGGTAACCAGAACATGCCGCCATGTGTGTTAATGGTTGGTTGTTGTTTGCTGTTGTTGGTTCTCTGTCCCAAGGATTCCCTTTAGCATCTCTTGTAAGGGTGGTCTGGTTTTAACAAATTCCCTTAATTTCTGCTTTTCTGGAAATGTCCTAATTTCACCATCATATTTGAGGGACAATTTTGCTGAGTATATAATTCTTGGTTGGAATTTTTCTTTCAGGGTATTATATATGCCA
>NW_006921598.1:14025351-14039582 GCF_000298275.1 Orycteropus afer afer
TTCTCCCCATGCTGTTTCAGGATTCTTTCTTTGTCTTTGGTTTTGGTGAGTTTGGTGATGATATGTCTTGGTGATTTTCTTTTATGGTCTATCCTGTTTGGGGTTCACTGGACTACCTGAATGAATATATTCTCATTGTTCATCATATAGGAGAAGTTCTCTTCCAACAAATCTTGTACAATTTTCTCAGTGGCTTTATTTTTACTTCTTGTCTGGAATTCTGATTTCACATAGGTTATTCTTTTTGATAAGTCTTAGGCTTTCTTCATTTTGTTTTGATTTTTTTTTCCGATTGATCCCTTTCCAATGAAGTATTGAGGTATTTGTCTTCAATCTCATTAATTCTATCTTCCAATGATTTGATTCTATTCTTTTGCCCTTTCCATATGTTATTTATTTCTGAAAATGTAGTAGTAATCTTCTGGATCTTTATCTGTAGATTTTGTATCATTCCTAAGTTTTCATTTATTTTGTCTTTTTGTTCTTGTATTTCCTTCTGAAATTGTTCCATGATTTTGTCTGTATTTTCCTTAATTTGTTAGTGTTTTCCTTGATCTCTCTCTCAGTCCATTGAAGGTATCTAAATATAATTCTTTTGAATTCCCTTAGGGAGTTCCAATGTTGCTTCTTCCTCAGGCATGTATTCTGGGTCTGTATCATCTTGCTGCCTTGTTTCTACTGCTTTATCTTGCTTCTTTGTGTGGAGTGTGATGCTCTGTTGTCTCTGAGACATTGTGACTTTGTTGTATTTATATTTAATTGGTGATTGTATGTTGGAGTGATTTGTCCAAGATTTTCATTTTCTTTTCTTTCTTTTTTTTGATGTATTTGAGTAAGCAGGGTACTGTGCTCCTCTGTTTGCTAGTTGGCAGCACTTATGCCCTCACCACCAGTCTCCTGCCGGGTGTGATAGAGAATAAGAGTGGCTTCACAGATCTCTGTTAACTCTTTTTGAAGACACTTAAGTGTTGTTCAGACTCTTATTTGCAGTTGTGTATTGTTGGCCAGTTGTTGCAGAAAGAAGTGGTGGCTCTCACTCAATAAGTGGAGATACAGAAGATGCAGGTGTGGTTTTGTTATACGGGCATCGTTGCTGTCTCCCACTCAGTTAGACAAAAGTGGCAATAGAAAAAAACCATCAAAAAGTAAAAGCAAAAGGAGAAGAACACATATTGTGTAAACACACAGAAATAATCCCCAGAGAGAGAGAGAGAGAGAGAGAGAAAGGCAATAAATGAGAAAAAATATTTAAAGAAATAATTTAAAAAGCCAACAGATATTTCATTAAAGTTTACAAATTAAGCACTTGATTTTTAACGTCTACCATCTTGATTTTCAGAGTTTCTTAATTCAAAATTTAAAGATGTGCCTTTTATTGGATAATGTTAAATCATGAATGTAGTAATGTTATTTCATGATCATTATGATCATAATGTTAGATGATCATGGGTGCAGCATTCTCTAACACAAATGATGTGAAAGGAAAATAGTTTTCATAAAGCTTGTATGGCTCTGATTACACAGTTCTACTTGCTTTTGATGTTGCTCTGTCAAAGCAAGGGCACTTTCTTTTAAGGCTACTTTCCAAACTCGTCTTTGCATTTTCTCTATGTTATAAATTCAGTTAGGTCCATTTAGAGGCCAGGAGACCACATGTCATAGGCAGCCTTACCTATGTGCTGTGATACAGTTCAAAGACTGTGAACAACATAAAAGAAAGTCTATGGAAAGTCAGAATTCATTTTTTAAAGTAACCCCCAAGATTTTCTCTAAGAAATATTATTTTGCATTTTCTAACTTAAAAGCAGCTATTTGTACTGAGATATAGCAAAAGACCAAAACATGTTTGGAAAGAGAATTAATACATGAAGAGAGTCTGGTGGCTTTATTTTCAGTGTGCTGAATGTATTAGACTACTCTTTATTTTGTGAGTGGATATTATGAAGCAAATATTCAGGTGTTTAGTGTATGATTAAAATGGAATACAGATTTCTTTGAAGTTATTAAATCCATCATGGCTTTTATGTAATGGAGAAATCAAGTTAAAAAAAAAATAAATAAACTTGTAGACCAGCAAGAGAATTTACTTTTGCATATACAGGGCTCCAGGATCATCTTCCATATCTGTGATAATTGGTTCCTCTTTTCTTTGTTGAAGAGGGTTTGTGTTGTTTGTCTGCCTGTTCTGCCATCTTACCAGAATCTCCTGACCAATTCTTTTTGGTACAATGACTCTGTGTATTTCTTCCATCTTCTTTTGTTATTTCCTGCATCAGTCAATATTTTGCCTATAGAATCTTTCAATATTGCCACTCAAGGCTTGAATTTTTTCTTCAGTTCTTTCAGCTTGAGAAAATGTTGAGTGTGTTCTTCCCTTTTGGTTTTTTTAACTCCAGGTCTTTTCACATTTCATCATAATAATGATTTTTTTTTCAACTATGTATACAAGAAATTGTAGGCATTAAAAATATTTTATTGGAAAAAAAAGCCAACAGAAATATGAATAGGAAATCAGAGGAAAGAAACAACCTGCATTATCTGGGGAGGTGAGAATAAGAGAAAAGAGTTAGAATAGGATAATAATGAAGAAAAAAAAATGAGAAAAATGCAAAAAGAAAAACAAGGAATAGGGAGAACCACAAGAAAGAAAAAATGGGAACCAAGAAAAAGGAAGAGAGAAAAAGCTGAAAATTAGAACCTGGGAAGAGAAGAAAATGAATAGTAATGAGAAGGATGAAAAAAAAAAATTAAAGAAGACAAAAACAAACAAACTGAAAAAGAATAAAGAAAAAAGAAAAAATATGTGGCCAGAGCAGGGTGTCCAGGCTCTGTCAGAGCATACAAACTGGGATGGAATTTCTGCAAGCCCAGAAGGTGGGTAGGAATGAGGGATGGGCTGCACCTCCATTCATCAAAAGGGTGTGGGGTATAAAAGTAACAATGGGAATATTGCACCTTTCCAGTTGGCGTCCAGAATGTCCTTGTGGTTCCCTGACAAGTGGAATCTATTCTCGGGTCCCTGGAATCTGAGAGAACACTGTCACTCTAAATATTCACAATGGTCAAACCATTTTTAAACATACAAAATGGCTTCAAACAGCCAAAAGTCCACATCTCAGCTTATCTCCCTCTTCACTGCTTCCTCTTTTATTCACCAGCCACCAGTACAGTCCTCTGTGCAGCCCCTGGCTAGCAGGGCCAATTTTTAGATTAATTTTTAGGTCCTAACACCACTGGGCAATATCCAAGCTGTTCATGCTGTCAGGATTGCTGACAGACTGAAGCTCCATATGTCTCCTTTTTTGGTGTTTTCATGCAGGTTCTTCTACTAGTTGAAGTTTAGTTTCAAAGCTCAGGGCTCCAGGATCATCTTCTGTATCTGTGTTAATTGGTTCCTCTTTTCTTTGTTGAAGAGGACCTGTGTAGTTTGTCTGCCTATTCTGCCATCTTACTGGAACCTCCTGACCAATTCTATTTGGTACAGTGACTCTTTCCATATTCTTTTGTTGTTTCCTGCATCAGTCAATATTTTGCCCATAGAATCTTTCAATATTGCAACTCAAGGCTTAAATGTTTTTCTTCAGTTCTTTCAGCTTGAGAAATATTGAGCTTGTTCTTCCTTTTTGGTTTTTTAACTACAGGTCTTTGCACATTTCATTATAATAGTTGACTTTGTCTTCTTGGGCTGCTCTTTGAAATCTGTTCAGCTCTTTTACTTTGTCATTTCTTCCACTTGCTTTAGCTACTCTCCATTCAAGGGCAAGTTTCAGAGTCTCTTCTGACATCCACTTTGGTCTTTTCTTTCTTTTCTGTCTTTTAAATGACCTTTACTTTCTTCATGGATGATGTACTTGATGTCATCCCACAATTCCTCTGGTTTTAGGTCATTGGTGTTCAGTGCATTAAATCTATTCTTTAGATGGTCTCTAAGTTCAGAAGGGATATATTCAAGGTCATATTTTGACTCTCATGGACTTGTTTTAATTGTCTTCAGCTTCAATTTGAACTTGCTTATGGGCAACTGATGGTCTGTTCCACAGCTAGCTCCTGGCCTTGTTTTGGCTAAAGATATTGAGCTTCTTCATCACCTCTTGCCACAGATGTAGTCAATCTTATTCCTGTGCACTCTATCTGGTGAAGTCTACATGTATAGCTGCCATTTGTGGTTTTTTTTTTTTTAATTGTGATTTTGGTGAAAATTTACAGAGCAAATTCACTTTCCATACAGCAGTTCACATACACGTTGTCTTATGACATTGACTACAACTTACCAGTCCATTTCAGCTCACTAATGCCTAGGATATTGATCTTTGTATGTTCCATTTTATTATTGAATTTTCCTAGGTTCATACTTTGTAGGCTCCATGTTCTGGTTATTAATGGATGTTTGCAGCTGTTTCTTCCCATTTTGAGTCATGCCACATCAGCAAATGGAGGTCTGAAAACTTTACTCCACCCATATTATTAAAGTTGGCTCTACTCTGAAGAGGCAGCTCTTCTCCAGTTGTATTGTGAGTGCCTTCTGACCTGAGGGGCTCATCTTCTGGCATTATGTTGGACAATGCTTCAGGGTTTTTCATAAAGTTTTTCGGTAATATATAAGACTGTTTCACTGCTATTCATAAGGTTTTCTCTAGACAATCATTGTGAAGTGGATGGCCCCTTCCTTCTTTTGAGTCTATCTTAGTCTGGAAGCACTGCTGAAACTTGTGACCCTGGTGGTATTCAAAATGCTAGTAGCATAGACTCCAGCCTCACAGCAACGCACAAGATACCACAGTACGATAAACTGATAAATGAGTGCTGGAGGGTAGGGACCATATATCCTTCCTTTTTCTATCATCACCGGTCTCCCAATGACTGTCAGGGAGTGAGTGAATATTATTACTAATGAATGTTAATTAACTGAATGAATAAGTGAATGAATGAGCATGAAACAGCCACTCTAGCCAGGTGGATATGTTCCTTTCCTCCTCTTTTTCAAAACAATCTCTGAGCATACTGTTGTCATTTGTGGACTGCCCTTTCCCACCAATTTTCTGCATGAAAATTTCCCAGTCCCTTAACCTACAGTGATATAATCACTTCCACTGTGATTTATCTTTGTGTGTGTCTTGTCCCCTATTGAAAATCTAAGATTTTGAGCAATAAAAACTCAAATATTTTATCTAACTTCTCAAAGACCAACAAAGTATTATGTACTCCATTAACACTTATTAATAATTAGTTGATTGATTTATTTTATTTCCATTAAAACTGATAGTTTCTATGGTAGAGTCTAGCTATATGTTCACCAATATATTGACTTTCCATGGCCATACAAGGAAACTATATTTCCAAGCTTTCCATGACATTAGGTTGGAACACAGGACTGAGTTCTGATCAATGAGAACATGAACAAAAATGACATGGCACTTGTAGTCTGAGGCAGTTAGGAGAGGGTGGGTATTCCTGATTCTCTCTCTCTTTCCTCTTTGTAGCTCAGAGCAATGAACCCAAGATGATGGAGTTGTAAGATGGAAGCAACGTGGGTTGCTTGGATAGAAGCCTCACAGAATTGTTGTCCAACCAGCATCCAACAGTGACATGAGCAAGAAAGAAATCCTGATCAAGCCTCTGAGATTTAGTATTTGCTCCCACCAACTATTTAGCATAACCTTTACTAATAATACAGTTTATTTCTTCCATAGTGATTGTGGAGTTCTGTCAGTTCACTAAAAGCTTCACTAAAACTTTCACCAAAGTAAACAAGTGAAAAATATTTTCACCATTGAAAAATGTGTATTTTGTGTAATTACTTCAGATACAGAGTTTAGGGCTGGCCACATGGGCATGCAGTCTGTGCCTGTGCACAGTTCCCCATGCAGCTTAGGGGAAGGATTCCTTGCTTGATTTAATGCCCTGAAGTTGCTGTCTTGAAATTCTTAAAGATTTTTGAACACAAGGCTCTATATTCTCATTTTATACCAAATCCGGCAGATTGTATAGCCAGTTCTGACTGGATGGTTGTTGTTGTTGTTATGTGCTGTGGAGTTGGACCCAACTCATAGCAACCCCTCAAGTATCACTGCGGAAGTAGATTGCCCCATCTTCCTTCCGAGGAGTGGCTGATGGGTTTGAACTGCCAGCCTTCTGGTTAGCAGTCAAGTGTCTTAGCCACTAAGCTACCAGAGCTCTTGACTGGATGGTATGAGAATGGAATTAGAAACAAGTGTCACTGTGATGAAGGTGTGGATAGATTGCTCTTAAACAGATGACAAGATGTACCATTTAAATTCTAGAGGTTAGTGAACTCTCCACAAACTTGAGAATAGGCATGTTACTTATAAAAGATGATCCAAACTTCAAGCAGTGCAGTGAATTATTTAATATGGCCCTTTCAGCCATAGTCTTTGTAAGTTTCATCAAATGATTGGTTGGGATTATGCAAATGTGAGGTGCTTGTGGCTTACCGAGGGAATGGATAGCTTGCTAATAATTAAAATAAGGTGCATTGCATCCCGGTGGGGGTGGGACCATGCAAATAAGGTGTATGGATACCTAACATAGGTATTATGTCAGTGTTGCCATCTTGCTAAGCTCAAAATGAGTCATCCCACAGGCAGACAACTCATTTCACAACCATCAAGAAAGAAGAGCCAGGAGTGGAGAGCATCCTTTGGACCCAAGATCCCTGCACTGAACTTCCTCAATCCTGAAGATAGAGAGTAGTGACACCAGAGATGGTGAGAACCATTGGGAAAGAAATGGCAACAGCAGAGGCAGTAGAACCAAAAATTGGCATGAGACAGAGTGGTAGTCTTCCCAGCCCATGGAACAAGGAAGCTGAGTGCCTCCTGGCCAAGGCTTACTTGCAGAATGGGGTGCCTCTAGCCATTTATCAGAAGAGCCAAGAGAGTTTTGTGACACTTGCCTGAATAGGGCAGAAGCCAAGGGACCACAGGGCAAAGAGGCTGAGGCCAGAGAGAAGCCTGCCTGTGGCATGGCTGAGAAGCTATCCTGATCAAAGAACTGTATACTGAGTGTTTCTGATCCTGAATTATAAGCTGGTACTTCCCTAATAAACCCAATAATCATGTGTATTGTCTGTGAGTTTTGTGTGGTCATTGCAATGGAGTATCGAACCCAGCAGAGAAGTGGAGAGTGCTGTGCAGGGGGGATGGTTATTGTCAGAACTGGTAAAAAGGTTGAATGGTGAAGGTATGTCTGACCTCCTCATAGTAATGAGCTTTCAGCTGTTGATCTTGATCCTTCTCCCCCCACCACCGATGCCATTTTTACAGTTATCAGACCTCACAAAGCAAATGACTCAGGAGAAGCAAAGGAAATTTCCCTTTTTGTTCTCTTTTAGGAGGCTGGTGCTCACTGTATGGGAAGCATCTTTGCTGGAAGGTCTGAGCCTGGAAAATGTTTTTGAAGATCAATATATCTGTAAAAGTTTAAATTTCATGTTAATATATACCTGTACAGGGGAGCTCTGGTGATGTAGTGGATACGGTATGTGGCTGCTAACCAGAAGGTCAATGGTTCAAATCCACCAGCTGCTCCATGGAAGGAAGATGGAGCAATCTACTTCTGTAAAGATTTACAGCCTCAGAAACACAACGGGGTTCACTATGAGTCGTAATTGACTTGATGGCCGTGAGTTTGGTTTGGTTTGGTATATAAATAAGAGGTATGTGTCACTAAAATATGTTTGGGCAATATTTGACTGTGGTCCTATAAAAGGTTTTTTTTTTTTTTTTAAAGGGAAAACAGCTCACCTTTTGTTTATCATTTTATCCTTAATGGTTTTAAAGACTCCAAACCCAGAGCCTTGCAGCACTGGACCATGGGTGGGATACTGGCAAGTGAGGCAGAGGACATGGTTCTGGGTGTAGAGTTTTAGGCTTTTGTCCAGCAGGCAGGTGGAGGTGGCATTGGGGCTGCAGGGCCCGGGCTGCAGGGCCCAGGCTGCTCCTGCTGCTCAGGTGAGCTGAATAGTGGGTAGGGCTGGGTGCACTCTGCTTCTTTTCTGCCCATTTACTCTCACTACACTGCCACTCTTGCCTTCTTAGCTGCCACCATTGCCACTACTCTTTCCTCTGGCTTCTGCTGGCAGTTCTAGCAGCAGCAGTGGTGATGACAACAACTGGAAGTGGGCTCCATAAATATTTTAATATGGTGTTTATACAATGTCCAAATCACATAACATCCTAATTCCCAGAACATATCATTGACATTAAGTAATGCATACCTATAGATACTTCAAATTCTTCCTAGAATGAAGAAAGTTACAAGAATATAAATACAATACGCGTATGCTCTGGCATAGTGCCTGTGGTAGTTCAGTTTGTGTGTCAACTTGGCAGGGCCTGGTTGAGTGGCTGGGCAGCTGGATGTAGTAATCCCCATGAGACTGGTAATCAACTCCATGGTGGAATCTACTGTGAGAGCTGAGTAGCTGCCTTAGGGAATGTGGTCTGCCTCCTGTATTGAAGCAGAAGCTTTGGGAATAGTCTCTAGCTTATGGCCCTGGACCCTGCACGTAGCCGTGTCATTCATTGTTTAGCAGCCTGCCATGCTCTGTCGACCTTGGGACTTACAATGGACTTAAATTAATGGCCTGCTGTGTGGGTTGGTAAAATTGGGACTGTGTCATTTTATTTGTCAACCTTGGGCTTCTCAGCCTCAGCAATCAGCAGCTGTCTGAGTGAAGAAAAGCCTCTAGCTCCAGTGGGCCGGGAGCTGGAGGCAGAGCTGAAGCCCAAGGTTTAGGGGTTTTCACACAACCCCTAGGGCTTGGCACTTTGAACTTGGACTTAAAGCCTCCAAATTGTAAGAATAAACTCCTGTTAGTTAAGGCCATCCCATTTGTGGTATATATTTTTGTCAGAGCGGCACTAAGTAACCAAAACAGTGCCTAAGGCATTTGACCGCTAACAAGAAGGCTGGCAGTTCAAAACCACCAGCCACTCCTCTGAAGAAGACTGAGCAATCTATTTCAGTAGAGATACTGCCTTGGAAACCTAAGCAGGGGTCTCTATGAGTTGGGATTGACTTAATGGCAGTGAGTTTGTTTTTTTTGGTATGCAAAAACAGTAATATAAGAATAACTGCTACCATTGCATATTTATTCAAGGATCTAAGACGGGTATACTATAAAGAAATCTAATTCTACAGTGGACACATGAAAATTAGTCTCATTTCACTTCATATAAAGGAACAGTTGTGGAGCAATGCTGTGAAACCCACTTATATTCAAATGCCTGAATTATACCATGCAGGTACTATAGCCTCTTTACTTCTATGCTTTTATAAATACTTGAGGGCATTCAACATTCATGTCATCACTAAAGTTTAAAGGTTGACTGTTCTCCTAGTCTCAAGATGAAATTGGGATTCACATCTTCCTTCAGCTCTTCCATTTCTTCTTCCAGTTTTGCCTTGTATTTGGTATTCTCCAGATTTGAAAGAGCAGCTCAGGCTTTCTTTTAAAGTATTGGGAAAAGAGATACAGTAGTTATAAGATCATTGTTGGCATCACTTTGTACATGGCCACTTTACTTTGTCACAATTCTCGGCTCAAAAAAAAAAAAAAAAAAATCAAAACTAAATCCACTGCCTTTGAGTTAATTATGACTCACAGTGACTATAGGACAGAGCAAAACTTCCCCATAAAATGTCCAAGGCTATAAATCTTTATGGAAGCAGACTGCTTCATCTGTCTCATATAGAGTGACTGGTGGGGTCAAATCGTTGACCTTTAGGTTAGCAGCTGAATGCTTTGACCACTGTGCCACCAGAGCTCCTCTTTTGGGTCACTTGATTTTATTATATAAACTGACTACATATTATTTATGAAGACAGGAGAGAAAACAGAACCTCAAAAATGGTGGGCATCCATAAGGAGAGGGAGTTATTTTCTAGTTATGATATTAAGTGCTCCAACAGTTATAGCAAAATCAATCCAAGCAAATCCCTAGTTACTGGCAAAATAAACTTCTTTAGGGAGAGGAAGTTTGGCTCTGAGGTAGATAATAAATTAAGAAAGAGAGATTGTAGCTGTTGTGATATTTAGTTTTACTTTAAAGACCTCTAGATGTAGGGCCAGATGAATTATCCTAGGCACTTAAGAACTTGGAAATCTCATTCTCTACTGACATCAAATTAGAAACTATATCTCAATCGAGATGACAGCATCCAAACCAAATTTAAATGTAAGAGGTGTATAAATCACAATGCCAGGATATGGGGCCCAGGGGATGCTGGCCATAGGACTGTGGTTCTGAACTTCAATCCAATGTCGACTGTGGCCTGAATACAGGAAGTAAGACCAAGAAACAAAACAGGGGTGTGGGCATTTCTGCTGGAGACATAGTTGGGACTGTAAGCCAAGAGTGAGATAGCCAAGGGGCCAGGCCCAGCATGCAAGCCAGTACTCTGGCTGGAAAAGAGACTGAGGCAGAATCAGTGCCTTGGGAACTATACACTGCTACTATAATCCCCAAGGCACATCCTTCCTCTGTGGCAGGGCAGCCCAAGAGGATGGTGAGTGGACAAAGGCAGCCCAAGGAATTGAGTTGGCTGTTCCTGGTCTACAGGACCAAGAGTGAGGAGGAGACCAAGTAACCCTGAAATATCTTTTTCTGAGGCATGCCAAAGTCAAGGTTATCTAGGTCACTAGCTATTTAATATGAACCTATATGAATTATGAGATGTTTAGATCTAAACTAGATAAAGGCAAAGTCTTATTTAGCTACCTTGAAATACTTATTAATGGTAAGATAAGAAACTAAGGGGCTTTTCTTTCAACAAATCATTATTAAGAACAACAACAACACAAGCTCGGCATTGTTGAAGGCAGTGGAAGTACAAAGGTGGAAAAGATTCAGTCTCTTTTCTCAAAGAGCTCAGAGTCTAGAAAGGCAGATAGACAGAAGAAAAATACAGCTCGGCAGGATGTGCACACTAGAGGATACGCACAGTTGTGGCTCAGGATCATGAAGGGCTTAAGGGCAGCAAAAAGGCCATGGGTGGTGCAAATGGTTAATGTGCTCAGCTGCTAACAGAAAGGTCAGAGGTTTGAGTCTACACAAAGGCAGCTTGGAATAAAGGCCTGGTAATCTACATCTGAAAAATCAGCAACCGACAACCCTTTGGAACATAGTTCTGCTCTGATACACATGGGATCACCATTAGTTAGAGTCAACATGGTGGTCATTGATATTGGTAAGGGCAACAATCTCTCCAGAGAGGTGCCTATAGGAGAAGTATTGAAGCTATATTTGTGTGATCAGCATTTTATTTCTCATTTTAGTTGTATGCTTATCTGGGGTAATATAAAGAAAGGGCTTAGCACTACTGGGGTCAGGACTAGAACAAGATACTCTTCTCTGGTGCAAAATTTAGGACCATGCCAAAACAAAAACAAAAAGAAGTAATGAAGATAAATATTTTAATGCAATAGTTTTAAAAAAATCAAAATTAATTGAAAAAAGTCCTTAACAAACAAAACATTAAAAGTTTAGACAAAGACAGGTCTGTGCTGAGTCATCTTGGAGCATGAGGCAAAAGGAAAGATCAGTAAATATGATCCTGTCATTATTTAAAATTTTGATATTTGTTCATTATGGATTTTTTTGCATTAATTTTGATTTTTTTAAATATTGCATTAAAGGTTCATTTACCTTGATTACTGATTTTTTTGGCATGCACCCCTTAAGTTATGCCCCTAAGGTATGTGCCTTACTTGCCTCTCCTTTGTTGGGTCCTGGGCACCAGCATCTTATGCACAGGGTTTAGAAGCAGCCCAAAGAAAAGCAAGATCTTGTGGGAGGAAGAAGGGGAATGCAGGGTGTCATGAAAGAGTTAGCAAAAAAAGGTGTTGTTTCAGTTAAGCCTTGAAAGAGGATGTGGCTTTATTCAGCAGGTGGGGGTGGGGTGGGAAGACAATCCTGGAAAGATCAGCATGTGGACAGCGTGACAGACAGAGTGTGGAGTATAATTGGCAGTATGTAATAGTGTGGATCCCTGAGTCAGTGGTGCTGGAAGAGTAGGTTTGAGCTGGGTGCCAGGGTCAGGTACATATTTTGGAAATGAGATTGCAAAGGTACACTGGGACCTGCCCATGTAGAACCTGGTTGAAGGGTTAACTTCAATCTCTAGACAGTGTTGGGATAAGAGAGGTTACAAACAGTGTCATGTTACCCAACAAGCAAGGGAAGCATGAATTTACCTGTGCTCATTTACTAAGCTAGGAGCTCTGATAGTGTAGTGCCTAAGGCACTTGACTGTTAACCAGAAGGCTGGCAGTTCAAAATCACCAGCCATTCCTTGGAAGGAAGGTCGGGCAATCTACTTCCGTAGTGATACTGCCTCGGAAACCCAAGGTGGGGTCGCTAAGAGTTGGGTCCGACTCCAGGGCAAATAACAACAACAACAACAACAACTTACTAATCTATAGTGAACAATTTCACATTTTATCACCACATCAAAGATTCTACTTCTAGGTATGGCTGGTATCTGTCTCACTCTTAACCCCATGGCACCTTCCTACAGAATCAAAGTCTCTTTTCAAATTTATAATCTCTGACAGGGAAAAGTACCCAGAAAGCCAGGAAACATAGGCTTGCTTGTGCTTAGTTACTAATCTGTAGTGAACAGTTTCACATGTTTTTCACCACTTAGGATGGTGAGGTGGTGCAGTGGTCAGAAAGGAGATGCTGGAGCTGGGCTTATACAAAAATCGAAGGAAGGGAGACAGAGGAAGATTTAAGATGCACTTAGGTCACAGATTTGGCAGGATTCCACTTATCAGGGACATAGGCTTTACTTCTAAGTAAAGAAGGGCTATTGGTTAAGTGACTTTGATTTTATTAAAAGGAAGCTTTGTGAGCAGTGGGTTTAGGTTGGTTTCTGAAGCTCGATTTCCCAGGCTCAAATTGTGGTCCAGCTAAGTGACTGCAGGGAAGTGTCTTCTCTTCATGCCTCAGTTTTATCAGTTGTAAAGTGGAGGTAATATTAGTAATTACCTCATAGGATTATCATAGGTATTAAGTGAGTTACTATTTGTCAAGCACTCAGAACTTCCCTGGCATGTGGTAAGCTGTAAATGAGTGTTTGTTAAAATAACAAAAATAAAGAAATAACATAATATTGGTTACCACCTTCTGAGGCATTGTCAAAGAAGATTAGACTACAATTTTGGGGATTTTTTAGTGTGCAGTTACTATTAAGTACAGGAAATATTCCTGGGGTCTAGGAAATTAGGTGATCTAGGTTAAGTAGATGTTGACCAGATGAGAGAAGCTGTTTGTGGAACTGGAGAAATGGTGCAACATGCACAGAGTATGCAAAGAAGAAACAAAGAGCTCCATGGTATCTACAACTCCCAGTGGGTAGATTGTAAAACTGGAAGAATGTTCAGTTTATGCATCTTTGACCACTGTCTTCTCATTTCCTTCAACAGAAGCTGAAGGCTCAGTTTGCTGCAGGATTTTGGTTGATAGGTGGGAAAGTTTTATTTACTTTTATAATTTCTTTCCAGTCAGGTTTATAAAAATTATATCATGCAGACCTGAATACCCACAGCAGGTTCCCATCCATGGTGTGGCCCTCTCTGCCTGGCAGTTAGTTGCCTTTCACACACTCACTGCTCTGTTTGGAATGTTCTTTCCCTCCTCCATGTCCCTCCACCTTGGGTAGCTTCTGTCCATCCTTTTGATCACAGACAGTTCTTCAGGGAAATCATCTCTGCTCCCCTAGACTATAGATGCTCCTGTTTTAGGCTTGGTGCTCTAGAGAAGCAAAACCAGTGAATGAGAGAGAGAGAAAGAGAGAGAGAGAGAGACAGAGAGAGAGAGAGGAATTTATCAAAGAAATGGCTCATGCGATTGTAGAGGCTTTCAAGTCCAAAGTTCATGAGTCAGATTCCAACCTGGAGGCTGGAGACTTCTCCTGACTCACATAGCTGCAGGGGTGACAAATCTAAGATTGGCAGGCAGTACCGCAGTCTGTTGGCTGCAGAGGCCGATGAATCCATGATTGTCAGGTAAGATGACAGGCTATTGGCTCACAGACTGTGAAGGCAACAATTCCAAGATTGGCAGGCAATATACCAAGCCACTGGTTCAAGTCCAAGAACTGGAGTTGTCTTAGTTCTCTAGTGCTGCTTTAACAGTAATACTACAAATGTAAGACTTTAACAAACACAAATGGATTCTCTTACAGTTTGTTGTTGTTGTTGTTAT
>NW_006921598.1:14039682-14063534 GCF_000298275.1 Orycteropus afer afer
GGAAGTAGGATTGCCCAACCTTCCTTCTGAGGAGTGGCTGGTGGGTTTGAACCGCCAGCCTTCTGGTTAGCAGTCAAATGCTTTAGGCACTATGCTACCAGAGTTTACTAGGCTAAAAGTCCAAGTTCAGAGTGCCAGCTCTAGGGGAAGCCTTTCTCCCTCTGTGTCTCTTGTTCCTAGGAAGATCCCATTGCAGGGACCCTGGGTCTAAACGATGTGCTCCACTCCTGGGTCCTCTGTTTTGTTGGTAGTAGGTCCCCCCTTCTCTGCTCCCTTCTCTCTTCTTTTATCTCTTGTAAGATAAAAGGTGTTACAGTCAACACCTCAGGGAAGCTCTCCTTAGATGAGGGCTGTGATGGGACTAAGGGTGTTGCAATCCATCATTAATCTTAATCCTCCTATACCTGATTAGCTTATCACATCAGATCATGTCAGAAGCATCATTTTATATCTGCCCTATTACATCATTACATAACTTCTAAACCATTGAGATTCATGCCCCAGCAAAGTTGACACAAATTTTGGGGGGACATAATTCAATCCATGACAAGTGTGCAAGTGATGAACCAGATTCAGGATCTAGTTAGAGCAAAAAGCCAGAGAGCTTTGCCAGCATGTCCATGTATATATTGGAAACAGGCTGCACTCCTGAAGAAACTACCTTTCAACTGATTGGCTCCTCATAGAAAATCTCATTGTGGAGGTGATTATATTATGAGATCTGATCATAGGGATGATTACATTGTAACTGCTAAACCACTTAGAATCATGGTCCAGCCAAGTTAACACACAACCTTACTATCACTGACCACACCTTGTCACCTTGGCACCTGTACACATCTCCTTAAATGACATATAATCTCTAAATAAAGACAATTGTAAATCCATACTTGTGCCTAACATGGTTAAAACTGACTTGTGTACAACTGAAAACACATTACACCTTATATTTTATAACTGAAGAAAACAAAAATATTTGATTCATATAGACAAGGAAGAAATGGTCATAACAATCACAGTCCTTGTTTCTGCACATGGTTGTAGCTGGTATTTAGAACTGCCTTCTTCCACCACCCATTTCATATTCCCTTTGCTCTCAGCAAGCACCTCAGCTGGTTGTAGTTCTGTGTCTGATGGGGTGACCCAAACTTTCATTTCTGAATGGTCTGGGCCATTAGTAGTCATATCAGAATTAGGTTGCTATAGTTTTCAATTGGCTTTAATCACAGGGCATGGTAGAAATAAGAGATATCCTAAGGAATCTCCCGTATTCCAGACATATTCTTTACCTCCATTGAGTAATATCAATGTGCTTTCCCCTTGGTAATCAGGATCGATCACACCAGTAACTCCCTTCCTTGCCTGTTGATGCAAAGGCATGAGGAACCCAAAATGCCTGTGTGGCATTCTTAACTTCCAGTTCAATGGAGTCAGTATTGTGTATCTAGGTTGGAGTACTCTTTCCTCTGAGACTAAGACCTCTAAATCTGCAGAGTACAGGGTTGTAGAAAGAGGAAGCAAATATTTTTCAAGTGGGTCACTATGCGTAATAGTGAATGGTGCTACTCCCCTCTCCACCCAATGGTTCCTGGACCTGTGAGTCCTGGCTATTGGACTCTGGCTTAAAGCATACATAGCCTCCTGGAGAAAATTTCCTTGAACCTTCAAGGTATTGCCACCTTGCTGGTGCCATAATCAAACCTTTAGAAGATCATTCCATTGTTTATCAAGCCAGCTGGTTCAGGATGATGGTGAACATGGTAAGACCAATGAATTCCATGAACATGGGCCCATTGTCACATTTCATTTGCTGTGCAGTGAGCCCCTTGATCTGAGAGGATGCTGTGTGGGATACAGTGGCAGTAGATAAGGCACACTGTAAGTCCATGGATGGTAGTTTTGACAGAAGCTTTCCATGCAAGGAAGGCAAATCTGTGTCCAGAATAAGTGTCCATTCCAGTAAATACAAAACACTGTCTTTTCCAAGATGGAAGTGGCCAATGTAATCAACCTGTCACCAGTTTGCTAGCTGATCATTCTGAGGAATGATTCCATACTGTGGACTCATGTTGCTCTGTTGCTAGCAGATTGGGAACTCAGCAGTGGCTGTTGGAAAGTCAGCCTTGGTGAGTGGAAGTTCATGTTGCTGACTCCATACATAACCTCCATCCCTGTCACTATGGCCATGTTTTTCATGAGCTCATTGGGAAATGACAAGAGTGGCTGGGGAAAAAGGATCACTGGTTTCCACAGAACATGTCGTCCTATCCACTCAATTGTTAAAATCCCCTCTGCTGAGAACGCCCTTTGGTGGGCATTCACATGAAACAAATATCTTCACTTCTTTGTCTCCTTCAGAGAAGTCTATCCACATACCTCTTTCCGATACATCTTTGTGACCAATTTTCCAATCGTGTTTCTTCCAAGTTCCTGACCATCCATTGGCTGTACCCCATGAATCAATATACAATTGCTCATCTGCCCATTTTTCCTTTCAAGCAAAGCAAACAACCAGATGCACTGCTCAAAGGTATGCCCATTAGAAAGATTTCCCTTCACCACCGTCCTTTAGGGAGATCCCAGAAAGGGGCTGCAGTGCTGTTGCCTACTTTTAATTGGTGCCTGCAATTGCATGGAACCATCTTTAAACCAGGCATACGTTATTTTTTCTGGTCATAAGGAACTCCCCATGAGGCTATAGGTGCAGACTGGGAGAGGGAAGATAATGTGACTGGATTGAAGACAGGAGGCGTTTGGGCCACTTCCTCATTCAACTTATTTTGGCTCCAGGTCCTGCTTGACCCCGATCTCTTATATACCACTTCTATTTAATGATGCAGTACTGCTGTGCATATAAAACTTTATGACTCTATGGGTCAGATAAACCTAGTTTATGATGGGCACTCAGGTCCCATGATGACTCGATGGCCTATGTTTCACTCTGTACTAAGGCCCAGTAACAAGTCAAAAGCTGTTTCTCAAAAGGAGAGTAGAGGACGCAGATGCTTTGATCCAAAATCCTAAGGGTCTGTGCTCTGATTCACCTGTAGGGGCCTGCCAAAGACTCCAAACAGCATCTCTATCTGCCACTGCCACTTCAAGCACCATTGGATCAATTGGATCATATGCCTCAAGTGGCAGAGTGGTTTACACAGCAACTGGAACCTTTTGCAGGGATTTCTCTTGTTCTGGACCCCACTTGAAACTAGCAGCTTTTTGAGTCACTTGATAAATAGACCAGAGTAGTACACCCAAAGGAGGCATATGTTACTTCCAAAATGCAAAGAGGCCCATCACATGTTCAGCCTTCTGTTTAGTTGTGAGAGGGGCCATATGCAATAAATCATCCTTCACTTTAGTAGGAATATCTTGACATGTTCCACACCACAGGACCCTTAGAAATTTCACTGAGGTGGAAGGCACCTGGATTTTTGTTGTGTTGATTTCCCACCACCTAGAATGCAAATGTCTTGCCAATAAGTTTAGACTCATTGATACTTCTTCCTTACTTGGTCCAGTCAGCATAATGCCATCAAGTAATGGATCAATGTGATGTCTTGTGGAAGTGAAGGGTGATTCAGGTCCCTGTAGATTAAATTATGTCATATTGCTGGAGAGTTGATATACCCCTGAGGTAAGAATGTGAAGGTGTATTACCAGCTTTTCCAGCTTAAGGAAAACTGTTTCTGTTGATCCTTCAAAACCAGAATTGAAAAAAAGCCATTGGCCTGCTCAATAACTGCATATGAGGTATCAGCAGATGCATTAATTTGCTCAAGCAGTGAAGAACATTTGGAACAGTAGCTACAATTGGAGTCACCACCTAGTTAAATTTATGATAATCCATTATTAGTCTCCAAGATCCATCTGTTTTTTGGGCAGGTGATTTATATGCGGATGTGGTAAGAATCAACACCCCTGCATCCTTCAAATCCTTACTGGTGGAATAATTTGTGAAATCTCTGTAGGAATGTGATATTGCTTTTGGTTTGCTATTTTCCTAGGAAAAGCAGTTCTAATAGCTTCTATTTGGCTTTTCCTACAATAATAACCTTTACTCCATGTGTTGGAGATCCAAGTTGAGGTTCTATTAGTTGCTGAGTATGTCTATTTCAATTATTCATTCTGGAACTGGAGAAATCCCTACAGGGTGGGTTCAGGGACCCACTGGACCCACTGTGAGACATATGTGAGCTAAGACTTCATCAATAATTTGACCTCCATATGCCCCCACTCTGACTGTTGGATCACAGTGACATTTTGGGTATCCTGGAATTAGTGTCAATTCAGAGTCAGTGTCCAATAGTCCCTGAATAGTCTGATTATTTCCTTTTCCTCAATGAACAGTTGCATTCATAAAATGCCATAGATACCTTTGGGAAAAGCTAGGAGAAAGATTAACAGTATAAATTTTTGGCAATGTTGTGAGGCCCTTCTTCAAGGGGACCTGAGCTCCCCTTTATTCAAGGGGTTGTGGTTCTGTAAACCAGCTCAAGTTTGAGAATCAATTGAGGGGCCATGATTCCCTATTCTGGCAACTCAAGTTAGACTGCTGTTCAGTTGACCTAGACTTCTTCCATTTGCACAGATCAAGTAAATATTTAGTAGATTTCCCATCTGTTTCACTCCTAGGTGCATCATGCCTAAGTAGCCAATGCCACAAAACCATATAAGTCAAACTATTCTGATTACAGAAGACTGAAGAACATCATCCACAAAGAAAGCAAAAGGTCATTAAAAAGACAGGAAAGGAAGAAAAGACCAAAATGGATATCAGAAGAGACTCTGAAACTTGTCCTTGAATGGAGAGTGGCTAACGTGGATGGAAGAATCAACAGGATAGAAGAGCTGAATGGAAGATTTCAAAGAGCAGCTTGAGAAGACAAAGTTAATTATTATAATGAAATGTGCAGACCTGGAATTAGAAAACCAAAAGGGAAGAACACAATAGGCATTTCTCAAGCTGAAAGAACTGGGGAAAAAATTTAAGCCTCAAATTGTAATTGAAAGATTCCATGGGCAATAAATTGAATGGTGCAGGAAACATCAAAAGAAGATGGATGGAATACACAGAGTCACTATACCCAAAAGAATTGGTAGATGATCATCCATTTCAGGAGGTGGCATATGATCAAGAACTAACGGTATTGAAAGAAGTTAAAGCTGCACTGAAGGAATTGGTGAAAAACAAGGCTCCAGGAATTGACAGAATACCCATTAAGATGTTTCAGCAAATGGATGCTGTGCTGGAGGCACTCACTCAGCTATGCCAAGAGATTTGGAAGACAGTTACCTGGTCAACTGACTGGAAGAGATCCATATTTGTACTCATTCCAAAGTAAGGTGATCCCACAGAATTTGGAAATTATTGGACAATATCATTGATATCACACACAAGTAAAATCTTACTAAAGAGAATTAAAAAATGGTTACAGCAGTATATTGACAGAGAACTTCCAGAAATGCAAGTTGGATTCAGTAGGGGATGTGGAGTGAGGGATATCTTAGCTGATGTCAGATGGATCTTGGCTGGAAGCAAAGAACACCAGAAAGATGTTTACTTGTGTTTTATTGACTGTGCAAAGGCATTCAATTGAGTAATATTTGTGGATAACATTGAGAAGAATGGGGATTCCAGAGCACGTAATTGTACTTATGAGGAATGTATGCATAGACCAGAAGGCTGTCATTTGAACAGAACAAGGGGATACTGCATGGTTTAAAATCAGGAAGGAAGTGTGTCAGGGTTGTATCCTTTCACCATACTTATTCAATTTGTATACTGAGCAAATAATCTGAGAAGCTGGGCTATGTGAAGAAGAACGTGGCATCAGGATTGGAGGAAGGCTTATTAACAACCTGAGATACACAGATGACATAACTTTGCTTGCTGAAAGTGAGGATGACTTGGAGCACTTAACTGATGAAGATTAAAGACTGCAGTCTGCAGTATGGATTACACTTCAATATGAAGGAAACAAAACTGGACTAATGAGCTGCATCACAATCGATGGAGAAAAGATTGAAGGACTTCATTTTACTTGGTTCTACAATCAATGCCAATGGAAGCAGCAGTTAAGACATCAAAAGATGTATTGCATCTGGCAAATCTGCTGCAAAAGACCTCTTTCAAGTGCTGGAGAGCAAAGGTATCTCCTTGAACACTAAGATGCACCTAACCCAAGCCATGGTATTTTCAATTGCCTCATATGTATGTGAGAGCTGGACAATGAATAAGGAAGACTGAAGAATAGTTGATGCTTTTGAGTTATGGTGTTGGTGAAGAATGCTGAGAGTACCATGGACTGCTAAATGAATGAACAAATCTGTCCTGGAGGAAGTGCAGCCAGAATAATCCTTGGAACCAAGAATGGCGAGACTTCGTCTCACCTACTTTGGTCATGTTGTCAGAAGGGACCATTTTCTGGAGAATGATGTTATGCTTGGTAAAGTGGAGTGTCAACAAAAGAGGGGAAGGCCTTTAACAAGATGGATTGACATGGTGGCTGCAGCAATGGGCTCAGGACTGGGCAGTGTTTTGTTCTCTTGTACATAAGGTTGCTGTGAGTTGGAGACAACTTGATGGCACATAACAACAACATTCTTATTACTGCTTGACTCTGCTGTCCATTATGGTGCCCATACCCACCTTTTCTTTGTCTGTTAAGTGCCACCACTTGGCTCCTGCCATTACAGGGTCCAATCAGACCCATTTTAGTTGGATGTCTTAATTCAACTAGGGCAGTTCCCACTGACAAATCTCACTTACATGCAATAGTAATCAAAATAGTCTTCAAGGATGCTGGGGCTCCCTTCACAACTTTGTTCCTCACCATGTGGTAAAAGGTGTGTCCCTAAGCCTTTGGATACCTTCTTCTACAGTATACCAAGGCACGTCTGGTACATAAACTTAGCTTAGTTTAAAAAAAAAAAAAAAAAAAAAACTTCACTGCTGTTGAGTCTGATCTGACTCATAGTGGCCCCTTCTTGGGTTGCCGAGGAGGTATCTCTACGGAAGTAGATTGCCCAATCTTCCTTCTGAGGAGCGGTTGGTGGGTTTGAACCGTCAGCCTTCTGGTTAGCAGTCAAATGCCTTAGGCACTACAGCCACTGCTTAATCCATGCTTCAGTAAACCAACCAAATGAGATATTAGATCCTTTCCTAACCTCTTGAGCTGAAGCAATGAATGAAGAATCTGCTTAGTGGGCCCAAATCAATAAATTTAGATGGCTCCAACTTTATGTTCCTTGAACCATTATCTCACACCCTTATTAACCGTTCCCATACATATTCTCCAGGTTTCTCTTTGTAAATATTAGAAAAATTAAACAGTTATTTTGGAACGTAGCATACCTCTTCCTGGGTCACACTTTGTACTTCATCTTTTGGGGCTCACTGGGACTCAAGTCTAGTCACAGGCCTAGAAGCAAAATTGGGTGGTGGTGGTGGTGCCTGGGAACATTCAGCAGTGTCTTTTAAGGCATCTGCCTCAGGCATTATCCAGACACTGTCCCAGGCACTGCCCCAGGTGACATTTCAGACAATGACTCAGCAGGCACACCTAGGGTAGTCTCCTCAGATGGGGGTAAAAAAGTTTGTTCTGCTCTCAGGAGAGATTTAGGGTCTCAATCTCCCAGCTTTCTTTTTATCTGTCCATAAGTCTTCATCCCATTTCAGGATCCCATTTCTTTCTAATCAATGCCCTCACTTTAACTTAAGATACCCATTTAAGGTTTGCAATTCAATGGTGTTATAATTCAGTCACTCTTTTAAGACTCTGGGTTTGTTTTTTGGCAACATCAGCTCTGTTACTACAAGAAATAAGGCTTTCTTTCTGGGCATGAGTGGAAAACATTGAGGTCTTTTATGTGGCACTTGAGCCACATGAAAGTCCTGAGCTCATATCTTTCTTCACCACTATGTTTAACGTAAGTAGATATAACCAACCAGCTTCCTTATACTTCTCATTCTGACAAAATTGCAGAAAAATATCAAACATACAATCACTGAGAATTTCACTTGTCATAAATACTTGGTCTATTGTTGGTACTATTAGGTGTATTAATATTGCCACTTCATGCCATGGATTGGCTTAGCCCTCTTTTCTAATGGAGACAGAGTCATCAGTGCCTTAAGATTAATCAGACTTTGGAAACATTTTAGAAAACTCATCCTTACAAATTTGTTTCTCTAGAACCACTGTCAATACCAAATGTCTTAGGGTGGGTTCTCCAGAGATCAAAACTACTGAGGTTTATCTATGTATTGAGAGAAATTCATCTAAAAAAAAAAAAAAAAAAAAACATAGGCTGGCAAATTCCAAGTCCACAGGTCAGACATCAAACTTGAGGTTTCTCTTGATTCACATAGCTGCAGGGGTGACAAACCCTAAACTGGCAGGCAATACAGCATGCTGTTGGCTTCAGAGACTGATGAATCCAAGATTGGCAGGTAAGATGACAGGCAGTTGGCTCACAGGCTGTGAAGGCAACAATACCAAGATCGGCAGGCAATATAGTAGGCCACTACTTCAAGTCAAGAACTGGAGGTCAGATGATGATGAGCCAGATTCAGGATCCAGATGAGTCAAAAAGCCAGATATCTTTGTCAGGATGTCCATATATAGTGTAGGCAAGGCACACCCTTGAGAAAATTCCCTTTCCATTGATTGCCTGCTCATAGCAGATCTCGTCATGAAGATGATTACATAACAATTGCTAAACCACTTAGAATCATGGTCCAGACAAGTTAACACACAACTTTAACTATCATAGATTCCCCCCCCACCCCCCTCTACTATGGCACTGTGTACCTTTCCTTCATGTCATTTGTCATATGTCTTTTGCACTAACTAATTCTTGGGATTACTTTTATGTTGTCTGTTTTCTCTATTAGATCGAAAACTCCATTAGGACAGGTGTTTTTTTTTCACCATTATATCCCTGGCACCCACATGAGACCTGGACTGTGTAAATGCTCACTAACTATTTGTTAAATACCATGAAATATTATGAAATAAATAAGTGCATTGAAACTGCTATACCTTCTAGTCATCCAAAAGTTTTCTTAGTTTTCTGAATCTACAGGGATTATTTCAATAGTTTGTGGTTGGGGTGGTTCACCTTGAAGACTGACTGATTGCAGGTCAGTATGGATGATGTTCCAATATCTGGATGATCATGGGGTTTCTTAGGGATGACTGAAGGTCTCAGTCAGTCTACATAGCAGTAAGCCAAGTGGTATGGTATCAGGGCCATCTCTTCTCAAGTGGGCTGTCTTTGTCCTACAGTGGTTCTGGAAAGACCACCTCAAAGATGGCCAGGGTGCTAGTCGATTATTTAGGAATATAAATATTAATATAATTTATATGAATATGAATATTAAATACAGTGGGAAGACTTGAACCTCCCTCATAGTTTTGCCTCACACCATTAGTAGTGGGAAACAATGCCATTGAGATGTCACTAGTTCTAATGTGGTTGGCCATATTAAATGCTAGAAATAATAATAGAAGAAATGTGAGACTCTCTTTGCTGCAGTGTGCATTGCTGAGGAAATGAAGAACTTCGCATTCAAAACTTCATTTCCTTTCTTAACAGGGGATTGCAGCATCAAAGACTTCATACCATTTCCCACCAGTAAAAACTCAGCCTGCAAAGCATACCAGCAGAGGGTGCTGTTGCCCTTCAGAAAAATCTTCTTTATTTTTTTTTTTTTCCTGAGCTGAAGAAAAGGACATCTGGATTATGAACCAAAGACAATAAGTCTAATATTTATAATACTCCAGATGCAAACCTGAAAAAAATGGATTTATGATGGCATAATTTATATGCTATCTTTAAAAGTCACACGAAGCTGATTTGTTTAAGCATTCTGTTTGGCATATAAAAAATGTCCTCATTTAATTTGGGGAAATCACCTTGGGAAAGAAAGAATGACTGGAATTTTGGAAACATTGATTTAACCTGATACAAATTTGCGCATCAGTTTAGATCATTTGATCTATTAGGTGCTGTAGGAACTTAATTTCTCAGGGAATGTACACACAAGTAAGAGAGGTTGAAAGATGATTATGATAAATAAATGAAGAAGCTTTTTGATAATTATTGCTCTTGATGTCAAATTCTGATTTTAGCTTGATGGAGATCTTCAGAGAAAAAAAAACAACAGCAGACAGTCAAAGAGTGACATTATGTGCAGGCATGGAGCTGGTTTATGTACCTCTCTGGGATACAGTCCTGTATTTGAGGGGCCTGGATTTTTGAAAATCCTGGCCCACTTGAGGAGAATTTACTCCTGCAGTCCACTCCATTTTCATCTGGCTCTTGGGTTTCCCTCAAGGTTATCCCATTGTAGACTGAATCTGCAATGTAGTGGAATGGAGTTTTTTTTTTTTTTTTTTAAAGAACAATATTCTCTTAAAAATACTCACTGCCGTCGAGTGGGATCTGACTCATAGTGACACCTCCGGATTTCTGAGGTGGGCTTGAACCACCACACTTCTGGTTAGCAGTCAAATGTGTTAGGTACTATTCTTTTATTGTCTTATTATTTGAAAAATAATATTTTATTGTGTTTTCAGTGAAGGTTTACACAGCAGTTTAGGTTCCCATTCAAAAATTTCTAGAAAAGTTGGTCAGTGACATTGGTTCCATTCTTCACATAATGTGAACATCTTCATTATTTCCATTCTGATTGTTCTGTTTGGAATGGAGTCTTTTTAATTTTTTTCCTCTTCTTACTGTGATTTGGATGAAAGTTTGCAAAGCAAATTCACTTTCCATACAGAAGTTCATATACACTTTGTCTCATGACATTGAGACAATGCAACAGCTCTCCTCCTACTTTCTCCCAGTAGTTACCTCTTCCCTGTGTCCTCCATGCATTCTTGTCCCCTGAACTATCTCCCTGTACATAAACAGCCCTTCTTTCTTCCATGATTGTTCTCTCCATGGAGTGTATCTATCTCAGGTAAATGTTTTCAACTTATATGCCTATCTTTTGTTTGGCTGGAAGCCACAGGTGTGGGTTCAGTTCCAGACCTGAAGGGCAACTAGAGGCCATAGTCTTATAGACTCTATCAGACTAGCAAACCTGGTCCCTCCCTTATTTTTCCCAAATGATTTTGAGTTTTGTTCCACAATGCTCCCCTTCTCTATCCAGGATCTCCTACATAGACCCTCCTCTGAGTGGTTGACAGTGATAGCTGGGCACCATCTAGTTCTTCTAGTCTCATGGTCATATAGGCTGTGGATCACATGGTGTACCAGTCACTTGGACTAATTGTTTCCATGAATCTTTGGTTTTGTTTCTACTTTGCTGTGGACGAGGAGAGACTCATCATTACATCTAGATGGCTGCTTGCAAGCTTTTAGAAAAAGTAGGAGGTAAAACAATGGTTTGTGTAGTATGTTATGCCAATTAAGCTTGGTGTTCCCCGTGACTATGGTCTCAAGCCCACAGGATGAACTACTCATTCCCTCTGGGTAGCTGTCTGTGCCAAGAAATTGACTACAACCTTGTCCCTTGTCAGCTCTACTATATACCTGGGAATTCTTACAAAACATACACATACACTTGTAGAACCTTTGCCTGCCAACGCTATACATGGTCTTGGGTACACTCCCCGCTTCATAGACATACCTAATAATTCAGCCTGTCCACTCATCTATCCATCCATATATCTATGTTTGCCTTCATTGACAATGCAGTACTGTATGTGCAAAAGGGTTCATCTTTGCTGTCTATATCTCCCATGTACCTCTCTATGTCTTCTTCTTCCTCAATGCCACCATGTTGATCACTCACATTTGGTACATTGCCCTTCTCTTCACCCAAATCAATACTTATCTCTACCTATCTAACTGTGTTCACGTCCCTCCCCTCCCATTCCTGGTAACCAACAAAGAAAATTTCCTTCCACATATAAACTTTTCCTTGACTTTTATAATAATGTACTAATACAATATTTGTCCTTCTATGATTGACTTATTTCAGTCAGCATGATGTCCTCCAAGTTCATCCATGTTATGTGGTGTTTTGCAGATTCTATGTTATTCTTTAGGGTTGCATAGTATTCTATTGTGTGTATGTACCATAGTTTGGTTATCCATTCCTCAGTTGATGGACATCTAGGTTGTTTCCATCTTTTGGCTATTGTAAATAGTGCTGTGATGAACATAGGTGTGCATATGTCTGCTCTTTTCATGGCTTTCACTTCTTTAGGATATATACCTAGTAATGGAATGGCTGGGTGAAATGGTATTTCTAATTCCAGCTTTTTAAGGAATCACCATACTGCTTTCCACAGTGGTTGTACCATTTGAAAGTCCCACCAGCAGTGTATGAGATTCCCAATCTCTCGGCATCCTCACCAGCATTTGTTATTTTCTGTCTTGTTGAACTTTGCTACTAGGGCTAGGGCCATATGGTATCTCATTGTTGTTTTGATTTGCGTCTCTCTAATAGCTAATGATTATGAGCATTTCTTCATATGTTTGTTGGTCGCCTATATATCCTCTTTGGGGAAGTGTCTGTTCGTGTCTTCTGCCCATTTTTAATTGGATTATTTGTCTTTTTGTTATTGAGGTGTTGGAGTTTTCTATAAATTCTAGAGATAAGTCCCTTGTCAGATACATCATTGTCAAATATTTTTTCCTGATCTGTAGGTTCTCTTTTGACTCTTTTGGAGAAGTCTTTGGAAGCACATAAAAACTTAATTTTTAGAAGGTCCCGTGGAATGGAGTCTTTTTATAGCTTAAGGCCTCTCTGGTTCTGTTGCTAAAATGGAGGTGCATGATCAAACAGGTCTCAGCCCCTTACAAGTGGGGTGATGACCCTTTGCCTATTTTTAGGGTGGCCTGTCTGCTGCAGGCTGGAGAATGGAGTGATCTCCTACTGCCCTCATCACCATTCTTTTTAAAGTGATGCAAGCTGCTCTGATTGCTATCTTGATCCTCCATGTGTTTCTCAGGACACAGGATGATCAAGATACAGGAATACTTAAAGTGCTGCCAGGGGAAATGGAGAAAAAATGTCTTCAGGAGCCACTCTGAGGGGAATGATATAAGTGGAGAGGAAAGCAGACAGTTCCCTCTAGTCCTTACTGAGTAGTTCTCCTTGATTCAGGTATCTGGCCACAGACATTTCCTGGGAAACAACATTCTTAACACATGTTCCTCAGTTGTGGTCCTGTTCCTAGCACCTCAAATTCTTTCATATTAACAAAAAGAAAATGTTTACTTCTCTGTTATTTCCAGCCAATAGAGTAGGCCTTTCATTGGAAGGTAGTCCTCCAAACCCTGAGGTTTGATGAGGAATTTGATTTGGAGTAGCTAAATGGTCATCAGTTCACTGTTTTCAAAAAACAGGCTAATACTTTATATCAGGCATCACAGGCAACCTCCCTAATAGAAGATATATGAATCTCTTTTCCTTGCAAAGAATAGAACACTCCCAAACTCCTGAGTGTTTAAGAATTTTCCTCCTTACCCTATTCTCTCAGAAGCAGAGGGGCTGTCAATGGTTATGTGAGGGAGGGTGGGAGGGGCTCTCTCTGCCTCAGATCCACAGTCCACACCTGTGCCTTGGCCCTAACAGTGATGAGGACAGGTCTGTGCTGGCTTGAGGACCAGAGCTAGACAACATACACATATTAGCTACAGGCAGATGTTGAAATATTTGAGTTGAGACAAGGGGACAGTTCCTAGGAGATGGGGGTGGGATTGATTAATGGAGGTGGGGCCAATGCACATTCTATAAGCCAAGTCAACTGCTGGCAAGACAGCACTTTTTGAACACTTTTTGTTAAGACTTCGTGGAGGTCTTTCAAAACAGAGTAAGTCCCCATGTGTCTGGAAGATTTAGTGGGAGGTCTTCCCATAGGCTTTGGTGTGGATTTGATGAACCTCAAAGTCTTTTCAACTTTCTGATTTTGTGGTCAAGATTCAACAGGCACATGTGGCAAATGGAATAAAATAGAGGTCTAGTAGAAAGTTTTATGTTCCGTATCTTGAGTTCCTGCCTATTTCCAAATGAGAGAGAATCAGTTGTATGCTGCCAAATAGATCCGACCCTGTCTCTGTTTCAAAAGCTGAATAGAATTGATTCTCTGTATCTTGGCCTTAGCATACTACTTTAATGTAGAAACATTTACCTTGAACCCCTTTTAAAAACTCATTGGAAAGACCTGAGAACATTTTATTTGAATTCATTCACCTAAACCCTCAACTCCCAATTTCACGAAGTATTTGAATACATAATTTGAGTTTTCTGTTAGCAAGAAAAATTCCCCCTAAGAGAAACAATCATCTAAAACAAATAAAAAAATCCCAAAAGTGTCTTACAGAAACTATAATTTTTCTTTGTAGGTTCTTCTTGCTTGAAACAAGAGGATTGTGTGGTTTGATAAAATATGTTTTGAATACCCAAGGAGGGCCTCCTTTTGAAGGTTTATACACTGCAGCCTCTCTCAAGATTTGAGTTTACTCAGAGAAGAAAGGTGAATTGCATTTGTTCCAAGAAAAATATACATCTGTATTATTCACCATCGCACCCTGATTCCATTACAAACAAATACTGACCTTGTTCTTCTGATGTGAAGCCAGAGGGGGTGTGAAATATAGCAAGGAGAACAGTCTGATGCAGAAATACGAACGCTCCAAGCAACAGAAACACAATATTTAAAAGGAGTAGGGAAGAGTCCCAAGTTGGTCTTTCTAATTCCTACTCCACAGCTGACTTTGGGGAAAGAAACTCAATAGTTACTAGTTATCAGGTTGCCAGTCAGACTTTTTTTCTTTCTCCCTAGGATCTATTTCTTGGAAGTCCCCCTGTTTCTTTCTTTTGGCCTTTAGAACTTCTCTTGAGAAATTTTTGGTGAACTTTTGACCCACACACTGGAAACCAGTTTCCATTTGGATGCTGAGCATGTTCCCTCCTTTCGGTGGGGTTGAGGAGCTGCTCCCTATTTGTGATTTCTCTCAGAGTACTGTCCTAGGGAAAGGCCCTTGAATGGTGGGGGAAACTTGGCTAAGAAGGAAATAAAGGGAACACTGGTTGGGTGAAGATATTCCTGATGTAGGATTTTGATGTCATCTGAAAACCACACCATGTTCTTCATTGTAAAATGGGGATAAAATGAGGATTAAATGAGATAATACAGTTATTTCTCTTACAATCTATGTGTTCCCCAAAATCAAAACATTATAGAATTTCATGCAATAAAAATGATGGGGCTTAGGGGAAAAATAGAACTTGTATAGTCAGAAAGGGATATTCTTCTAAAAACCTCATAAAAGATTTAAACATCTTAAATCCCTAATAAATTAAAAAGAAAAAATAGTAGGGCATATAGAGCACTTCATCTGACAGAAAGCATGAGGTTTGCTTGGTGGCATCGTGCAATGAAAGTTGTAGTGAAGAGGAGGAGGGAAGGAAATTATAGAATAAAATGTAATGGCACCAATTTTGTCCTTTCTTTTTTTTTTTTTTGTCCTTATTTCCTTCTTCTGTATTAAATTAAAATAGAAACCCAGCCTTTGTGGTCTTGGCATTTTCTCCTTTCTTAAAGAAGCTGCATGTATGGCTTTAGTGGGATGGGGGGCCATGGAGTGCTGGGTACCCTGCTTGGTGTTGAGGTTGTTGCCTTCAATCCATGTAGGTGCCTAGAAGCTCAGTTCCTGAAAATGACAGCTGTGATGTGTTCAGCTCTGGTGGGAAGCCATCATCATTGTCTACATTGTCATAATTACCTACCACCTACTCAGGTTTGTTGAAGTTCTTGCTACTAACCAGGTATATTAGTTTCCTAGGACTACTGTAACAAAATAATGCAAAATGGATGGCTTTAAACAACTGAAATTTATTATCTCACAATTCTGGAGGTTAGTAGTCTGAATTCAGGATGTTGGCAGGGCCATGTTCTTTCCAAAGGCTCTGGGGGAAGCTCCTTTCTTCTCTCTTCTGGCTTCTAGTATCCCCAGACTTGCAGCTGCTGCATAACTCTATTGCCACATTGTCATTCTCCCTCTACCTGTCTCTTTGTCTCTTCTCTTTATAAGGACACCACTCAAATTGGATTAGGACCCACCCTACTCCAGTATGACCTCATGTTAACTGGTAGTAGCTTCAAAGATCTTATTTCCAAACAAGGTCATGTTCACAGGTACCAAAACCAAACCAATCAAACTCATTGCCATCAAGTTGATACTGACTCATAGCAACCCCCATTGGGTTTCCAAGGCCGTAAATCTTTATGGAAGTACATTACCCAGTCTTCCTTTCATGGAGTTGCTGGTGGGTTTGAACTGGCAACCTTCTGGTTAGCAGTCAAATGCCTTAGGCACTGTACCACTAGAGCTCCTTTTTCGGATATCAGGGGTTAAGATTCCAACATCTCTCTTTGTGGACACAATTCAATACACAGCAACAGGTTTCTTTTATTTTTGCTTCATTGCCACTGATAGTGCACATAGTGGATTCCCTTAATCCTGTTGCTCTTGGGATATCACAAACTCTCTTGTTTGTTTCTAAATGTTTAATCATTTGAAACTTCTCATAATTTAAGACTTTCCTATTCCATTTGCTATTATTTGCTATTTGGATTCATCTACTCAGGATGCTTACTTATGCTTAGGATGTTGAAATAAATAAGTCTAGCAAGAAAATTACATGAATTTGGGAGGATGACAGTATGTACACTGACAGGGCAAAGCATGTGGGTCAAGTAGGATTAGAGAGATGTGATGAGGGGTGTGTGTGTGTGTTTGTTTGCTCCATGGTCAGTATTTTTAACTGGTCAATTCTGTATTTATTTGGACCTTCTAGGTGGTATAAATCAAATCCTCCTGGTGAGAAACTGTGTATGAGCCAGGGCTTCAAATTGGTTTATTCTGGTTTGGCCCACTGCTGAGAATTTGCATTTCCACCCCAGATATACTGAATCTACATTTTAACAAGCTCCACCTGTATATCTGGGATGGAAATGCAAATTCTCATCATGGGGTTGAACTGGAATGAACGGGTTCAAAGCCCTGGTATGAGTTGCTACAATTTTGTGTTTTGGGGATTATATCCCCTACTTATCTACTTCATGTCAATAAATTCACACATTACAGACAATCTTTATAATTGAAAGAGACTACATGAGAAGTTTTTAAAACCATGTCAGCTAGGTAATGTAGTAAGCACTCAATAAATATCAGCTAATGATATGTAAGTGAACAACTATTTTGAATGATGGCTCAGGCACTTTTAGGTAGCTGAGGTGTTTGTGGTAAGACATTGAATAATTAGTGAAGACAATCAGATTAGTTCCTAGAGAGTAAAGCATGGGTGATGCACATAACCCTTGGCTTTGCCGTGTACTGGCAGCATGACTGCAAATTACTTAATGTATTTGACTCTCTAAGGAGCCCTGGTGGTGTAGCAGATAAAGCATTTGCCTGTTAACCAGAAGGTAGTAGTTAAAACCCACCAGCTGCTCTGTGGGAAGAAGATGAGACAACCTACTTCTGTAAAGATTTGTAGCCTTGGAAGCCCAACGGGGGTCACTAGGAGTTAAAATCTCCTCGATGGCAGTGGTTTTGGTTCTTTGGTTTGTTTGACTCCCTACACTCATGTTGAAAAATGGAACTATTAGAATCTACCTTTTCTCCTTACCTGCTAGAGGAATTTCTACCTGTGAATTTTAAATGAGAAAGTAAATCAGAAGGTTTTCAGGAAACTACAAAGCCGAATGAAAATGTGCTGTCTTGATGTAATCATTGATCTAAGAGCCCACCATGTAGGAAGGTGAGAATTGTTTGCAGGAAAAAAAAGGCAAGTTCCTCCTTCTCACAGGTGTATTCTTTTTGTTTTTTCATTTATATTACAGTAGACTACATACTGTCTATAGTTTGATAGACTTTGCAGAATTTCTGCAAGTGTGCGCATATATTTCTTTTTGGTTGGGTCAGGAATGTAAAGGGGAAATCTTGATCTAGGGCTTGCCTTAAGCCCAAACAGGTAAGTGTGAAGGAACACTGTAACTGGTGCCCTTCATTCTTAAAATCTCTTACCTATGAGCCTATTAAAAAAAAAAAAAAAAAAAAAAAAACCTCAATACTGTCAGGTCGGATCCGACTCATAGCGACCCCTCCTTGGGTTTCCGAGGCAGTTTCACTATGGAAGTAGATTGCCCAAACTTCCTTCTGAGGAGTGGCCTATAGTGTCTGAAACTCCTTCATGAACTTACTTTTTTCCCCTTAATTTGGGCAATTAAACAGCTGTGGAAGAGGCTTGGGAACTGACATGAATTAAGCAATCAGCTGTGCTATCTACAGTTGTAGTGCTTTCTGTACAATTCATTTAATAATTACCAAAGAAAACCCCACTGCCATCTAGTTGCTTACAACTCATAGTGACCCTATAGTACAGGGTAGGGTTTCCAAGGCTTTAAACCTTTATGGAAGCAGACTGGCTCTTCTTTCTCCTGTGGAGCAAATGGTGGGTTTGAACCAGTGACCTTTTGACTAACAGCCAAATGCTTTAACCACTGCACCACCAGAGCTCCAGCAATCCCTTCAGGGAGATTTCATTATCAGCACTGCTTATAGGATTTTCTTGCTATATCGATCTCTGTATGTATAATCTGGTATACATGTCCAATGCACTCTGCCCTGCCACCTTCCTGGCCTCCTCTCCAGCATTTTCCTACTGCTTTGCTTTTTCTGTCTCTAGGCCTTGGCCTGGGTTGTTCCCTCTTGAGGAGTCCCCTCCCCTCCTTTTATGCTTTTTTGCTCATTCTTCAAGGCCAGTTCATACCTTACCACTTCCAAGAAGACTTGACCAACACTCCAAGGCCTTCTGTGAGCTTCCACTAATCCCTTACCTCATTGTTTTCTAGTTACCTGTTTATTTCTTGTTATCACTCAGGAGCACTCATGCTGAACTAAGAAATTCAACTATGTAAAGCTGTCATGCTGTGAGGAAGCCTAAGCCACATAGAAGACCATATGAGGTATGCTGGTTGGCAGTCCCAGGTGAGCTCTCCATTTCAGTCATCTCCCCCCAGGTGTCAGATGTGAGTGAAGAAGCTCCTAATAATTCTTGCCCTCAATTGTGGAGTCACCTCTAGTCTTTGAATCTTCTCTGCTGTTCTCTGAATTTCTGACCCATAGAATCTTTGAGTATAAAGCAATGGTTGTTACACACAGCTAAGTTTTAGGATGATTTTTTATACAGAAAAATTATCCAGAATAACAAACCACCTCAGAAAAGGACTGCCCCATCTTCTCTGCACAACAGACAGATTTAAAATTATATTTAAATAATAATACAAACATCATTAAAGGTGCATATCAATTTAAAAATGGTTGGTAAGTTAAAAATTTTAATAGAATTATGCTTCAAAAGACTGATGTTCTTATTCCTAAATCTGTGTACAAACCAAAATCTCAGGGTGCTATTTAAAAATAAGGATTTCAGAACCCTTTCCCAGATCATGCTCTAGTCAGTCTTTCCAGGTGTAGGATTCAGAATGTCAATATTTAAAACGTCTCCAGACTATCCAGAGGTACATCCTTTACTAAGAAACATTGAGACAGAAATTCTAGATGGGCTCTAATATCAACATGCAGTTAGTAGCTAAAATATATTGCTAAAAATGCAAAATGTGAAAATGTATGAATCTTAAGGATTGATTAAAAGTTGAAGTTGTCCTTGAACTCAACTCTTTCAAAAGGTGTTTTCAATATGTTAACAAATTACCAATTCCGCTTGATTAGTTGAGGTGGGAAGGCCAAAGTGTGGCATAATTTGGATATGTTTATTTTTCATGTACTCATTCTTACTAACAAATTAAATTAGATTGTTATGTGTTGAAGGGTAACAGACTACAATCACCATTATGAATGAATTAGGAACTCTCCAAAAGATTTTGAAAATAAAATGTTTTGAAATTGGATTGACATAAAATGTCAATGTACCATTTGGAATCTTTCCGAGGTTCTTGGCATGCTCCAACACACACATTATTACTACTTGGGGTCACTCTCTAGCATTCCTAATAGCGTTTCCTCTCCGTTTGGCAAGCTTAGCTGGTCACATGAGGCCATTCACAACCACACATGGTCCTTGTTAGCACTTCATTGCTCTGAATCACAAAGCCTAATACTCAGTTGATTAATTGGATGCTATCAGCAGGCTTGGAGTAGACTAACTAAGAAGGTGAGACCACTAAATGAAGGCTGAAGGAACCATGGGTGTGGCATAAAGTCTCTGTTTAGCATACTTGCATTTTGTGATGACTAAAGTTGAATGTGTGGGCTTTTCCCCAGAGTGGTAGGTGTCTGTTTAATTATTCCCGCTGCTTTCTTAACTGAGGAACACTTCCATTTAAAAGTCCACATTTGGAGGCTTTTTAGAGCCCATGCTAAAAAAGTCAGGACCAACTTTGATTATTTTCTTAAAGTGGGGAGCTGAAAAAACTAGCGTGAACACCCATTTTTACCACCTTTACCAATGATTTAACAGTTGGTATAGATTATGAAAAATAAGGAGTTTAGAAATTGGAAAGTTTTAAGAACTTTATATGAAGGGACACTTCAGAGAGGCATATTCTTTTAAAACATGTCTGGTGTAAAAGGGGAATTTGATTTTCCAATTTATGGAGGAAAAAGTGATCAGACTCAGTGTTCTGGAGAAGCTCAGAACATATCTAATTCTCTTCCCAAGTACTGAATCACATGTGAGCAGGTACATGCGATTTAGCAGCAAAATAAAAGCCAGTTTCATTTGGAAATAAGTGCAAAGTAGCAGCCAACCATTTGGGGGATGGAATAACCATAAGCCACAATACATTTTGACTGTGTGCATCATGGAGCATTTTAGACCCTTGAGGGTGTATGTGCTGCTGGCTCCAAATGGGATGTGGGTTGGGCCTTGGATGGATTGAGAGTTTGTGGGGTGAAGTCCCAAGATGCACATATTCTGGAAAGAAAAGGAGCTAAATCTTGCACTTTTAACAGAGCCAGTATCTCCAGTAAGGAGGAAAATATTGGTTCTTGTGGTGGTGGTGGTGAAGCAAAAAAATCTTACTTTTTTATGTAAGAAGCATAGATATATACATATAGTAGATAAACATTTTAAGACTCTCTTTGGCATTAAAATTTCATTGGGGGTTATTGGGAAAAATAGTCTAAAAAGTTTGCCTTCTTGTTGGCATTGCTGTGGAGTCGATTTTGACTCATGGTGACCCCTGCTTCCCACCAACCACCCACTGCCACTGAGTTGATTCCAACTCATAGTGGCCCTGTGGGACAGATTAGAACTGTCCCATAAGCTTTCTAAGGCTCTAAATCTTTTCAGAAGTAGACTGCCTTATCTTTCTCCCGCAGAGTGGTGGGTGGGTTTGAACTGCCGATGTTTTGCTTAGCAGCCATATACTTTAACCATTGACCTGCTAGAGCTCCTTGACTCCAGCTTAGTGGGCCAAAAAAAAAAAAAAAAACTTTTTTCCTTTTTTTTTTAAATTTAATTGGAGAAAGCAGTTAGGGGAAAAAATTGCCTGAAGAAGCTCCTTGTAGGGGGGGAAAAAAAAAAAAAAAAAAGTTGAGAAACACTGTTCTAGATGGAGGGGAATAGTTATCTCTGACACTACCAACCTAATAAATGAAAGCGTTTCCATAGTTTTGAACATTCTTTCTAAGTTTACATCCTGAAAGGAGGAAGCCTATGGGAGGGAGCATCATCAGACTCTCTGGATAACTGCTAGTTACCCTCTGGACATCCTCAGTGATGTTCCTGGTATATTTGGACGAATGCTTTACTTAGAATAGGATCTACATTCAGGGACTTTTCTACAAGAAATAAAAGTGTGTGTTAGGCCTCCCACCTCTCTGCTTCCCATAAGATTTAAAAAATAGTGACAGTGTATTTTAACCTTGGAGTGAATAGGTGACTAAAACCCAGAGAGAAGTCTTCTTAGCATGCTTTAGGCCTTGGGCACAGTTTAATTTTCTTTTATATCATGGGTTTCAGCTATATGACAAAGTCCATTTGAAGATTTCCTTTAGGGGTAAAAGCTTCCAATTTCATAAGGAAAATCAAAGCAAAAGGTGGTTATCATTACAGGATTCTTTATCTTGACAGCTTTGCTATAATTTATCTCTGGAAATATAGGGCTATTTTTGCATTGGTTTCTTACTTTCCTTACTGTGAAATTAACCCATTTGCTCATGGGCTAGAGTAAATTATGATGGACCTAAAGGGAATCAGGAAGTAGGTGGAAAATGCATGTAGTTTCTCTCTTTCCAAGAATGATATTAAATTATATGTGTGTGTGTTGTCTCTGACGGCGATTCTCCCTCCCTCTCTCCCCTCTCCCTCTGTCTTTCCTTTTCTCTTTCTCTCACCCTCCCTTTCTCTCTCTACCTCTCTGTCGTCACACTCTGACTCTGTGTTGTTGTTGTTGTTATGTGCCATCGAGTCGGACTCCACTCATAGCGACCCCTCTTTGGGTTTCCGAGGCAGTATCACTACGGAAGTAGATTGCCCGACCTTCCTTCTGAGGAGTGGCTGGTGGGCTTGAACCACCAGCCTTCTGGTTAGCAATCGAGTGCCTTAGGCACTATGCTACCAGAGCTCCCAGCTGACTCTGTAGATGCCGAGTATTAACTGTTTATTTGCTAGATTGTGGAATGACTGGGGAGGAAGAAGGTCATTCAGGTGGTATAGAAAAATTTCACCTTTTAACAACTGCTACACCATCCTGGTGCATTCTAGCTTAATACTAATCCTGACATTTCCTTTAATTAGTTTTTGGTTTGTTTGTTATCATTTCGTAAATGGGCGGGGACAGGAGATGAAAATGATAACAGTGTTTTATTTTTCCTTTATAAAGAGCAATTATGGAAACTAAAGAGACTCTGAATTGTCCCCTATGCCAGGGCCAAGGAAACCTTTGTAAGCCAAGTGGCTTTGCTATTGAAGCCTTCCTGATTTTTGAAAGCTGTTTGCAAGAGTGATATATTTGCAAAGAGCAACTGCAGAAAAGGTTTTTGATCTCTGCTGTTGAAGGTTACCCATTTTGACAGCACAAAAATTCCTAGGGTCAAGCATGATTCCAGACCAACTATTAAGCTATTTGAAAACTCATTGGTCTTCTTCGGAGTGTGAATGAGGAAGAAAGGGAAAGGCCTTTTTAAGCTCTCTTTAGTTCAAATAGTCCAGAAAGGCCAAGAAATGTTCTCAAGTCCATATCTTTACATGGACAGTTTTGAGCTTGCTGGGTGAGTATAATACTTATTTTGCTTTCCACCGCCCCTCCCCACCCCTGGAGTAGTAATGGCAGAGCTATTTTTTTCATTTCTACACTTTACATCTGAGAGACTAAAAAGTATAATGATACTTCTTTACTCAGAATTTTGCTGTTTTTAGGAGTCTTTATTGTATAATTGTTGGACTCATATATGTGGTTTGAGGTAGAACAGAAGTTATTCATGTTTTAATTAAGGTAAGAAATTGTATTCCTTTTTCGTATTGAAAAGGTTGTAGTATATAGCCAGATTTAGCCTGTGACTAACTGGGAAGAGTTGTTTTCATAATGACATTTCTTTCTGGGCTACCTACCCCTCTAGAGCTGCCTCTCACCCATATTCACTATATTTTTCAAAATCATCACTTCTGTCGAAAGTCATCACTCCCCATTTAAATTCACCCTAGTGAGTCCCCCATGCTTGGAATTTGTTTAGCAAGTATTTTGCACCCTATCAAATGGCGATTATATACAATTTGTTCATTAGGCTTTGTCCTTCAGAAATGAACTCTCCTAGCATTCATTCATTCATTTATTCAACAAATTATATATATA
>NW_006921598.1:14063714-14070318 GCF_000298275.1 Orycteropus afer afer
ATATATATATATATATATATATATATATGATATCTGTTATGTGTACCATGCCACTCATATAATGAGGGGTGAATAATTATTGGATGAATGAAAGAGTGAATAAACACCAGTCATCCTATTGGTGCTGAGGATCCAGCAGTGAACAAAGGAGACCTTGGGGGAAGTTAGAATTTGGTGGGGGAAGAAGATAGGCATTAACATTATATAAAATTACATAATACTTTGTTAATATAACTAATTATTTAGCTACTAAGGAAAAACACATAGTGTACTGGGAGTGTTTAGTATGGGGACCTAACTTAATATATAGAAATCCTGGCAGTACAGTGGTTAAAGCACTCAGCTGCTAACCAAAAGGTTGGTGATTTGAACCCACCAGCTTCTCCACAGGAAAAATATATGTCAGTCTGCTTTTGTAAAGATCGTAGCCTTGAAAACCCTATGTGGCAGTTCTACTCTGTCCTACAGAGTCATTATAAGTTAGACAATGGTAGTGGGTTTGGTTTGGTAACCTAGTCTAGGAAGTGAAGACAAGTTTTTTTGAGGAAGTGACATTTTAAATTGAGACCTGAAGGTTGAGCAGACATTACACAGACAAAATTTTGATGGGCAAGATTTATAGCTCTCCAAGTATTTTGCGTCTCTTTAGTCTGTACTAGACCAAGTCTGTACTGAAACAAAACAGGCACTCAATAAATGAGAACAAATTAATCTAAAAATGAGTCCTAAACACCTATTATGAGACAGGCACTGTTCTGTGTGTGTTAAGGCTGAGTGTGGAATGGGTGCCAAGGAAGTGGTATGGGAGAGAGTGAAACTTCCCACAGCATCTTCCCCAAATACCATGGACTCTCCTTAAAGATCTCCCTCACTGTTGTCCCATGTTCTCTCAGCAGAAATCCTTGGTTGACTTTTCACAGAAAAACTGAGTCCATTACCATGATCTTCCTCAATTTCCTCTCTCTGCATTCTCCTCTTATCACTTGTCTCAGAGGACAAAGCATTTCTTCCCTCCCTTCAGACTATTTATTACCTGTGCTATGGATTGATCCTCTTAGACATCTTTCAGGATCATATTCAAACTGTCAAATCTAATGTAATCCAATGTTTTTCTCTTTTCCTCTTCTTCTTTTTTTTTTTTTTTTTTGGTATGCATTTGATGCAATTTGACTCCATAAACCATGTCTTTATTCTTGAAGTACTCTTCATTCTTGGTTTTTGTTAAGAGCATAGCCTGTGGTTCTCTTCCAGCTGTTGAAGGTTCTATTCTTTTTCTTCTTTGCTGGCCCTTTCTCCTGTGCATGCTCCTAAAATGTTGGAGGAACACTAGGTTCTAACCTCTGCCTTATTCTCTCTCTATACACTCTTCTTCAGAGATCTGACCTATTCCTCCAGCTTGAACTGGCACCTAAATACATATGGCACCCAAATCCGTATTTCTACCCCAAATCTCATTCCTGGGCTCCAAAAAGATTTATCCAACTGCCATCTGGATATTCGATTTGCATTTTGAACAATTGCTTCAAATTCAGTGTGTCTAAAATAAAGCTCATTATTTTCCCCACAAGCCAAATCTGTCCTTTCTTTTGTATTGTCTGTTTTGATAAATAACACTGCCATATTCCCTGTCATTAAAACTGGAAAGCTGTAATCATCTTTGGCTTTACCTTTCCCTTTGTCCCTCAATTATCTTCCTAATGGGACACAAGTTGTGTGTATCTTTAATCTCTCTTTTAGGTTCCCTCCTATTTATTTCTTCTAATTTGCATCATTCTTTCCCCATTTCTTATTTAGATTTTTGCAACAGCCTCCTAACTGGTGCCCCTCCATCCATTCTTGAAGTTCTCCAATTCATCCTCCATACTGCTGTTAGAATGGAATTTTCCAAATCCAAATCTCATCATTTCTTTCTTACTTTTAAGTCTTTCACTGCCTAGGATAAACTCTAAACTCTAAAATGACTTTGAAGGTCTTTCATGTCCAAACCTTGTCTACTTCTCTGGCCTGATGTTTTTTGTGTCCCTACCATAAGCATAATTTCTCATGCTATTTCACACATGCATGCTCTGTGCTTATGGTTCCTTTTATTTGGAATGCTGTTTTCTCCTTTACTACCATGTGAAGATGAATCGTGCCCTTCTTAAAATTTAGTGCAAAGGCCAAGCATTTCTCCAGGTATATGTATGCATATGTGTTTGAGTGAGACAGTTCATTCAGGTACAGCCAGGGCACAAATCTACATTCCAGGGAGAGGAACATACATATTACAAGGGCTTTTGGAATCTTTTGTCATATGTATATCACCTTTCTCAAATTATCAAGAAAAGCAACATGAGAGTCCTAACATATAGGTTAGGAATTCTTCTTCCACATAGTAAGCTCTCAGTAAAAGCTGATGGTTGACAATCGTCTGATGAAATGTAGCAGGGTAAAATGCTTTCACAGCTCAATGATTCAAGATAGCTGGAGGAATACTGTGCACTAAGCAGCAAAACAGACTCCCAAAGAGAAAAGGAAGTATAAGATGTTTTGGGTCTGTTGCTGATTTCCTTATTTCCAGTGTTGGAATACTGGTGGAGAAATGACATCAAGCCATTAGGTGGCAACTATCTATGGGAGTAGAGTAGAACTTGGGTCTTGCTGCCTATTCTTGTTCTTTTTCATTTTGGCAAAATGCATCCATAGGTCAAAGAACAAGTTTATTATTCAAAGCTGTCTTCTGGACATCTATTTCTATTAGTAAATTGAATGAAAAGGTAGCATGAGAAGAAAGTGGATACATCTGCAAGTCTGAGGATGCCCAGGCTTCTGAGAACAAGGTTGTTTAGTGGCTTTGAGAATGACTGTTGTTGTTGTTGTTATGTGCCGTTGAGTCAGTCCTGACTCATAGCGACCCCTCCTTGGGTTTCCGAGGCAGTATCACTACAGAAGTAGGATTGCCCAACCTTACTTCCGAGGAGTGGCTGGTGGGTTTGAACCACCAGCCTTCTGGTTAGCAGTCACGTGCCTTAGGCACTATGCTACCAGAGCTCCTTGAGAATGACTGATGACCCCTAATAAAGCTCCAGAAGTAGATTTGGTGTTTCTTTTCTAGTTGGCAGAGTAAAAGGCAGTTGAGGTAGAGATGAAAGCCAGTGCTAATAAATAAAAGGCTTGACTTTCTAAATGTTCTGTGCAATTTGCTAATAAAACCACTTATTTATTTTAGCAAAGCCATAGGTTTAGCCAGACTTTGGTTTTATAGATTTAATATAATTTCAGCATCATTTATTATAATCTAGCTCTTAAAGTTTTTGACCTTAAGAATCTTAAGAATAAATAAAGTAGGAAATATATTGGACATATAAAAAGTGGAGATGAAATTTTAAATGGAAATTTAACAGTAAAGAGTAAGTTGGAAGCAGATTTCAATTTTGTTTTCAAATTAATTTTAGTCTGAAAGAGTTTTTAGTGTAACAGGTCTATTTGCTTGGCTATGTAAAATGTCAAACTCTAGGCAGGCAATCAAACTCCCTAATCCTGTTGGGTTTCCTTTCTAGGATAGGAAAAAAAACAAGGGACTTGGTAGGATTACTCTGGAGGATAATTTTAAATTAATGTGGCTTTGAAGTGGAGCTCCTGTTGATCCTTCTAAATCTCTTCAGAGGAGAGTGGCCACCACCTAATTGCTGAGGTTTAGAGTGTAATAGCATAGTGCCTAAGGCACTTGACTGCTAACCAGGAGGCTGGCGGTTCAAACCCACCAGCCACTCCTCGGAAGGAAGGTTGGGCAATCCTACTTCCGTAGTGATAACTGCCTCGGAAACCCAAGGAGGGGTCGCTAGGAGTCGGGGCCGACTCTATGGCAAATAACAACAACAACAACAGTCCCAACTCCATTCATTGGAATGATTCTAGAAAATCTGCTCTTATCATCAGGGCTGCCTCATACCACACAGTACTTGGGTCCCTTGTATCATGGCCTTTAAGTTGTCTTGTTAGGATTCTTTTTAATCCATCCAGGTGGAAAATATTGCATGCCTAGTGAATCTCAGGGGTTAGTTGGTCTACCCAGACTTTCTCAGAAATCCATTTATAGGTCTAGAAAAACCTATAAAAAAACCCCTATATCTTCATCTTTGAGCTAAAACAGCTAAACATGCTGTTGTTGTTGTTATGTGCTCTTGAGTCCGAGGTTTTCCAATATTTTTGCAGATGTGAAACCATGTTAATTTGATTTTATGGTTTTTAATCTCCCTTGGATGTCCAATATGGCTTGTATTTAGTTTGAAAGCCATAAGCAAACACCTAAGGAGGTTGCTATCAAGCTGCTGGGTTGGCAATGTCTTGGTCCATGCTTAGCCATTCAGACCTCGTGGCTGAATTTCCCAAGGGCTTGCTAAAGGCTAATGTTTATATACCACTAGGTTGATTGGTTTGTTTTCAGTCAGAAATGTCACTGCAGGGGTTGGATACTTGAATGTTGGCAAGTACTTTCACTCTCTAAAGATTGCTTGGTAGAAGCAGAAGCAGAGCCTTGAGTTATAGGCTCATTCAGGGTATTATTTTCAGGTCACGGGGTAGTCTGCCTCACAGTCAAAGGTTTCTTGTTAGTCCTTACATATCTTTTTCTTTTTATAATTCAGGACCTTCCTTATTGACAGGATTGAAGAAATTTTGACAAATTCTTAGTCTTTCTTTGAAGAGTTAGTTGACATACACTTTCTTTAGGAATGTTAATGTCACTGAGAAGTCTTCAGATTTTCCTTTAATTTCATCAAGACTGTTTTATTTACTTCTAGATCCTCTTTTAAGAATTATTATGGTAAACATATATAACAAAACATTTACAATTTCAACATTTTTCCCATGTCAATTCAGTGACATTAATTATGTTCACCATGTTGTACAAATATCACTACTATCTGTTTCTAAAATTTTCCATCATGCTCTGAGTTAAGTACAGAATTACCATGTTGTTGTTGTTGTTATGTGCTGTCAAGTCAGACCCAACTCATAACGACCCCTCCTTGGGTTTCTGAGGCAGTATCACTACGGAAATAGATTGCCCCTTCTTCTTCCGAGGAGCGGCTGGTGGGTTTGAACCGCCAGCCTTCTGGTTAGCAGTCAAGTGCCTTAGGCACTACGCTACCAGAGCTCCCCAGAATTACCATATGGTCCAGCAATTCCACTCCTAGATATATACTGTAAAGAATTGAAAATGGGAATGCAAACAGTTACTCTTACACCAGTGTTCATTGTACCAGTATTTACAATAATCAAAAAGTGGAAAACAACATAGATATCTGTCAGTAGATGAATGGATAAACAAAATGTGGTATAGCCATAAAGAGAAATGAAGTCAATATATGCTGCAATATGGATGAACTTTGAAAGCATTTTGCAGAGTGAAATGTCAGATCCCACTTATATGGCATATCTAGAACAGGTAAATGTATAACAAACAAAGTTTATTAGTGGTTTCCAGAGATGAGAGGGAAGGAGATGATGGAGTCATTGATTAGGGAGCACTGAGCTTTCCTTAAAGGTGATGGAAGAATTTGGAAATGAAAGAGGTGATTGTTCCTCCTACTTTTGTTGTGGAGTTATAAGCCTTTTAAAGTCACTACTGCAGATAGCACATATCATTTGCCATGTTTTGCTTTTAACTAGTTTAACCTTTGTCATCCAGGGGTTCCAAAATATCTCCCCATGTACTAACCATAGCATGTGTTTATAATTTTTAATTGAACTACAGTAAATTTAGTTTGATAATTTTACAACATAATCAATGATAAAATACTAAAAATAGGGTAGAAAGTGGCTGCCTCAGAATAAATAAAAAACAATGTTTCATTTGGGAAACCCAAAAGGGATAGTAAAACCTCCTAGATGATATAATGGAAGAGAATATCACATTTATAATAGCAAAATAAGCAAAGAGAAATTGTCAGAACATAGATGAGAAAAACTGTAAAATATATTGAAAGATACAAAAGTGTTTAGTCAAATGGAAGTGTTTCAGTCAAATGGAAATACCTACTAAGTTCTTGATTAGAGAGATTCAGCATAAAAAAGATGTTAATCTTACCTAAGTTAACTTAAAAAGGTAATACAATTCCAATAAAAAAATCATAAAGTTTCATAAATAAGAACAAAGTAGGAAAGATATCCAAGAAACTGAAAAAGAAGAGCAATGAAAGGAATAAAGTCTACCAGATAGATAAAGCACATTGCAAAGCTCTTATAATTAAGAGTGTCATTGTTTCATAAAGAATGGAACAGAATATACATAACTGCAGATGAATTTGGAGAATATGAAACAGAAGCATCTCAGAGTGATGGGGAAAAGGTAAACTTTTACTTACTTTGTCAATTTGGAGTATTAATTTCAAATTTATAGCAAAATTGCAAGAATAGTACAAAGAACTCCTATATAACCTTTCTAAAGTTCTACCAATTTTAAATATTTTGTCCCATTTACTTTACCATTCTATTTATGTATATCTTTCTACATATACATATACCACATTTTTACACAAATAACACATGTGTTACATGATTTTTTGCCAACCACACTTTCTTAAGTGCACTATGCTATATATATATATATATATATATATAT
>NW_006921598.1:14070940-14071752 GCF_000298275.1 Orycteropus afer afer
TACTTTCAGCATTCTTTGCCAGTGCCACAACTCAAAAGCATTCACTCTTTTTCAGTGTTCCTTATTTATTGTCCAGCTCTCACATGCATATGAGGTGATTGAAAATACCATGGCTTGTGTCAGGTGCACCTTAGTCCTCAAGGAGACATCTTTACTCTTCAGCACTTGCAAGAGGTCCTTTGCAGCCAATTTGCCCAGTGCTATATGTCCTCTGATGTCCTGACTGCTGCTTCCATTGGTGTTGATTGTAGAATCAAGCAATGTGAAGTCTTTGACAATTTCCATCTTTTCTCCATTTATCGTAATGCTGCTTATAGGTCCAGGATTTTTGTTTTCTTTATATTGAGATGTAATCCATACTACAGACTGTCTTCTTCAATCTTCATCAGTAAGTACTTCAAGTCATCCTCACTTTCAGTAAGCAAAGTTGTGTCATCAGCATATCACAGGCTGTTAATGATTCTCCCTGAAATCCTGATGGCAAGGTCTTCTTCATATAGTCCAGCCTCTCGGATTATTTGCTTAGCATACAGACTGAATAAGTATGGTCAAAGGATACAACCCTGACACACTCCCTTCTTGATTTTTGAACCATGCAGTGTTCCCTTTTTGTGTTTGAATGATAGCCTCCTGGTCTATGTACAGGTTCCTCATGAGTAAAATTAAGTGTTCTGAAATTCACATTCTTCTCAATTTGTTATGATCTACACAATCGAATGCCTTTTTGGTTTTCAGACTCCAGGTCTTTGCACATTTCATTATAGTAATTGGCTTTGTCTACTCGAGCTGCTCTTTGAAATCTTCTGTTCAGC
>NW_006921598.1:14072173-14080075 GCF_000298275.1 Orycteropus afer afer
CACACGTATGTTGTTTTTGTTAAATGCAGTAGAGTCAGTTCCAACTCACAGTGAACCTATGCACAACTGAATGAAACGCAACCTGCTTTTCTAACCTGCCTGGTCCTGTGCCATCCTCACAATCTGCTATGCTGTGCCCACCATTGCAGCCACTGTGTCATCTGTCTCACTGAGAGTCTTCCCCTTTTTCACTGACTCTCTACTTTACCCAGCATAATATCCTCCTCCAGGGACTGGTCCTTTCTGACAACATGATCAAAGTATGTGAGAGGAAGTCTGACCATTCCCACTGTACTTCCAAGTTCATCCTTCTGGCAGTCCTTAGTATTTTCAGTATTCTTCACTAACACCACAATTCAAATGCATCAATTCTTCTGAAGTTTTCCTTACTCATTACCCAGCCTTCACATACACATGAAGCTATTGAAAATACCATGGCTTTAAAGTGTTAAAGAGGAAAGATGTCACTTTGAATTCTACGGTGGGCCTGATCCAAGCCATGGTATTTTCAATAGCACCCATACACCAAAAAACAAAAATAAAAACTAAACAAACTCACTGCCATTGAGTCAATTCCAACTCATAGCAACCCCCATTGGGTTTCCAAGGCTGTAAATCTTTATGGAAGCAGATTGCCTTATTTTATTTCCATAGACCAGCTGGTGGGTTTGAACCAGTAAATATCTAGTTAGCAGCCAAATACCTTAACTACTACACCACCAGAGTACCCATATACTAAAAAAACCAAACTCATTGCTAACGAGTGGATTCTGACTCATAGTAACCCCTCCTTGGGTTTCCAAGGCAGTATCTCTATGGTAGTAGATAGCCCAATCTTCCTTCCAAGAGCACCCATATAGTGGCTTCTAAATACCATTTCCCAATCGAAAGAATAGGGGCTCCTTAGAAAATTGTTTGATTGCCTAAGGCATTTGACCAGAAAATTAGCAGTTCAAACCCACCAGCCACTCCATGGAAGGAAGACTGGGCAATATACTTCCACAAGGATTTACTGCCTCGGGAACCCAAAGGGGGTCGCTATGAATCTGAATCTACTCCATGGCAGTGAGTTTGCTTTTTTTGGGGGGTAGGTCTACAGTAGAAAATATGCAAATTAGCCTGCATCATCAAATTATATTAGAAAACAAGGAATTTATTAAACACCACTGGGTATGACTAAAGAATTCAGGAGCCAATTTTAAGGGACTCCCCTAGTTTAAAAGTGGGTCAATTTGAGCAACAATAAGCAATTGACTAATAATTGCAGTGAATTGAAATGTGCAAAGTTCATTTAAATTCATTGGTTTATAATGATTCATATAAACAAAACAAAAAGCATTTTGGAAAATGCTAGGGAATGAAACATTTTGAAAATTGATAAAGGAGAAGAATCAAGCATTTAACCTTCTTTCCTATACAAGTTGTACCTCAGGGAAATCAAATAGTTGATGAAGGATCATTTTTCTTTAAATAATTATTCTAAAATAAACAAAGAAAAATAGAAGTTAGAATATCCCCATTTCACAATTATTAATGAAATAATTCAGCCAATGATTAGCAATGGTTGCTAACATCACAAAAAGAGAGACAACCAGATGTAATAATATGCCTCCTGGTGCCAGTATTTAACCACTCATGAAGTAATCTTGTAAAAAAAAATCAAACCTGAATGTAATCAAGCTTGTAGACATACCTATAACTTATAGGAAAAACAAGGGGAGAGGGATATGTTATAATACACCATGGGGATATAATAAACAAAATTCAGAATGTGAGAAATGCTTCCAAAAAAATCCTGGTTTCTTTAATAACAAATTGAGAGAGAGAGAGAAAAAAAAAAAAAAAAAGAGAGAGAGAGAAAAAAAAGAGAGAGAGAGAGAGACTATAGATTGAGATATAGGAGATATATCAATCAATTGTAATATTACAATATATGGACTTTGAATTGAGCAAAAATATTAAAAAATGATACAACCAGGAAAATATGAACACTGAATATTTGATAATATTAAGGAATTTATAAATTTTATGTATGTTAATGGTTATGTTTTAAAAATCCCTTATCTTTTAAAGATACAAACTGAAATATTTACAGATCAGATGATATAATGTCTGGGATTTGGCTCAAAATATCCAGTATTGATGGGGGGTGTGTGAGGTGGTAGATGGCCATAAATTAATAATTGTTGAAGCTAGGTGATGGGTCGCTGTGAGTCGGGTCCAACTCGATGGCACATAACAACAACAACAGGTGATGGGTGAAAAGAGATCCATTATATTAATCTCTATTTTTCACATGGTTGACATTTTCCATTAAGAAAGTGAACAGCTATACTAAGACATAGGGCTTTTCATCATCTCTAGGTATGGCAGAGCCACAGTATAAACCAACCTTTTCTTCATTACTTGGGAAGCTTAACTGTCATTTAGGACTTTTAGAGCACACTGAAGAGGGTGGGTATATCCCCTTGAAACTCTGTTGTGAGCCTGCTTGGAGGTGTTATGTATCCTTGGTAACCTCTAGTACATTTTTGCTAAAATGTGTACCCTCTAGGATACTGAGAGGAGCATTGGTGATCTCTGCTCCTAGGTCAGCTCTTACAGTATTCTCACAGAAGGCTACACCAACAGAGTGCTTTGAGGAACTGAGCTGGGCCTTGTCTGTGAAGCATGTAGTGTGTGACTTGTACATGGCTCCCTGTGCTTCTGCTCCAGAAGCATTTCTGACTCCCCTCTGTGTAGTGGTCCATGGCTGGTCAGGTGCTGAATGGGGGTCAAGTGAACCCCTTACCAGGAGTCATGCTGAAATCACCATTATCATTTTGCTGAGTGAGGCTATCAACCGAATTGGTTTCCTGGAGGGAGAAAATATTTCCCAATACCATTGCCAGAGCCAGTTTGTTCCCACTTATGGTATTTTAACTGCAAACCAAGCAGCTGTCTACATATTTGGTTGGCCTAATGTCTAAATTTGTCCCAAAATGATTTCAGTGCATCTTCTCTTTCAATAAGGGAATAGGGTATTTTAAAGGAGGATGTGTTACATAGATCTATACCAGGGTGAAGTTCATAACTTTCCAGAACTTATACAACAACTCTAAATTATTTTGACACCAAAAATGAAATTTCTTGAAATGGTATAGTCCTTTCTTTCACACATTAAGAGATAGTGTTAAGATTACAAGAGATATAGATTATTACTATGGTACAGTTTGTCCACTTTAGACTATTTCTCTTTTGACTGTACAGTCTAGAAATATAACTTGGCATATTGATCTTACCTCATTTTATTACCCATAAATTAATAATTGTTGAAGCTAGGTGATGGGTAGCTGAGGGCATATTTCCACAGATATAGATTTTCAAAGTGTCCTCTGGGCATGGTTGGTCTTGAGAAATAAAGCTTAAAGCTGTGGTCCTGGTTCAGAACCAGAATTCAGACCTTTTCCCTCATTGAATCTGTTGATATTGGCCTGTGCTTGTCACTAGCTCTGTCACACATTCAGAGTGTTTTAATCCCTGCTGGTGTCCAGATGACATCAGTCTCAAATGGAGAACAATGGCATAACCGAAGTGTTTACGGTCACTTATCAAGAGTTGTCTTGATTTTTGAACAAAGCTGAGTCTATTGAAGTATCTGGAATTCCATTCTAAGCCTGTGTTACTTCTGGGTTTTCTGTCTTAAATGTATTGCTTAAAGTTGGAGAAGAAATAAAAAAGAGAAATCTTTATTTTTAAACAACATTGTGCTTTTGTAATGAGGGAATCATATCATTAAAGTTCTTCAAAAATAAGAATACAATAAGAGGAGGTCAGCACAAAGTGATGAAGGCAAAGGAAGACACTGGGAGGGACACAAGAGTTAAAGGCAACAGAGGTGACTACTTTTACATACACAGTCATACAATAACAGCAATGATAATCTACAAGTAAATACATAGATAGACACACAAGCTGAAAAGATGTAGGAAGGTGAATTGGACTACACCCACAAATATATACAGGTTTGACAGAGGATATTTCTACATAAGTACTTATATGCACTGCAAATCCATGAGTATAGTAGAGCATAATGGCAAAATTATGAAAACTTTTTAGCTACAACCAAACACCTTGAGGGAATGAGTTTCGGGGCCTGGGGGCTCAGGACCACAGTCTGAAGGAACATCAATGTCAATTGGCACAACATAGTCTTCAAAGAAAATCTTCTACATCCTACTTTGGTGGGTAGCAACTGGGGTCTTAAAAGCTTGTGAGTGGGTATCTAAGGTGCCACTATTTGTCTCTCCCCCTCCTGGAGCAAAGATGAGTGAGGAAAATCAAAGACACATGTAAACAATTAGTCCAAGGACTAATGGACCATGGAAATCTCAGCTTCCATGAAAACAGAACTAGATGGTGCCCAGCTTCTTCTACTGACTACCCTGAAAAGAATCACACTAGAAGGTCTGTGTAGAATGAGAGAAAAAATGTGGAACAAAACTAAAGTCATAAAAAAGACCAGGCATCTAGTCAGATAGAGACTGGTGGAACTCCCAAGACTAGCTCTTTGTCGAACCTAGAATTTAATTTACCCCCGTGGCTCAACTTTCAGCCAAACAATATACAGGCATATAGTGTGAACAATAACACCCAGGATGTACATATTCCCAAAAAAAGAGAAAAATATGATATTTTAAAAACTATTTTATGGCCCAAAGTAATTAATCTAATGTTGTTGTTATGTGCCGTCAAGTCGGACCTGACTCAGCGACCCCTCCTTGGGTTTCCAAGGCGGTATCACTATGGAAGTAGATTGCCCAACTTCCTTCTGAGGAGTGGTTGGTGGGTTTGAGCTGCCAGCTTTCTGGTTAGCAGTCAAGTGCCTTAGGCACTGTGCTACCAGAGCTCCTAATTAATCTAATAGAAGTTCAAAAACATCCAATTAGTTCACAAATGTTATGGAAGTTTTAACACTTTCCAACACTTGGTCAAGTGTGAAAAGCCAGTGAGTGTCTCTCTCCAAAGAGTTCTCAGCATAAGAAACCCAACAGTTACAGAACTCTGAACCCTTGATTTTCATGGATTTAATATTTTAGATTTTGACTCAAGTTATCTCCAAAACCTGACATGTAGCCATTTAGAATTTTGCGGAAGGACAAATCATGACAGGGGACAGAGTCATGTAACTAAAGATTGAGTTTAGCAGACTCCCTCCTACCATCCAACACACACTCACATTACAGCCAGCCTCTTCAGAACACAGTTTTGTTGTCATCTACGATGGTACCAATTTTATCATGAAAAATTAGCTTTTGGATATTGAGGGATGTTGTGGTTACCTGGTGCCATTCTGACAGGAATATACCACAAATGGGATAGCCTTAACAAACAGGAGTTTATTCTTACAATCTGGAGGCTTTAAGTCCAAATTAAAAATGCCAAGCTCTAGGGGCTGGGTGAAAGCCCCTCAGCCTTGGGCTTCAGCTGTGCCTCAAGCTCCCAGCCTACTGAAGCTAGAGACTTTTCTTCACTTAGACAGCTGCTGGCTGCTGAGGCTGCCAAGCCCAAGGTTAACAAGTGAAAAGGCATCGTGGGGCATGTCAAGATATTCCTATTAAAGTGAAGGATAAGTTAATGTATCTGGCTTCCCCCACAACTATAAAGGAGGCACAATGTCTGGTGGGCCTCTTTGGATTTTGGAGGCAGCATAACCCTCATTTGGGTGTGTTGCTGTGACCTATTTATCAAGTGATTCGCAAAGCTGCTAGTTTTGAGTGGGGCCCAGAACAACAGAAGGCTCTGCAACAGGTTCAGGCTGCCGTGCAGGCTGCTCTGCCACTTGGGCCATATGATCCGGCTGATCCAATGGTGCTTGAAGTGTCTGTAGTAGATTGAGATGCTTTTTGGAGTCTTTGGCAGGTCCCTATTGGTGAATTGCAATGCAGACCTTGGGATTTTGGAGAAAAGCCCTGTCATCCTCTGCAGATAACTACTCTCCTTATGAGAACTTTTAGCTTGTTATTGGGCTTTAGTAGAGACTGAACGCCTAACCATGGGCCTCCAAGTCACCATGAGGCCTGAGCTGCCCATCATGAACTGGGTATTGTCTGACCCATAGAGTCATAAAGTTGGACATGCACAGCAGCACTCCATCATTAAATGGAAGTGGTATATCAGAGGTAGGGTTTGAACAGGACCTGAAGGCACAAGTAAGTTGCATGAGGAAGTAGCCCAAATGCCTATGATCTCCACTCCAGTCACATTACCTTCTCTCTACCAGTCTGCACCTATGGCCTCATGGGAAGTTCTGTATGATCAGTTGATTGAGAGAACTCATGCCTGGTTTACAGACGGGTCTGCACGATATGCAGGCACAACTCGAAATGGACAGCAGCAGCACTGCAGCCCCTTTCTGGGAGTTTCTTAAAGGACAATGGTGAAGGGAAATCCTCCCAATGGGCAAAACTTCAAGCCATGCATGGCTGTTCACTTTGCATGGAATAAGAAATGGCCAGATGTGCGATTATATATAGATTCATGGGCTGTGGCTAATGGCTTAGCTGAATGCTCTGGGACTTGGAAGAGCATGATTAGAACATTGGTGATAAGGATGTATGGGGAACAGGTATGTGGATAGATCTCTCTGAATGGGTCAAAGAAGTAAAGATATTTGTGTCTTATGTGAATGCCCACCAAAAGGTGACCTTAGCAGAGTAGGACTTTAACAATCAGGTGGATAGCATGACATGTTCAGTGGAAACTGTTGTTGTTGTTATTATTTTCTGTTGAGTTGGACCTGACTCTTAGCAACCCCTCCTTGGGTTTCTGAGGTGGTATCGTTATGGAAGTAGATTGCCAAACCTTCCTTCCGAGGAGTGGCTGGTGGATTTGAACCACCAGCCTTCTGGTTAGCAGTCAAGTGCCTTAGGCACTATGTTACCAGAGCTCCTCAGTGGAAACTAGCCATCTTTTCCCCCCAGATACTCTTGTCATTGCTCAATGGGCTCATGAACAAAGTGGCCATGGTGGCAGGGATGGAGGTTCTTCATGGGCTCAGCAACATGGACTCCCACTTGCCAAGGCTGATTTGGCTACCTCCACTGCTGAGTGCTCAATTTGCCAATAGCAGAGACCAACACTGAGTCTGTGATATGGAACCTTTCTTGGGGTGATCAGTCAGCAATGTGCTGGCAGGTTGATTACATTGGACCACATCCATCATTGAAAGGACAGCATTTTGTTCTTACTGGAATAGATATTTATTCTGGATATGAATTTGCCTTCCCTGCATGCAATGCTTCTGCCAAAACTACCATCCATGGACTTATAGAATGCCTTATCCACCATAATGGTATCCCACACAACATTGCTTCAGATCAAGAGACTCACTTCACAGCAAATGAAGTGCGGCAATGGGCCTAATGCTCATGGCGTTCACTGGTCTTACCATGTTTCCCATCATCCTGAAGCAGCTGGCTTGATAGAATGATGGAATGGCCTACTGAAAACACAATTACGGTGCCAGCTAGGTGGCAATACCTTGAAGGGTTGGGGCAATGTTCTCCAGGAGGCTGTATATCCTCTAGACTAGTGTCCAATATATGGTCCTGTTTCTCCAATAGCCAGGATTTACAGGTCCAGGAACCAAGGGGTGAAAACAGGAATGGTACCACTCACTATTACCCCTAGTGAACCATTCAAAAAATTTTTGCTTCCTGTCCCTGCTACCCTATGCTCTGTAGGTCTGGAGATCTTAGTCCCAAAGAGAGGATCACTCCCACCTGGAGACAGATTGCATTGAACTGGAAATTAAGAATGCCACCTGGCCATTTTGGCTTCCTCATGCCTCTGGATCAACAGACAAAGAAGGGCACTACTGTACTATCTGGTGTGATAGATCCAGATTACCAAGGGGAAATT
>NW_006921598.1:14080965-14081798 GCF_000298275.1 Orycteropus afer afer
CAGCTTGACATTTGATCCAAGAACTTTGGACTTGCCAGCTTCTATAAGTGTGTGAGCCATTTTCCTAAGATAAATTTCTCTTTCTCTCTCTATATAAGATTTACTGGTTTTGTTTCTCTAGAGAACCCAGTCTAAGACAAGGGAATTTTCAATTAATGAAAATTTGAGGCATACTAAGCCAGGAATGGGGAAAGCAAGGGTGCTGTGGAGTAGAAGAAGGAGCACAGACTCAGCCTAGATGGGTCAGACAAGGCCTTGTGCAAGACAAGATACCTACACCATGCACTGGGGCGTTGAAATGAATGTCTGGAATGAAATTTGCGTTCTAGGCTTAGGAAATACCACAGAGAGCAGGAAGGTAGACAGCATAGCATATTTTTTTGGAAAATAAGTATTCCAGCTATTCAAAATTTGACAAATTTTCATCGAGTGTCTAATACAAGGTAAGGTTCTATTATAAGGGTTGGAGACACAGTGGTGAATAAGATAGATAAGCTCCTCCTTTTACAGAGTGTGGGGAGACACACAGCAATTAAGGAACCAATAAGTCAGCATAATTTTAGACAGCTATAACTACAGGAGAATGTGCCACAATAATTAGAGGGTTGATGTTGTTGTTATGTGCCGTTGAGTCAACCCGACTCATAGTGACCCCTCCTTGGGTTTCCGAGGCAGTATCACTACGGAAGTAGGATTGCCCAACCTTCCTTCCGAGGAGTGGCTGGTGGGATTGAACCACCAGCCGTCTGGTTAGCAGGCAAGTGTCTTAGCCACTATGTTGTTCATGTTAGTCGGTGATAAATCTTATAGGGTGTAGTAAAAGGGAGTAGGAT
>NW_006921598.1:14082222-14088898 GCF_000298275.1 Orycteropus afer afer
TTAAACTGCCAACCTTCTGGTTAGCAGTCAAATGCATTAGGCATTGGGCCACCAGAGCTTCATATATATATATGAACGTGTCATTGGGATTAGAAGAAGACTCATTAACTTGTGATATGCAGATGACACAACCTTGCTTGCTGAAAGTGAAGATGAAATGATAAAGATTAAAAACTACAGTCTGCAGTATGGATTACACTTCAACATAAAGAAAACAAAGATCCTCACAACTGGGCCAATAAGTAACATTATGATAAATGGGAAAAATCTGAAGTTGTTGGATATTTCATCTTACTTGGATCCACGATCAACACCAATGGAAGCAGCAGTCAAGAAATCACACATTGCATTGCACTGGTGCACTGGGCAAATCTGTTGCAAAAGACCTCTTTGAAGTGTTAAGAAGCAAAGATGTCACTTTGAAAAATAAGGTTCATTTAACCCAAGCCATGGTATTTCCAATCACATCATATACCAGTGGAAGCTGAACAACGAATAAGGAAGACTGAAAAAGAGTTGATAACTTTGAATTGTGGTATTGACAAAGAATACTGAAAATACCATGGACTGCCAGAAGAGTGAACAATTCTGTCCTGGAAGAAGTGCAGCTGGAATGCTCCTTAGAAGTGAGAGTGGCTACATTTTGTTTCACCTACTTTGGTCATGTTGTCAGAAGGGACCATTCCCAGGAGAAGGATATCATACTTGGTAAGGGAGAGGATCAGCAGGAAAGGGGAAAATCCTCAACAAGATGGATTATCACAGTGGCTGCAAAGATAGGCTTGGGTATAGCAAGGATTGTGAGAATAACACAAGACTGGGTAGTGTTTCTCTCTGTTGTACATAGGGTTGCTATGAGTCAGAGCTGACTCAACAGTACCTAACAACAACAACAACATCTCTCTCTCTCTCTCTCTCTCTGTAAATATATATATATATTTACAGAGAGAGAGAGAGAGGGGGAGGGAGAAAAAGAAATTTATCTATAGACTATAGTCTTTAATCTTCATCATATACACATATATACGCTGATGAATATATATATACTATATGTTGTTGTTGTTGTTATTTGCCGTCGAGTTGTACCCAACTCATAGCAACCCCTCCTTGGGTTTCTGAGGCAGTATCACTACGGAAGTAGGATTGCCCAACCTTCCTTCTGAGGAGTGGCTGGTGGGTTTGAACCTCCAGCCTTCTGGTTAGCAGTCAAGTGCCTTAGGCACTATGCTACCAGAACTCCCAGTATCATATATATATAGTATATATATTTATCAGTATATATATATGTATATGATGAAGATTTAATTCTCACTACAGCTCTGATGTGAGAATTAAATGAGTTAACTCATCTAAATCCCTAGCACAATGCCTGGTCCATGATAAACACTAATAAAAAATTTAACAATTATTATTAATAATTCATTCCATAATATGAATCTTGGCTTTTTAATTCACTTATTATTATTATTATTTTTACCATTCTCTCCCTTCTATTTCATTTCATAATATTATTTTCTCTTATCCCATCACCCATCTGTCAGCTTGTACTGTGGTGGCTTGTGTGTTGCTATGATATTAGAAGCTTTGTGTGATAGTTAAGATTGTGTGTCTACTTGGCTAGATGATGATTCTCAGTGGTTTAGCAGTTATGATGTCTTCATTCCCATGATGATATTGGATATAATGTAATCACATCCATGATGAGAATTGCCATGAGCAGCCAATCAGTTGAAAGGGAGTTTCCTCAGAAGTGTGGTCTTCTTCAAATATATATGGATGTCCTGGCAAAGATCTCTGGTTTCTTGTTCAATCTGGATTCTGCGCCTGGCTCATTATCATCTGACTACTGGTTCCTAGATTTGACCTAGTTGTCTGCCTGCCGATCTTGGGTTCATCAGCCCTTGTAGCTACATGAGTCAGGAGAAGGCTCCAGCTTGATTCCTGACCCACACTTGGGACTTGCCATAGGAGCTCTGGTGGCATAGTGCCTAAGGCATTTGACTGCTAACCAGAAGGCTGGCAGTTCAAACCCACCAGCCACTCCACAGAAAGAAGGTTGGGCAATCTACTTTTGTAGTGATACTACCTCAGAAAACCAAGGAGGGGTCACTGTGGGTCGGGTCTGACTCTATGGCAGTGAGTTTTTTTTTTTTCTGGACAGCTCTGATAGGTAGTTACCACTATTGTCCCCATTTTATAGGTAAGTCAACTGAGGCAGAAAGAGGTTTGATGACTTGTCAAAGGGCATAAAGCCAGAGCTGAGACTCAAACCCAGACATCCTGTCTGAACAATCCAAACTCTTGACCATGAGTTCTCTTACTGGCAATGGTGGCCTTGCATGTGCCTTAGTAGCTTCCTTTCCCTGCTTTCATTTATTGTGCACACAGGGCTGGGAGATTTATCTTTTGAGTTTCAGAGCCAGCTCAGGCTCTGAAATTTTGCAAGTTCACAAAAACAGCTTTAGCCTTAGTGTCAAAGCTTTGACCTCAACTCCTCATTGTCTCCCAGTGCCATCACTCAGGTGAACTTTGAGGTCCCTGAGAGAAAGATGGAACCAATGCAGGTTATTTTCAGAATTTCTATTCTGCTGTCCTGGAGATAAAGCTCCCACTGGACACAGATGAGTCCCCTGTTTGTTTCTCAGCCACTCTTGGACTATTGGGACAGCCTGTGAAAACACAGTTGGTTTAGAGTCATAGAAGGAAGCCCAGAAAGGAACCACGAGGCAGGCATTCCCTCAGTGATGTTACTGATGAGAATTTGGAGACAAATTCTAATGCTCTTTAGAGAAAGCAATTTAACTGTGTTCTTGTGCCACTCATTCCCATGTCTAACCACTCTTGTCATCGCACATTATTTTCCTCCCCAAGCCTTCACATTTATGATGACTTCACTGCTATGGAAAATACCTGTTTCCACCCTTGACACACTTGAACTCTTGCCAGCATTTTCAATTATTTAGATGAAATATTCATCTTCTTTTAAAAATTAGAACTTTTTCTCAAACTCTCAATGGGAATTTTAAATTGTTTCCTCAAACTTGAGCAGAGTATTTAAGGAGGATTAAGTGATGGGCATAAATTTTCTTTGACCATCTTGCTCAATTCACAAAATATTTCTGGAATGGTAATTTGATTTTTGTATACAAATTACTATTAAGTCGTTGCTTCATATGGAAATGAGCATTGATTTGGATGATTGGAAACAATTAAAACCCTAGTACATTACTGATGTGATGGTATACTGGGAACAGAGCTGGGTTTGGGCAATAGAGACCCATACCCTGGCTCCATCACTCACCAGCTACTCTTAAACCATTGCTTAAACATTCTAGAACTTTGTTTGCTCAGCTGTAAAATAGAATATTTTGATACAGTGGTTTTTAAATTCTTTCAAGTTTTAAAAGTCAGGGACTCTAGTGGATCTGTGTTTTACATGTCAGCAATTATGCTCCTTTGAAAAACAGAGTACACTAACATTGAAAGTCATTTATATCTTGAGAACTACTTAAACTTCCAGACTGACTCCTTACTCCACAACACATACACATAAATGCACACACTCTCTCTCTCTTTCTGTAAATTCTCTGTAGAATTGTCCCTTTGGTATGCATTTTAATGGAATGGAAGTTGACACAGGGTTCTTACAGGGAAGATTGCTTGGCTGAATTAATTTGCCTTCAAGAACTTTTCCTTCATGATTTGTCTGAAAAATTTAGAATTTATCTTCAACATGGGAAATATTATCCAGCAACAGTCCTCTTCAAAGCTTGTCCTCAAAGCCAGAGCGTTGGCAAGGGCTCACATTTGGTTTCTGAGCAAAGAGAACTGAAGTGATTGCTGCTTCTGTTCACAGTGTGTGCCTGAAGGAGGTCCTCCATGTTGCTTTTTCAACACTTTGTTGGATCTCCTGTGTTGACATGGTGACTTGGAGAAGAGCTGAGCTGCTCTGTGAATATCAGAGCAGAAAGATCTAGCGGTTGGTGGGGGGTACTTCGAGGTGGGCCAAATTGAAAGCTATGAGCAAGAGCAGATGTCTGCTTCCTCTTAAGCAACCCACCACCCCGCCCCTTTCCCTAAAGTGTCTTCATTTATTTATTTGGTGCCAGTAATATTTCTCCATGCTGCATGTTGATACATAATTCATTGTTACTGAAGCTCCAGGAAGTTTTACAAAGGAATATCTGAATATCTTCTACAGAACATTCAAAAAATCAAGACCACTGCCTGCCAAAAAGTGTGTATGGGGGAGAGGAATAGAGATCCTACAAAGGAACAAATGCCCTTATCAAAGGTGACCTTTGTTGGGCTGTTCTTCTTGTCCGGATGTTATCATCTTTTTTTTTTTTTTATCTCTTGTAGATTGTGGAAAGTTATAGACTAACTTGAGGCACAAATTGACTCCATGTGTTTTCCCCGTGGTAGACTCTTGCTTTTTGATCGCTTCACTGCAGGAGAAGAGAGGCTGTGTTTGGTGGGCATGTGGCTCTGTGTTGGTGGCGTGGGATGGATTCTCCAGCTGAAACCAATAAAAATCCACCTCAGAAGAATTCTTCATGAAGTCAGACAAGGATTTGACAGTCCCAAAATGCTCACACAATTCTTGCAGCTGTGGAGTCCTTTTAAAAACCCCCAAGTTTCAGGGGAAAAAAATAGACAATGGTTTTGGACCCCTCCTCTACTCCCACCCCATGCCTGCCTCTAGGCACAGGATAAGAATAGCTCACTTCTCAGTGATGTTAATCCATTAATCATTGTACATACCTCTGCTCACTCATCTCTGAATTTGACCACACATTTCTATTTTTCTTGGTGGAAGTGTGGTCAGCTTCATCCCCACTGATTTAACCTGGCTGAAAAAATTGCTCCCTGTTAATTGTGTTCAGGTACAAATGTCAGCCCCTGTTGTTTTCCAATTTGCTATGTAGTTCAGAAAACATCCATTTTTTTTTTTTTTTTCTAATTTAGTGAGTTTGGGCCATAATTCTAGTTAGAAGTATTGCACACCCTGAAACTTGTAAAAATGGGTGCTTTAGAGGCTCACAAAAAAAGATATTCTCACTTCTTAACAAAGTATAGCAAGATGTACCTATTGTCCTAGTCTGGCTTGAAGGTGTATGATTTATCTCCTTTTTAGAGATGTCATATTTATTTTCAGGAGTTTGCATCCTCTATGTCAGCCCGGAGAAACTCATTTTCAGGTTCCATCTAAATGATTGGTTTTAGGCCTTTGGACTGGACACAGTTGCTATTTAGTTAATCTCGTTACATTCTTGTTCTCCTTCAGAGATTTATACATTCAAGTATTTCCCAGTTTGCTTCATTTTCTCAATGACAAATGCACTGTTTTAATAATGTGCATATCTGTGTTGAGGGCTAATCTTAATTACGAGTGAGTAGAATTCTGGAAAATTGGTGGAATATCTACAACTGGCAACTCAAGATGAACTATCTTTTTAGCGTTTCAAAAACTGTGTGTCAGGATACAACAAGTTCTTTTTTTTCTCAAAAACTGTACACATCCTTTGCTTCTGTTCTGTTCTTCAAACTTTTTTTTTTTTTTTTGCTGGTTTCTTCTTTGAAATATTTTAATAAAGGAAAGCATTTTCCTCCTGGTTTGTTCTCTACTGGAATCTAAAAAGTAATGGGAGATGCTAAAGTTAACATATTTGTGAAACAACAACCCTATAAATCCTGGCTGTCACTGGGCCATGGTAATTCATATCCTAGAGTGGGAAGTCCCTCACTAGGAAGAGAACATGGTTCGTAGGAGGCTGCCTCTCTGGATGGAGAGAATGAGAAACTGTCAGGAAGGAGAATAAAGTGGTACCTGTTAGAAGCAGAAGAAAGGAAAAAGATTGGGTGTTTAGAGAGCTGGGGGATCCTGCATGTTTTCAAGGCAAGGCCTAGAATCATCCTCACCCCCCAACATTCATGATACTGTAAGAAGCTCTGTATAGAATTATAATTCAAGTTTGGTGGCTTGGTACTTCTGTTGTATATTTCTTTCTATAGGAGAAAAGGAGAGCAATTTTTTGTACTTAAATCAAGGACAATTGATTGTGTGTGTTGTTGTTGTTGTTAGGTGCTGTTGAGGCATCTCTGACTCATAGTGACCCTATACACAGCAGAACAAAACACAGCCTGGTCCTGTGCCAGCTCCATGATCCTTGCTATACTTGAACCCATTGCTGCAGCCATTGTGTCAATCCATCTCCTTGAGGGCCTTCCCCTCTTTTGTGGACTCTCCACCTTACCAAGCATGACATCTTTCTCCAGGGAATGGTCTCTTCCGATAACATGTCCAAAGTAGGAATGACGAAGTCTGGCCATTCTCCCTTCCAAGGAGCATTCTGGCTGGACTTCCACCAGGACAGATTTGTGAGTTCTTTTAGCAGTCCATGGTACTTTCAGCTTTCTTTGCCAGCACCACGACTCAAAAGCATCAATTCTTCTTCGGTCTTCCTTATTCATTTTTCAGCTCTCACATGCATACGAGGCAATTGAAAATATCAAGGCTTGTGTCAGGCGCACCTTAGTCCTCAAGGAGACATCTTTGCTCTTCAGCACTTGAAAGAAATTTTGCATCTGATTTGCACAGTGCTACACAGTGCTATACGTCATCTGAGGAGCTCTGGTAGCATAGTGGCTAAGGCACTTGACTGCTAACCAGAAG
>NW_006921598.1:14089603-14092467 GCF_000298275.1 Orycteropus afer afer
AGGCAGCTACTCAGCTGCTCACGGTAGATTCCACCATGGAGTTGATTACCAGTCTCATCATGGGGAATACTACATCCAGCTGCCCAGCCACTCAAACAGGCCTAGCCAAGTTGATGCAAAAACATAAGCACCACACTGCCATTTCTAACAGTGGTACCTCTAACCTTGATGCTGACTACATCAAGACATTCTTTTTCTCTGTGGTGTGGCAGGTACAGTATATTGCAATCTATTTCCAGAGGGTCTTTCCACTATGGTCAGATGCAAGATGTGATAGCATAAACCTGAAGGGTCTTGATGCACAGCATTATCAACAAATCTTTAAAATAGACCTCTAGAAACAGACATGATTGAGAAAGCAATCATAATTTTTTAAGACATTACCCCAAAACCTCTCCTTCTATTGTCCTGTGACCATCTATCTTGCAATACATTGAAGAACATGTATGCTTTAAATTATGTACCCTTAACCAGTCATGGAATCCCACATATTTGTTATCCACCTATCCCTGCTTTTAGATATCCCACCTTTGACTCCCCTGATTGTGTTTCAGCCAATTTTGATTTTGTAACTTTTAGTTCCTGCTCCAACCATATAAAAATGTTTTCTTCCTCATTGTCCAGTCACTATGGAGTGGCTATCTTCACTCTGTGAATTAGGACATCCTCCTGATCCAAACCATCTCTATGCCTCAATAAACCTTTTTTGCTCTAACTTTAAGCAGACTCTGAGATGTGGCTCTATGACAATCCCATAAATAAGCTTAGCAATGAATCACTTGGGGCCCAGGTTGACCAGCAAAGCTTAAGCTGAAGAACTAAAGAACTCTTGCTGGATTCATGTTCCATTTACTGATGGTGAAAGTCAGTCTCCTTATTCAAGAGAGAGGAAGTATGACAGCTTTTTAAAAATTTTCTTTAGGTTTCAGATAATTTAATTAATACTCAGATAAGCTAAGTTAAAATTAATTAGAAACACATATTTAATTTATCTTGAAACATATGGATTTGAAAATAATGGATATTAACATAAAAATTGAAGAAGTTCAGCAAAATGGTTTTTGGGTGGAGATTTTAGACACAGAAATACTTTAGATACAAGTTCAGATTACTCAAAGGATTCTGAAAACAGAACACTCACTCTTTACAAGTATTTCTAAGTGGCATTTTAACAGGTAGTCCTTTTATAAGAGATTTAAAATGAAGCCAAGAGGAGCAATTTTTAAGTAAACAAGTTTTGGAGCAAAGAACACTTATTCTTTTTGAAATAAAATATAGAATCATGACAAGGAAGATCCATATGATTATCAATTATTGTTTGAGATGTTTTTCATTTTCTTTCAACTACACCCTCTTCTTAGAGTGCCCAGGACACCCACCGCCAAAGGGTTACCCCTAACCACAACTGTTTGACTAGATGTGGACATCTGAACTAGACTAGTCAGGTTTTATGCGCTGGAGGAAGCTGAAAATGAGGTGCTGAGAAGACGTCAGTTATTTTTGACTATCTCAGGAGTCATGTTGACTTGGAAGATGAGGTTGCCATTGATAAGTGGATGATTAAGTTGAGAAATGAGACTAAGGAGAGAGGAGATTTAAGTGTATGTACAGAGAGAAGCAGCTATAAGAGAATACTTCTTCCCAAAGAGAGAGAGGGAGAGAGAGCACAAAGATGCTTGTTGATTTTCTAGTGTTCTTAAAGCCCAGCTCTCGTTCCTCTGTTTGTCCTCATTGAGATTCTGTTGTATTTTCATAATACACTTTTATCATTCATGCTAGCTTAAGTGGGTTTCAGTTTATCACAGTCTCTAAATGATCCCCAAATAACTCAATTCTCTGTCCCTTACTCATTGCCAACCCCTCTAGGGCAAATGATGATTTCCTTCATTTTGAAAGCTTTTCGGAGATGGAGATTCCACAACTCTCATAAAAACCTATTTCAGTGTTTAGAAACCTTTAATTAGAGTCTTATTCCACACCAAACTTGTACAGAAATGGGGGCACTTACTTTCCCCTTTTTGTCCAGTGAGACAGGTAACTATTTTATTCTTACTCAAAGTAGATTTCAGATTCTTTTTCATATTTCCCAAACTTACTTCATCATAAGAATTACCCAGGAAGTGCTTTTTAAAAATTCAGGTTCCCTGTTTCCTTCTCTGGATTTGATCCAGGAGATCTGGGGTGGAGTTCGGAATCTGTATTTTTATCCAGCACCCCAAATGATTGTTATAATCAGGAAAGTTGAGACACACTGTACTTAAAGATAGTTAATAAGTTACTCCTTTTGATTTACTCTTTACAGAAAGTTTCCTCACCTCTAATTGCTTTCCCAACTATGTCTACAAGTTCAAACTCTTCTTTCTCTGTGAGGCTTAGAACAATGCCAATGTCTTCATGATCCTACAGGTGGCAGAAATACCTTCATTCATTTCAAGTATAAGAAAATTGTTACTGAGTAGTGCTAGGCTCTGTAGAAAGTAGATTCATGTGGGATGTGTGTAGGATTGATGGAGATCTTCTACCCTAGAAGACATCTAGCAGTAGTTCAGAGGTTACAATGAAGCCCACCTGTTGGGAAGAGTCACTAAATTCTTAAATCCAAAGAGTGTTCTCTTCTTTTTTATAATTTATTTTATTTTTTCTTGTTGAGAATATACACAGAAAAACAAACACTAGTTCAATAGTTTCTACGTGTACAATTCAACGACATTGGTTACATTCTGCGAATTGTGTTACCATTCTCACTCTCCTTTTCTGGGTTGTCCCCCCGCTATTAACATAAACTCAGTGACCCCAAGGTTCCTATCTAGTTATTTGAGTTGTCAATTTGATCCATATAGATGGATCAGAAGAGCAGTCAGCCC
>NW_006921598.1:14095962-14106950 GCF_000298275.1 Orycteropus afer afer
CTACTATGACTGTGAAGTCATCTATTTGTATTTTCAGTTATCTTAGAGTCTGGTTTATGTATTTTGGGGATCTTTCATTGGGTGCATAGATATCTTATGGTGGTTTTTGTCTTAAAGTCAATTTTACCAGAAATTAATATTGCCACTCCTGTTCTTTTATGGTTGCCATTTGCTTGATATATCTTTTTCCAACTTTTGATTTTTAGTCTATTTTTGTCTTTCTCTCTAAGATGTGTCTCTTCTAGACAGAATATTGATGGGTTATGTTTTCTTATCCAGTTTACAACTTTCTTTCTCTTGAGTGGTGCATTTAATCCATTGACATTCAATGTAATTATTGACAAGTATGAATTTGTTGCTGTCATTTTCTTATGTGCTTTTTTGTGGTGTTGCTCATTTCTTTGTTCCATATAATTTTCTGTGTTGAGCTAATTGTGTTTATGAATAGTGTTATCACTTCCTTCCTTGCTATTGTTTTAGTATTTGCTAAATATTTTTGCTTGTCCTCTTTTTCATTCTGATGTGAAGGTTTATCATTTTTCTTTGAGGGTACCCTGCAAGTTATATTTTTCTTCCCAAGTTTAGAACAATCTGTTTTATCTTGCAGTTGTTTTGACTTCCATACCATTTAAAGTTCTGTAAGTACACCCCCCCCCTTTTGGTTTGTATTTGTCCTCATGTGTCAATTGATGGGTTTGTAGTTGTCCTCATTTGTCAATTGATGTTTCTGGATCCCTGTTTACAATCTTTTAGACTTATTTACTTGAATACTTCCATTATTGGATTGGTTTCTAGGTTATGTCATCATCATGTATGTTAATGGTTGGTTGTTGTTTGCTATTTTTGGTTTTCTGTCCAAAGAACTCTCTTTAGCATCTCTTGTAAGGTTGGTCTGGTTTTAACCAATTCCCTTAATTTCTTCTTATCTGGAAATATCCTAATTTCACCATCATATTTGAGGGAAAATTTTGCTGGGTATATAATTCTTGGTTGGAAATTATTTTATTTCAAGGTTTTATATACCATCCCATTGTTTACTCATCTGCATGGTTTCTGCCAAGAAATCCAAGCTTAGTCTGACTGGTTGCCCCTTGTAGATAACTTTTCTTTTTTCCTGTGCTGCTTTCAGGATTCTTTCTTTGTCTTTGGTTTAGTACTTTGATGATGTTATGTCTTGGTGATTTTTTTTGGTGTCTGTCCTGTTTGTGGTTCATTGGACTTCCTGGATAGATATATTCTCATCTTTCATCATACGAAGGAAATTCTCTTCCAACAAATCTTGGACAATTTTCTCAGTGGTTTTATTTGTCTCTTCCTGTTCTGGAATTCTGATTACACATAGAGTTATTCCTTTGGATGGTATCCCACATGAACCTTGGACTTTCTTCATTTTGTTTTCATCTTTTTTCGGATTATTTCCTTTCCAAAGAAGTATTGAGGGATTTGTCTTCAATCTCACTAACTCTGTCTTCCATTGATTCAATTCTACTCCTTTGCCCTTTCAATGTGTAATCTATTTCTGACAATTTAGTATTAATCTTGTACTATTTCTAATTTTTCATTTATTTTGTCATTTTGTTCTTGTATTCTCTTTTGAAATTGTTCTAAGGTTTTCTGTGTGTTTTCCTCAATTTTGTCAGTGTTTTCCTTGATCTGTCTCTCAATCCATTGAAGGTACCTCAATATAATTCTTTTGAATTCCTTACCAGGGAGTTCCAATGCTGCTTCTTCCTCAGGGATGTGTTCTGGGTCTGTATCCTGGTCCCTTGTTTCTCCTGGTTTACCTTGCTTCTTTGTGTGGAGTGTGATTGTTCTGCTTACCTAGTGCCACTCTGACAAGAATATACCACAAATGGGATGGCCTTAACAAATAGGAGTTTATTCACTTACAGTTCAGGAGGCTAGAAGTCTGAATTCCAAGTGCCAAGCTCTAGGGGTTGTGCAAAAGCCCCTTGACCTTGCGCTTCAGTTTTGCCTCTTGCTCCTGGCCCACTTAGGCTAGAGGCATCTCTTCACTCAGGCAGTTATTGGCTGCTGAGGCTAACAAGCCCAAGGTCAACAAATAAAATGGCACAGTTACCATGTTACCAAACCATATGGCAAGCCATTAATTCAAGTCCATCAAAAGTTCCAAGGTTGACAAAGCATGACAGACTGCCAAACAATATGGCTACATGCAAGGTTCATGTGTGCCATAAGTTGGAGAGCATTCCCAAGGCTGTTTCTTATATATGGGAAGCAGACCACCTGTGCAAAGGCAGCTACTCAGCTGCTCACAGTAGATTCCACCATGGAGTTGATTACCTGTCTTATCGTGGGGAATACCACATCCAGCTGTGCAGCCGTTCAACTAGGCCTAGCGAAGTTGACACAGAAACTTAACCACCACAATGATGCTCTGTTGTCTCTGAGATATTGTGACATTTTTTGTGTTTATATTTAATTGGTGATTGTATGTTGGAGTGACTTGCCCTTGATTTTCATTTTCTTTGTTTTGTTTGGATGTTATCTAAGTAAGCAGGGTACTGTGCTATCCTCCTTTGTTTGCTAGTTGGCTGCACTTATACTTTCACCACCTGTCTCCTTTCTCATTGCCAGCCTCCATTATGTCCCTGCTGTCCTTGGCAAATAGATCCTATTCTTAGGTCCCTGGAATCCAAATGAGAATGCTGTCACTTTAAATATCCAAAATGGCTGCAGCTTGTAAACATTCAAAATGGCTGTACTCTTGGTCATTTTAAATATCCAAAATGGCTGCTGCTTGTAAACATTCAAAATAGCTGCACCCTTAGTCACTTTAAATAACCAAAATGGGCACCGCTTATAAACATTCAAAATGGCTGCACTCTCAGTCACTTTAAATAACAAAAATGGCCACTGCAGGTAAACAATCAAAATAGCTGCACTCTCTGGACAGCAGAAAGTCCACAGCTCAGGTTGTCTCCCTCCTTGCTGTTTCCCTTCCTAGTCATGGGCCACTAGTACAGTCATCCCTGTAGCCCCTGGCAACAAGGGCTAATCTTTGGGTCAATTCTCAGGTCCTAACACCACTTAGAAATATTCAGGCTGTGGGTCCTATCAGAGCAGCTGACAGTCTTGCAGCTCTGTTTGTCTCTATACTCAACTGTTTTCACTTAGGTTTTTCCACTATTTGGTGGCTAATTCACTTTTTTTTTTTTTTAAATGTTTAAATCTTTCTAATTCTGAGAATACATCTAGATTTATTTATTAAAATTCTGAAATAGACCTTTTATCTGGTGTATTATAGAAAATAACTTTGGAACATTTGTCAACATTTGGTTCATAGTAATTTAACCAAAAGCCACAAACCATGCTTTTTGTCTTTTAAAAGGTGAAGATGGTCAAGCATCCTCAAGAAGACACTGATGTTTTCCTCCTTTACTGGGGATTGGAAAAACAATGTCAGTAATGCAGGGGACCTAGTGCTCCTCTCATCCCTCTCACCAGTAGCAACATTAATGTGAAGAGAAGTTTTGAAACACAAATCACATACAAATCATCAAAATATTTCAGTTAACAGTGTTTGAAAAATAGCAAAATCTACAACAGTAGTACAGACACCGAAAACACTCCACTCTTTAGTCTCAGGACTTTGTCAATACTACTAATAAAAAAAGACAACCAACTGACAAAAATGGGAGGAAGTTACAGCACTAGAGGTTTGAGTCAATTTCTTTTTGTAGGGCCTGTGGCTCGAGGTGCTGTTCTAGGATCCTTATTTTAACGCAGAGGATATCTCAGGAATGAATTGATCAAGTAATCTCTACTTGAAAACCATTGAAAATACAAATCATATTCTAAGCCTGTCCGACACATATTTATTTCCAGGATCCCAAGCTGTTAAGCGAAGGGATTCAGGTCAGTTTCAAGCCCTCAAAGCCACAGAATTTCCACCTTTTCTCCAGGCTGGCTCCAACTCCGGTCATTTCTTGCTTGAAGGTATGCTGGAGCCTGCCCATGAGGGACTCCACGTCACTGGTGCAAATCTTATTGTCAAGACGGTGTAAGTAGGAACAGATGTATTCAATGCTTGCTCCAAATGGGTGAACATGAAGGAATGTGGAGATAATTCCCACTAGCAGTGCTTCACGTTCAGATTTGATAGGACTGCTGTTCATGGTCTTCTCAAGAGGGTAGTCGCTATCGTGGTTTGATGCAGACAGTCTGGAAGCATAGCTTTCCTTTTCTTTGAGATCTTCCAACATTTTTTCTACCTGCAACTTGTCATCTTTGACTTTTTCAGGTTCAGCTTCTTTTCTTTTGTATTCATCTTGGACTTTAAGTAGATGCTGTTGCATGCCTTGAAGGGCTTGTTGCAGGAGTTTCAGCTGCTGTTCCTTGTTTGGGTCATCTTCTCTGAGGGCTTTGCCTTGTTCTTGCTTGAGCAGTTCTACCTCATTTCAGTAGGCATCAAGCTGCCAGCGAAGGCTGTCATTTTCTTCCTTCAGAGCTTCTGCCTGTGATACTAAAGCTGATTCCTCGGTTTCTTTTGTTTCTGTCGTTTCTTCTATTTCATCATCAGACATTTCCATCTCTTCTCGCCTGATTCTCATTAGCTCATCATTGTGAATGTTGCGAATTTCCTCAGCTTGTTTGCACCAAACGCTGATACTTTTACGCTGGGCTTTTGTGAAGTGGTCCCAGGCCTTTTCTTTGGAGGCGGAATGGTACACAGCCACGATCTGCTCAAACTGAACAAGAATTCCAGAAAGGGCCCATTTGAACTTCTCTGCTTCTTCTGTGTCTTTCTCGTGGGCAGCTTTCTCATTCACCAAGCGGCGCACGTGGCTGTTGGCCGACTGGATCATGGAGTAGAAATTGTTGGCACTGCCACGGTTCACCTCTCCTCGCTCAATCCAGGTTAGCAAGGTCTGCACGGCTTCAGAGAACTTGGAGTCATCTTTCAATTTTTCTGCAACGATGCTGCATTCGTGATCTGAATAGTGGACCACTGGGGGTGCGGACGGGGGGCGCAGTCTTTCCTCTTCCAGCCTTCGGCGGTGGCACTCCTCTTTTGCTAGCATGCGCTGTTTACATTCCCACTCACACAGGTCATCTCGGGCCTGTGCAAAGTCAACATGGAGCCGGCCTGTGTCCTTTTTGTCAGTGCTAGAGCCCAGGCGAATGCGGTAACCAGACAGGTAAAGGGCTTTGTCCACCATATACTCCTCAGGAAAGCGAATGTGGCAAAAGTTCTTTCTGCTCTTCCGAATGGCAATGATCTCTCCACACTGTTCAAATACTTCCATGATGATCTGTTCTGTCCCATTTTCCAGCAGGCCACCCACAAATACTGTTTTGCATCCTGGTGGTCTTTCTCGGGTTGCAGGAGGTGGAAGATTTGGATTTGGCGGGAAGAGCATGCAGCTTTTACAGTGTATGATCTCCTTCACTCCTGGCATATCTGGTGGGATTGGCGGAGGTACGATTCCCAAACCAGGCATCATTGGAGTTATGGGTGGAATTCCAGTCATCATTCCAAGAGCAGGATTGAAATCAGGTAAAATTGGTTGTCCTGCAATTCCCACTGGTGCCATCCCAAGATTATTCATTGCTGTGGCCCATGCGGTTGCATCAGACATAGGTAGTGTTATTGCAGCAGAGTCCACATTCAGAGTTCTACTATTATCAGCCACTTTCTGGAACTAAAAATGCTCTAGGTTCTTATTTATTCCATCTCCCAGGCTTAGAACCAGTCATTTCTCAAAGAAATTCTGGTTCCTTTTACTCATTGGAAAACATTATTAGAAACCAAGATCTGGGTGATGAATGTGCTCTTGGCTACTGGTGAGTTGTTGCTTCTAGGCCCTTTTTTCAGTGGACAGAGCTTGCAAACAGATGTATGCACCCTAACCTGCATTGCCTATTTCATAGACCTACAGGCATATAAGGAACCTTGATGGCAGAGTGGTTAAAGCGCTTGGTTGTCAACCAAAAGATTGGTGGTTTGAACCCATCAGCTGCTCTGAAGGAGCATTTGTTCTCTTTCTTTTTTTGCTTGAATCCCCTCCATTCTCAATGAGGCCTTCTGTGACCAGAGGGCCACTGGCACTACCAAACTGCAAGGGTTCATTGTTGCTAGCAGGGTCAAAGGGCAGCTGGTTCAATCCACCACACTTCTTTCTGCTCTCCAAGAATTGATCTCATTCAGGTTCCCCTCCAGCTCCCTGGCTACTGAAGCGCTACTCCATATACATCCAAGGAAAATTGGGCCAGCAAGGCAGCTTTCGGGCATGTAGTGCCCTTCTGGTGCCCAATGCTGCCCAATTATCTTCTGAATTCTCTGCCTTGCGATAGCTGGCCTAGACCCCGCACTAAGGCCCAGAGCTGGACTTGCACCAGCATGGTGGCCCATTGCCGCATCTCCTGTTGGTTTCTGGTCCTAATTCACTTCTGTATACTTCCTTTCAAAGCTCAGGGCTTCAGGTTTATCTTCTGTATCTGTGTCAATTGGTTTCTCTTTTCTTTGTTGAAGAGTGTCTGTGTAGCTTGTCTGCCTATTCTGCCATCTTATTGGAAGTCCTCAAGACAGATATTCTTTACTGGTTAAGGTAAAGAGGGCTCTCTTCTTAATGTGAGTCTCCCTGACTATACCCTATTGAGAGATGCTCAACAGTTTTGAGACTTTTATCAAGAAAATACATAACAGGATGAGTAGGGGAAGGGCTTGACTTTTTGGGAGAAGACAGAGTTTGTGGGGTGGCAGTGGTATCTTCCTCCTCTCTTCTTTGCCTTAGGGAAGAAGGGGCATTTGATTTGATCTTTCTACTTTCTATGAGATTGGTTACCCAAATAATTTCTTTTCTCCAAAATTAAGAATGTATACTAGTCTATTCTCTGAAAGTTGCTTTGTCCCAAACTGGAAATCATCAGAAACTGTGATGCTGCTTGTGAGGAAAAGGAACAGGGGATAGCTGGCAGTAGAGAGAGCTGGAGTGCTGGGATGGGCTGGGCAGCAGTCTGCATTCCCATTGCTTGACTTGATAAGGTGATGTGGGGACTCCCTGTGGTAAAAGTGGAGACAATAAATTGGGGTTTGGCTTAAATTGTCTTGCCAGAACACTCAAGAGTGATGTCCATTTGGGTGAGTTGACCTCAGCCCTGAAGGCTATGGGTTGAACCACCAATTTTAGAGTAGGGAGGAAGAGTCAGAGCCTCAGGGCATTTCCCACATGCAAGGGAGGGGAAAGTCATGTAGAGAGAGGCTTCAGAGTACCCTTTGAAGAACAACAAATATTTCCTCATGAGAGAGCCAGCATTCAGGTGCCTGCCATGGGGGGAGAAGTAACAACAGAACAGAATAAAGGACAGTGGACTTGCCATCCATGGCTTATGGTCATTGAAGCAAGATGATGCCTAACCTCACCCAAACCCTACCACTGAAGCTTTTGTTATGAATAAATGCTGGAGGGATGAAGAAGGAAAGAAGGGGAGAAAAGACAATCCAACCTTCCCCAACCCAAACTGGTTGAATCAATAGTTCAACCAGAACCAAAGAAAAAGGAAATTTTTGTACAGGATGTGAGATGGTTTTAATCATAAAAAATGACTGAAAAATAACGGGACCAGAACTGAGATTTTACTAGGGAGGGAATACTCAGTGGAAAGGGGATTTTGAAAAGGTGCAATTAGTAGCACTTGTATAGAAAAAGAAAACGATTCTATGTTTATATTTCTTAAAAAACCAAAAACTAAACCCACTGCCATTGAGTTGATTCTGACTCATAGTGACCCTCTTTTGGGTTTCTAAGGCAGTAAATCTTTAGAGAAGTAGATTGCTCACTCTTCCTTCCACGGAGTGTCTGGTGGGTTTGAACTGCCAACTTTCTGGTTAGCAGTCAAATACCTTGGGCACTACACTTCCAGAGCTCTGTCAGTGAAGTCAATTACATATGTAATAGATTCTCTGTTCAATTTCATTATATCATTTTTCAAATATAGACCTCAGATCTATGTCTATGCTTGAATAAGGATATGATCAGAACTGTTATGACAGAAAGATTACTTGGCAGGCAACTCTTATATATGCAATTCACCACAATACCAAGTTGCCTTTTATTATTATTATTATTATTATAAAATATTTCAAACAGAAACAAAGACTAGTACAATGAACCCCTATGTGCCCATAACCTAGCTTCAAAAACTATCAACTAATGGCTAATCTTCTTTCTCTCTTTTTAAAATGCCTTTACTCATATCAAACCTGTCTCTTAATTATCCATCTGTTTTCCTTCCCATTCCCTTCCCTCCCATCCTGGTAATCAACAAAGAAATTTCCTTCCCTGGGTAAAACTTTCCTTGACTTTTTACAATAGTGGACTCATGTAATATTTGTCTTTCGATGATTGACATATTTCATTTAGCATAATGTCTTCCAAGTTCATCCACATTAGGAGGTGATTCACTGATTCTTCATTAATCTTTGATGTCGCATAGTATTCCATTGTGTATATGTACCAGAGTTTGGTTATCCATTCATCTATTGGTGGGCATTCAGATTGTTCCCATCTCTTTGCCATTGTAAGTAGTGCTGCTATGAACATGTGTGTGTGCATATATCTATTTGTGTCCCAGCTCTCACCTCTTTAGGATATATTCCTAATAATGGTATTGCTGGATCAAATGGTATTTCTATTTCTAACTTTTTAAGGAGGTGCCATACCATTTTTCACAGTGGTTGTACCATTTTGCAGTCCCACCAGCACTATATGAGAGTTCCAGTCTCTCCACACCAAAACCAGCATTTGATATTTTCTGTCCTGTTGAACTTTGCTATTGCTACTGGAATGAAATGATATCTCATTGTTGTTTTGATTTGCATCTCCAATGGCTAATGATCGAGAGCATTTCTTCTTTTTTCTTTTTGGCTCTTGAATATCTTCTTTGGTAAAGTATCTGTTTATATCCTTTCCCCATTTTTCAATTGGATTGTTTGTCTTTTTGATGTTGAGGTGTTGGAGTTTTCTATAATTCTCAGAGATAAGTCCCTTGTTGGCATGTCATTGCCAAATATTTTTTTCCAAATCTGTAGTTTCTCTTTTTACTCTTTTGGAGAAGTCTTTTAATGCATATAAGAATTTGATTTTCAGAAGGTCCCAGTTATCTAGTTTCTCTTTTGCTGTTTGTGCATTTTGGCTTATGTTTCGTAGTCTATTTAGGGCCCCTAATTTTGCCCCTATTTTATCTTTGATGAACTTTATAGTTGTGAGTTTTTTGTTTAGGTCTTTGATCCATCTCAAGTTTGTTTTTGTATATGGTGTGAGGTATGGATCTTGTTTCATTTTTCTGGAAATGGATATCCAGTTTTGCCTGCACCATTTGCTGAAGTGACTGTTTCTTCCCCATGGGATGGGTTGTAGTCTTTTGTCAAAGATCAGCTGACTATAGATTAATGAATTTGTTTATGGACTTTCAACTTTGTTCCACTGGTCTATGTGTCTATCATTTTGCCATTACCAGGCTGTTTTGACTGCTGTGGCTGTATAGCAGTTTTTAAGATCCAAAACTGTGAGACCTCCTACTTTGTTTTTCTTCTTCAGTAGTGCTTTGCTTATCTGGGCTCTCTTTCCTTTCCAAATAAAATTGATGATTGATTTTTCCATATCCTTAAAGAATGTTGATAGAATTTGGATTGGGATTGCATTGAATCTATAGATTGCATTGGATAGTATTGACATTTTCACAATGTTCAGTCTTCCTGTCCATGAGTATAGGATATTCTTCCACTTATGTAGGTCTTTTATAGTTTCTTATAATAGTGTTTCATAGTTTTCTTTGTATATGCCTTTTGTGTCCCTGACAAGATTTATTCCTAAGTATTTTATTATCTTTTAGCTATCGTAAGTGGTATTGTCAGCTATTGTAAGTGGTATTGTTTTCCTTTACAGAGATCTCTTTGTTGGTGTAGAGGAATATAACTGATTCTTGTATGTGGATCTTGTATCCTACCACTTTACTAAAACTTTCAATTAGTTCCAGTATTTTATTTATTTATTTATTTTGCTGAGTCTCTTGGGTTTTCTGTGTTTAGGATCATGTCATCTTCAAATACAGATAGTTTTACATCTTCTTTGCTGACTTGAATGTCCCCCCTCACCCTTTTTTCCCTCTTTCTTGTTTTATTGCCCCGATTAGGACTTTCAATACAATGTTGAGTAGAAGTGGTGATAGAGGGCATCCTTGCCTGGTTCCCATTCACAGGGGAATGCTTTGAGTCTCTTCCCATTGGGAATAATGGCTGTTGGTTTTTCATATTTGCCTTTTATTATGTTGAGGAATTGCCTTTGTATTCCTATTTTTCTGAGAATTTTTATGAGGAATAGGGGCTGGATTTTTATCAAATGTCTTTTCTGCATTGATTAATATGATCCTGTGGTTCTTTTCCTTTGTTTTATTTATGTGGTGGATTACATTGATTGTTGTTCTAAGGTTGAGCCACCCTTGCACACCAAGTCATGATGAATCCCACCTGGTCATGATGTATTATTATTATTTTTTTTTGATATAGTGTTGGATTCTATTGGTAGGATTTTGTTGAAGATTTTTGCATCTGTATTCATGAGGGATATTGGTCTGTAGTTTTCCTTTTTAGTGATGTCTTTGCCTGGTTTTGGTATCAGGGTTATGCTTGTTTCATAGAATGAATCTGAGAGTATGTCATCCTTTTTACATGTTCTGGAAAAACTTGAGTAGGATAAGTGTCACCTCTTCTAGGAAAGTTTGATAGAATTCTCCAATGAAACCATCTGGGCCAGGGCTTTTTTTGTGTGTGTGTGGGGGGGGATTTTTTTTTTTTGCTCAATTTCTTCTTTTGTTATGGGTCTGTTCAAGTATTCTATCTCTGACTGGGATGTTTAGGTAGGTCTTATGGTTTCTAGGAATTAGTCCATTTCCTCCAGGTTTTTTAATTTGTTGGAGTACAGTTCTTCATAGTATTCTGTTATCCTTTTTATTTCTGTTGGTTA
>NW_006921598.1:14107050-14124738 GCF_000298275.1 Orycteropus afer afer
TTTTTTTTTTTTTTTAATGACTTGCTCAATTTCTTCCTTTGTTATGGGTCTGTTCAAATTTTCTACCTCAGTGTGTGCTAGTTTAGGTAGGTCTTGAGTTTCTAGGAATTAGTCCATTTCCTCCAGGTTTTTTAATTTGTTGGAGTACAGTTCTTCATAGTATTCTGTTATCCTTTTTATTTCTGTTGGTTATGTTGTGATGTCTCCCCCTTCATTTGTTATTCATGTTATTTGCATCTTCTATCTCTTTTCCTTAGTTAAATTTGCCAGTAAGTTGTTGATTTTATTAACCTTTTCAGAGAACTAGCTTCTGGGCTTTGTTGACTTTCTTTATTGCTTTTCTGATTGATTTATTTCTGCTCTGATCTTTATTATTTCCTGTCTTCTGGAGACTGAAGGCTTCTTTTGTTGCTCTTTTTCTGATTTTTGGGGCTGTAAGTTGTTTATTTTTGATTCTTTCTTCTTTTTTGATCTTTTCTTTAATTGCTGTAAGTTAACCTCTGGGTACTGCTTTCACTTTGTCCCAGAGGTTTTGGTATATTGTGTTTTCATTCTTGTTGGTTTCTAGGATTATTTTTTTTTTTTTAAATTTCACATTTTGTTTCTTCTGTTACCCAGTGATTCTTGAGCAGAGTGTTACTCAGTTTCCATGTATGTAATTTTTTAAAAATTTTTTACCTTGGTCTTCATATTGTTGATTTCTAATTTTATAGTATTGTGATCTGAGAAGGTGTTTTGTAGAATTTTGATGTATTAAAATTTATTGAAGCTTGATTTATGGCCTAATATATGGTCTATTTCTGGAAAATGATCCATGTGCACTGGAAAAGAATGTATATATATTTTTTGTCGGGAGGAGTGCTCTGTAGATGTCTATGACATCAAGTTGGTTGATTGTGTTGTTTAGATCTTCTGTATCTTTGTGAAGTTATTATTTGTTTTTCTTAGTTGTTCTGTCCTTCATCAAAAGTGGTGTGTTAAAGTCTCCTACTACTATTGTACTATTGTCTGTTTCTCCTTTCAATTCAGTTAATGTTTGCTTTATGTATTTTGGAGCTTTTTCATTGGGTACATAGCTATTTATTATTGTTATGTCCTCTTGGTCTCTTGACCCTTGTATCATCATATAATGCCCTTCCTTATCTCTTGTGCTGGATTTTGTCTTGAAGTCTATTTTATCAGAAATTAATATCACCACTTCTGCTTTTTTTGGTTGCTGTTAGGTTGATATATTTTTTTCCATACCGTGAATCTTAACTTATTTTTGTCTTTGTGTCTAAGGTGAGTCTCTAGTAGGCAGCATCTTGATGTGTCTTGTTTTTTTATCCAATCTACCACTCTTTTTCTCTTGACTGGTACATTTAATCCATTCACATTTAATGTTATTAATGATAGGTATGGATTTACTGTTTCATTTTTTTGTTGTGGTTCTGATGGTTTCTTTGTTTCAAGTATTTTTCTATGCTGAGCTTATTTTGTTATCAAATTTTCTTTCCCTTTTCATCGTTATTGTTGTTTTCATGTTTACTAAGTTCCTGTGATTTTCTCCTTTCTTATTTTGGGTAGAAGGTTTATTATCTTTGTCCTTACTCTGTAGTAAATTCTTATCTCCGTATGTTTAAAATATTCTGCTTCATATTTACTTCAACTTTACTTCCTCTCCATATGGAAGTTTTGTAATTATACCGTTTATTTCCTCTGTAATTATACCATTAATTCCCTGGCCTGTAATTGGTATCACTTATAGATTTACTCCTGTGGTTCTGTATTTTCCATTTTGTAAGCTTATTTTAGATTTGACAATTCTTTTCCTGGGTTGGTTTCTAAGTAGTGTTATCACAAGTCTTAATCTTAGGTTGCTGTCTTCTGTTGTGGTTTTCTGTTGGAAGGATTCCCTTTAGCATTTCTTGTAGGGTTGGTCTAGTTTTGAAAAATTCCCTTACTTTCTCCTTGTCTGGAAATGTCCTGATTTTGTCAGTATATTTGAGGGACAGTTTTGCTGGATATGTAATTCTTGGTTGGCATTTTTTTTTCCTTCAAGATCTTGTATATGTCATCTCATTGGCTTCTTGCCTGCATGGTTTCTGCTGAGAAATCAGAGCTTATTCTTATTATTCGTCCTTTGTAGTTAATATTATGTTTTTCCTGAACTGCTGTCAAAATTCCTTCTTTTTCTTTGGTTTTGGAACACTTGATTGTGATATGTCTTGGTGATTTTCTGTTTTGGTCTGTCCTTTAAGGGGTTCATTGAACTTCTAGGATGGATATCTTTTTTTCTTTCATGATATTGGGGGAAGTTTTCTGTTAGCAAGTCTTCAATGATTTTCTCAGTGTTTTTTTTTTTTGCTTCCTCTTGTCTGAGATTCCAACCAGGTGTGTGCTTTTGATATCATCACCAATAACTTTTAGGTTTTCTTCATTTCTCTTAATTCTCATATCTGATTTTTCCTCATACAAGCTGGTGTCAAGGGATTTGTCTTCTATCTGGGATATGTGTTCATCAGCCATTTCAATTCTACTCTATTGTCTTTCCAACATGTTATCTATCTCAATAATTTTTGTGTTCATCTTCTGAATATTTATTTATTTTTTTCTTTTCTTTTTTTTGGGTATGATTTCTAATTGTCAATTTATTTTGTTATCTTTTCCTTGAATGATTTTCCTGAATTCTTCAAAGGTATCATCAGTCTTTTCATTGCATCTGTTTATGGTTTCCTTTCCTTGATCTCTTGGAAGACCCTATCTATAGATCTTTTGAATTCCATCTCAGATAGTTCTATTACCTGTTCTTCCTCAGGGAGATTTCTTAGTTATTTATTTTGGTTATTTGCTTTGGCTCTCTTGTCCTGTTTCTTTGTTTGAATGGAAGTTGTTTATTGTCTCTGAGACATTTTTAAGCTGTTGTTTTCATTGGTTGATTGTGTGTTGGTTTGTTTCAGTATATCTGAAGGTGTGTTCTTTAACTCAACAGCCCTGAGACACTCTCTAGCTATCTTCTATTGGTGGAGTACTTGATGGGAATGTAGGTGCAGGTCTCCATTTCACATGAAGAAGAGCTGCAGTTAGGATGAACAGATGTTGTTCATCATCAGTTGTTGATTCAGTGATGTAGGAGTTGATAGTGGTGCTTGTCCATTGGTTGAGGTGGCTGGAACAGTAGAAATGGCTGATTAGTGGAGATTTAATGTCCTTCTCCTTGAATTGCTCATGATATGTCTACACTGTGTTGTTATCACTATATGGCATAAGTTTCAGCCTCACAGCAACATGCAAGCCACCACAGTACATGTTGTTCTTCTCAGTACAGGAAACTGAGGAGAAACATTCATTAATAATTAGAACATGGCACTCATGAAATATGAATCTAGGAAAGTTGGAACTTGTAAAAAATGAAATAGAACTCATAAAGGTCAGTATCCTAGTGTCTTGGTTTTCTAGTGCTGCTACAACAGAAATACCACAAGTGTATGGCTTTAAACAGAATTTAAGCTTACAGTTTAGGAGGTTAGAAGTCCAAATTCAGAGTGCTGGTTGTAGGGGCTGGGTTAAGGTCCCTCGACCTTGGCTTCAACTCTATCTCTTATTTCAGGTCCACTAGAACTGGATGCTTCCAACTCAGACAGCTGCAGTCTGCTAAGGCTGATGAACCCAAGATCAACAGGTAAGATGGCACAATCCCAAGATTGGCAGGCAACATGGCAGGCCATGGGTTCAAGTTCATGAACTGGAGATGAAGACTCAGCCAAATGCAGGATCCAAATGTACCAAAAAGCTAGAGATTTTCTCAAAGTTTCTCCTTATGTACTAGAAGCAGGCCATACCCTGAAGGACTACTTAGCTGTTCACAGCAGATTCCACCATGGAAGTGATTACAATCCCATTATGGGGAACAACTACATCCAGCTTCCCAGCTACTCAAAACCACCATGCAGCCAGTTGACACACCACCTAAACTACCACACTAGGCATTAGTGAGCTGAAATGAACTGGTTTTGGCTATTTTGAATCAGACAGTCATGTGGTCTACTGTGTCGCAAATGACAAATTGAAGAGAAACGGCCCCACATTCATCATCAAAAAGAACATTTGAAGATCTATCCTGAAGTACAGTGCTGTCAAGTGATAGGATAGTGTCTCCATACCTACAAGGAAGACCAGTTAATACTACTATTACTCAAATTCACACACCAACCACTAATTCCAAAGATGAAGAAATTGAAGAGTTTTACCAACTGTTGCAGTCTGAAATTGACCAAACATGCAAACAACGTGTATTGATAATTACTGGTGATGATCATATGATTAATGACATACAAAATGTCATTAAAAAGACAGAAAAGGAAGAAAATATGGATGTCAGGAGAGACTCTGACACTTGCTCCTGAGTGGAGAATAACTAAAGTGAATAAAAGAGCTGAACAGAAGTTTCCAAAAGGCAGCTCGAGAAGAAAAAGTAAAGTATTATAATGAAATGTGCAAACACCTGTAGTTATAAAACAAAAAGAGAAGAATATGCTTAGCATTTCTCAAGCTGAAAGAACTAAAGAAATAATTCAAGCCTCAAGTTGCAATATTGAAGGATTCTATGGACAAAATGTTGAACATTATGAAAATCCTCAAAAGAAGATGGAAGGTATACACAGAGTCACTGTACCAAAAAGAATTGGTCAACATTCAACTATTTCAGGAGGTAGTATATGATCAAGAACCAAAGGTACTAAAGGAAGAATTCCAAGCTGCACTGAAGGCATTGGGGAGTAACAAGGCTCCAGGAATTACTTAAACTTATGCACCAAGCACTAAAACCAAAGATGAAGAAATTGAAGAATTTTACTAACTTCTACAGTCTGAAATTGACCAAACTTCTGAACACCATGTACTGATAATTACGGGTGATCAGAAAGCAAAAGATGGAAACAAAGAAGCAGCATTTCTGGTTGGAAAATATGGCAGAATACCCATTGAGATGTTTCAACAAATGAATGCAGTGCTAAAGACAATTACTTGTTTATGCCAAAATATTGCCAAGACAGCTACCTGGCCAACCAACTGGAAGAATTTGATATTTGTGCCTATTCTAAAGAAGGATGATCCAACAGAAGGTGGAAATATTTTAACAATATCATTAATACTGCATGTGAGTAACTATTGCATCAGTAGATTGAGAGGGAACTTCCAGAAATTCAAGCCAGATTCAGAAGAGGACATGAAATAAGGAATATCATTGCTAATGTCAGATGGATTTTGGCTGAAAGCAAAGAATACCAGAAAGATGTTTACCTGTTTTTTATCAACTATACAAAGACATTAGACTGCATGGTCATAACAAATTATGGATAATATTGTAAAGAATGGGAATTCCAGAACACCTATAATTGTACTCATGAAGAATCTGTACATAGACCAAGAGGCTGACATTTGAACAAAACAAGAGGAATGCTTTAAAATGAGGACTGGTGTGTGCCAGGGTTGTATCCTTTCACCATATTTATTCAATTTATATGCTGAATAAATAATCTGGGAAGCCTGACTATGTGAAGAAGAGCATGGCTTCAGGATTGGAGGAAGACCCATTAACAAACTGTGATACACAGATGACACAACCTTGCTTGCTGAGAGTGAAGAAGACTTGAAGCACGTACTCATGAAGATCAAAGATTACAGCCTTCACTATGTATTATTCTTCAACATAAAGAAAACAAAAACCCTCACAAGTGTACCAATAAGCAACATCATGATAAATGGAGAAAAGACTGATGTTGTCATGGATTTTATTTTACTTGAATCCACAATAAACATCCATAGAAGCAGCAGTCAAGAAATCAGAAGATATATTGACCTGGGCAAAAGACCTGCTGCAAAAGACCTCTTGAAAATGTTGAAGAACAAAGATGTCACTTTGAAGACTAAGGCATGACTGACCCAAATCATGGTATTTTCAATAACGTCATATGCATGTGAGAGCTGGACAGTGAATAAGGAAGACCAAAGAAGAACTGATATATTTGAATTGTGGTATTGGCAAAGAATATCGAAATACCATGGATTACCAGAAGAACAAACATGTCTGTCTTGGAAGAAATACAGCCTGAATGCTCCTTGGAAGTAAGAATGGCCAGACTTAGTCTCACCTACTTTGGTCATGTCTTCAGAAGGGACCAGTCCATAGAGAAGGACATCATGCTTGGTAAAATAGAGGGTCAGCAAAAAAGGTGAAGACCCCCAACAAGATAGATTGATACAATGGTTGCAACAATAGGTGTAAACATAGCGAAAAATTGTGAGAATTGCACAGGACCAGGGACAGTTTCATTCTGTTGTACACAGGGTTGGTATAAGTTGGAACTGACTCAATGGCACCTAACAACAACAGCAAGTATGTAGTGGCATGTCATTGTGGCTGTTATTTGCATTTCCCCAGTGACTAAGATGAATATCTTTTCATGTGCTTATTTGCCATCTGTAGATCTTTGGGGAAATGTGTGTTCAAATAATTTTGCCCATTTTTTAATTGGGTTGTCTGTTTTTTTTGTTGAGTTTGGGAATTCTTTATATTTTCTAGATACAAGTCCTTTAATATATATATGATTTACAAATAATTTCTCCTGATCTAAGATTTATCTTTTCACTCTTTTATTTTTTTTTTGAAGAGCAGAAGTTTTGAATTTTGGTAAACAATTTATTTATTATTAATATTATTTTTTAAACTAAATAGACCTGGCATAGTATGGTTTTTGTGTTTTTTTTGCCTTACTCAGTTGTATGGTTTGTTTTTGATCCCTGTTGTTGTTGTTATGTGCCGTCGAGTCAGACCCGACTCATAACGACCCCTCCTTGGGTTTCTGAGGCAGTATCACTACAGAAGTAGATTGCCCCATCTTCCTTCCAAGGAGTGGTTTTGATCCCTAAACATCCCTAAAGCTTATCTTCTTGGCTTTAGCCTGATTTACTGAAATCAAGAAATATGTTCTCATTTTCTATGGTGTTTTTATTTTGCGCAATTTTTGCTTAGCATTATAGCGACATTATGCTGCATTCGGTCAGTAATTTGCTAATAAAGCCTTTAATGAATGGCAATCATCTCACTCTGTGACATCCTCTAGCCTTATACTGAGCATACATTATCTTTTGGATGTAGCCTTCTAATTGATTACATACTCACACATGAGAAACAGGATCCAGATCATATATTCTTCATTTATTGACGAGAATGCCTGATTTTGTGGACTCAGATTCCACGAAACTACTGTTTTTCCCCCCTTATTTTAACGTGATCCATCTATTGCAGAAGCAAAGTAGATAGCTCTGACATAATATAATCCTCTTTTTTTGTTTCCCTCACATTTTATATAAAAACAAAAGGGAGCTCTGGTGGTGTAGTGCCTAAGGCATTTGACTGCTGACCAGAAGGCTGGCGGTTCAAACCCACCAGCCACTTCTTGGAAGGAAAGTTGGGCAATCTACTTCCATAGAGAAACTTCTATGAGCACATCTCTTGTTTGGACTACTGTAACCCAGAGTCTTATCTACACTAAGCACAAATAGTCACTGACATTAACATGTTTTCAGATACATGGTGATTAGTAAATGTCTTTTGAACCTCTTCTGAATAGTAGTCAATGAGATTTTCCTTTTTGCAGTATTTCTTTCTTTTTTTTTTTTTTAATTGAAGGTAACACATCATTACTTTTTTCACTTTCCAACTCTTCAGAGTCCACTAAACAAATTTACAGAGATATCACCTTCCATCATGAGGAATCTATCTCCCCATTAGCCTTTCATAGTCCAAGTTGTCATAAATCCCTTATTTATGATTTATAATTGTTCTTCCTTGGTGTTTTGTTTTTAGTTCCACACATGGCTTGAAACTAAGTTTACTTGGGCTATTTTCAATCATGATTGTTGTCTTCCATAAGTTTTCTAATTCTTATCTCTTTCTTCTTGGACATATTTGCTCTGTTAGAGTGATTCAGCTTTAGTGACTTTTGTAGAATGATCAGAGTCATGATTTTCCTATGCATCTTGCTGCACAGGTGCTAATTACCTTGACGTGCCAATTTGTCAACATGAAATTGTAAAATACTTTATGTTAAGTCCTTCCTGTGGCTCCTTTAGACAATTTTCAGATTTGAAAGTATCTTTTTGCATTCAGTTTCCTGATCTTGACAGTCCTGGAGGTTCTAAGATAATAATAATTTTTAAAAGTAAGTATTTTCTCCCCAAAAGTTTTCTTGGATGAAATGTTATTAGGTGAGTTGTGAATATTCACTGGCTTTATTCAGTGAAAATTTGCTGTTTGACAAGTATCAAGTCAGCATGCTTGGACTCCATCTTCTTCTATCTACATTTTCTGGGTCATTGTTATCCTAACTTTGGAGAGAAGTTTTTGGATTGATTTAAAGTAACATGTGAAAATGTGGTTGAGGGTTCCTTGCAGTCTTCAGTGGAAATTTGCCCACATCAGAGAACCTCTGCATGAGGTGGCATGACTGGTTTTATGTGTTCCAGGGAGACCTAGTATTTGACAAGCTGGAAATGTTTTGGATTAAAATGGAAGCATGTTGGCAGAATGATGTGGGGGAAGCTTGCATAATGTATAATGCCTGTCAGCACCTTGCCTTGATCGAACCAGTGCTTACGAGTCCCTTAATTTAATAAGTCCAATATACACCTATGACTTTTTATAAGCTAACACCAAAGAAAGTTAGAAAGAGTTGAAATACACATGTTTTTTTTTTTTTCCAACAGTGATATTTTCAGGTACTCACCCATGAGACTTTCAAATGCCTATGAAATTTTCTGTTGCAACCAGTTTCTGGAAGCAATAATGTGCTTGGGGGCTAAATTTATACAGCCCCATGAAGGCACATCACCACTGATCTGAAGATCCATCCTGTAGCAATTCTTCTTCTTTCTTTTACAGTCCTGCATTCATTTATTTTGGCCACAAACTAAACCTTTTTGCTTAATCTAATGTCCCTTGAGCCATAGTCATTTACATTAAAAAAATCTTGAAATTATGAAAGGGTCAGCAAATGGAATAGTATGGGGCTTGTGATGGAATTATCTGGTTAAGATTTGATAACAAATCCATTTTTGTTTTCAATCTCATTGATGAGAATCTTCTTGGAACATTTTCCTCTACCTAGTAAACATGATACAATCTTTTTCTAATGAGAACTATTGTTCTGCCTGAGGGTCACATTTCTGAATATTGACCCTTGTTGTGAGTAGTTCTTAGCATATGGTACACACTTAGTAAATATTTGCTGACTAAATGGATGAATTACACAGTTTGCCATTACAGAATATGTGAGAGATGGGTGTAAGCAAACACTGACCCCAGGGCATGAATTGCCTATTTCCCTGTAAAATGTTGCCCTCTATTTTCTCTCTCTCTCTCTTTCTCTCTCGCTCACTCACTTTTTTTTTTTTTTTTTAAGTGAAATACAGAAAGGATTATCCAATTAACTGAGTATTAAGTTTAGATGGGTTAAGACTAACTGATCCTTAACAAATAATGTTTTTCTCCTTTTGCCCTATGTAGAAGGAAAAAAACAAAACAAAACAAACAAACTCAAAACCACTGATAGTATTAGTAAGAAACAGGTTTGCTCAGATGTAGCCTAAGACATTATAAAGCTGTCTTGAGCATTCAAGAATGTAGTGGGTATTGTGTGTGCCAAAATCCTTTAGCTTATACCATCCCAACTCAAAGATCAGAAAGTTCAAGAATCCACAGAGTCAAAAGAAGCACAGCTCAAGCCAGAAAGAGTGAAAGGATACAAAGTATATATTGTATATTGCCCTCTTTATGGAGGTGCTTTTTCAAAGAAGACATGAAATGAGAATTCCCTAGCCAGATTTTCTACTCTCATCATTACGGCATAATTGGCACAATGGTTTCTCTGACATCTGTACCAAAGATGTTGCTGATTGCTGAATGCATGATATTGGCAGTGGTCGTCAGCTGTTCTGGGTTAGTGCAGCTGATGTAATCACCGAAGTTTCATTCATAACAAGCGCTCATCTTATATGGCCCCTTAACCACTTGAATATGGATTTGTGCTGTACAGGTCAAAGTTTGAGCATGTATGGAGCATGAAACAGTTCAGAATGTTCTGGTAGGTATTTTATTTGCCAACAATGTTTCTTTCAGTTCTGTCCAATAAAAATAGTTTGAGTGGATGGATGGTGTGGAGAGACAAGGTTCTTATACCTATAGGTCTTTCTGATCTTTCATCTTTCCCCCTGAGATTCCTACTACACTTTTCATCAAAAGCACCAGAGACATGCTTCTTCAGGATTGATTCTCATGCTTGTTTCACAGTAATTGATGATGTGTGCTTTCCTTGTGTAGCCATGTGGATGGTGTAACTGATCTTCCTTGTTCAGCAGTTAATAAGCACTTTTCTTTGCCTGGCAGGCTCCTACTCCTCCTTTAAGAATTGGCTCAGGCATCTTCTCTGCAAGGGTCATTGCTTGACATCCCTTCCCAACACACACACATGCACACACACAAACACACTCCTGCTTCTGCTCTCACAATATCATGTGTTTATGTCTGTCAAAGCACTCACAACACGGCATTGAAATTTTGCAGTACTTATCTGTCATCTTCTCTTGAGTGTAAACTTTTCTGGGAAGTGATTGGGTTTTATTCATATCTTATGAATGTGTATCTTATTACCCTGCACACAATAGCAGAGAAGAAGAATCTTTCTTAAACTATAACGTTTAACAACTTTAGCTGATTTAGGCATTACATGGATTCAGCACTCAGTTTCATTTAATCATGTATAAGAAACCTATACATCTTTAATTCTTTCCCAATTTATCTGTTAATGGCAAAGAAGAAACTCTTAGCTGGTGTTAGCCTGTTATTAACATGCCTCTAATATTTCCTGCCACTACATTTTAATTAAGAGACATTAACCCTAAAACTCAGAGGTTTTAGCAGACAATTGCATTCAATTGACTTGATGGCAGTGTTTTTTGCCCACCTCCCCATGGTATTTATTTTTTTGGTCATTTCCTATCTATGGCCAAGTGATACTGATTTTTGTTTATTGTTGTAATATGCATTTCCTTTTAAAAATAAAATGTATTTAAATTAAAAAATGAGTCAACTATTAAGGTGATATTTGAGAGTGGTTCCAAAGTCATATCGCCAAGTACTATGCAAACTTCAACAACTTGGCAAACCACTGTACACTTAAGTGTTCTTCAGCAGTAAAATGGGAACATAAATGAGAATATAAAGCACCTTATCTGATAAGGTTATGTGAAGAATAAATGTGATCAATAAAGTGCTTAGTAAGAGGAAGCACTATAGAACTCTACCTGGCATCTGATGATGTCCAGTAGGTGCTTACTGTTGTTGCCTCTTTGGCCATAGAATCTTAGACTTTCTTTACTCCCCTAGACAAGGATGATAACACCATCTCCCTTACAGAGGCATGTGATGATTATTTAGGATAACTCAGATCTCTGACTTTCCACCTGGCTGAGTATACTTGGGAGCCAGAGGATAACATGGCAAACCTTCCTGGAATATTTAAATTACCAGATAGTAAGTAATTCAAATGTTTTAATATGTTAAAACACAGACATATCATAGATATATCAGTTAAGAAGCACATTCATAAGAATATTTAAGGTCAATTAGAAGACTTAGAAGAAAAATTTCTTTTCTAGAACTTTCCTGAGGTTTCTTAGGGGACTGTGCTTGCTTTTGTTTGCCATTAACAGTCTTTGGATGGAAAAGGCAGAAATATCACTGGAAGTAAAAGTACTTTGTTATAAGTATGTTGTTTCTGTAATAGCTGAATAATCATAAGATTTAAATAATTATGCATTCTAGGAGCTTTATAGACATTATCTCTCATTCCAACAACAAACAATCCTTAACAGAGACTCCTTACTCCAACTCCCCACAAGGCATCACAAGTCAGTGGCTGCCTGGCCTTTCTTTTTTTTATATTGTAGTGAAAATATACACAACAAAACATACAGTAATTCAAGACTTTAAATATTGACTGGGATTTCAACTCAAAGTTTTCTGATTCCAAAACCTCCATGAACTCTTTACACTTTGTTGCACACAATGCAAGGCAATCACTGCTGTGGAGTCGGATCCGACTCATAGTGACCCTTCCTTGGGTTTCTGAGGCAGTATCACTACGGAAATAGATTGTCCAACCTTCCTTCCAAGGAGTGGTGGCTGGTGGGTTTAAACCGCCAGCCTCCTCGTTAGCAGTCAAATGCCCTAGGAATTGCACCACCAGAGCCCCACAGGGGTTCTGAATTCTAGAAATCTGTAATAATAGTACATTGAAACATGTATATATTGTTTACAATTTACAATTGCACATAATCAAATCATTCTTTTAATGAGAAACTGGCCAGTATCTGAGGGCTTTAGCAGCTCTACACTAGGAGCCAAATCATATAAGAGTTAATTGTGCATTTTTATGTTTAGAGCCTGAAATTTCATATGATCTTTGTTTAGAGGTGAATTGGGACTTGTTTAGGCTCTGTGCTTCACTTTCCTTTATTTTTCATGGTATTGTAAGATGGCATGAATCTTAAGTGGCCTTATTTAACAAGAATAATGTTGGTTCAGAAGGGATGGCAGACATCCCGTGAGGTTTCAGAATGGAGAAGGGCTCCATCTCTTTCCTGAGATAATTGTGAGGCAGTTAATACCCCTGAGTAGAGTTGACCTCAAATGCTTAGTTCCTGTCCTGATAAGAAGAGAGTTATGGAATCCCAGGATTAGAAGACTGAATTAGCTTCTGTTTCTGCTATAACAAACTATCAGAAAATTGGGGGCTTAAAACAATGTTGTTGTTGTTATATGCCTTCGAGTCGGACCCGACTCAGCAACCCCCCCTTGGGTTTCCGAGGCAGTATCACTACAGAAGTAGATTGCCCGATCTTCCATCCGAGGAGTGGCTGGTGGGTTTGAACTGCCAGCCTTCTGGTTAGCAGTCAAGTGCCTTAACCACTATGCTACCAGAGCTCATTTATTCTCTGACAGTTCTAGAGGCTAGCAGTCCAAAATCAGTTTCACTGGGCTAAAACCAATGTATTGGTGAGGTCGTGTTCCCCTTGGGGACTGGAGGGGAGAATCCATTTCTAGCCTTTTCCAGCTTCTAGAGTACATTCCTTGGTTCATGGCTCCTTTCTCCACAGTCACAGGCAGCATCATAACACGTTGAAATCTTACTCTGCCTCCACTCTCACATGGCCTTCTGCAGTCTCCTTTCCTGTGTCAAATTTCCTTCTTATAAGGACGTCTGTCACTACATTTAGGGCCCACTCTTACAATTCAGGATAATCTCCCCCGCTCAAGATCTTTAATCATATCTATAAAGTTCTTTTTTGGCTGATAAGGTAACATATTCTCAGGTCCTAGAAATTAAGTAGTGAATATCTTTTGAAGGCCTGTTATTCAGCCTACAAAGTCACTTCAAAGATTATCTTAATTTTTTTTTGTGAAAGATAAAGATTAGATAACTTTACTTTTTCATATCTATGGCCCTCAAAATTTGCTTAACAAACCAGCAGTAGTTCCCTTCCTAAATAAGTGTTTTACCTTCACCAAAAATGGAGATTATTAGATTGATTTGTAACTTTAGTATGATGTATTATACACACCACTTGATGCAATTTTTTACTGGTTTGTGTCTCTAGAGTAAAATTCAAGGAAAAAAAAATTATAAACATATGGTAAAAGTACGTGTGTCTTAGCTACATTCTCAGGCATATGTAAAAAAAAGGCCCCCCCCTTTTGTAAGTAACTCAAATTTCTCTATTTCTACCATCTACCTTACTGCAGAAAATAAAATCTTAGAAAATGCCGGGTAAACATAGTCATTTCAGGTTAAAACTTAATCCATTTAATATTTCCCTTCTTCCTCTTTTTTGTTCCCTTGCCTCAGACCATGGTGCCACTTCCTAGGGTTCCACACAGGACCTCATGGACCCCCAAACTTACTAGGAGGTTCTATGACCTATCCTCTGAACCTAAACTGAGGGGGGAAGTACACAGGCCCTAGGAATCTGCCTGTAAGTGGTCAGCAGTTTCTAATTGTTACTGCTCCTCTAAGTCTTCTCCAGTCTTCTTGTCCCATGGGATCTTTATTGAGTCTGAATCAACAAGCTCGCTGTAACCAATATGGCTTACTTCTGTGTTTATTGTTTAAGCCAAGACTTCTGCTCTTGATCCTCCAAAAATTCAGGGTTTTGCAATTCAAAAGCCTTCCTCACAAAGCCATTGTCTCTTCTAAGGATTCAAAATGCATTTTGGAACTTAAAACTGAGCCTTGACCACTGGATATTGGACGTATCACACTTTATTGTTCTCTAGGGCTTATATATATATATATATATATATATATATATATATACATTTTTTTTGTGTGTGTGTGTGAAATATTAAAACAATCAACCTGAGCAGTAACCTTCTGCATTTCTATAGTAACAACTCAATTCTGAAGGCATGAGCCTAGACAGCTCCAGCAACCTAGGCTAATAGCAGGGGCTCTGTGGGACAAGAATATACAGGAGATAGAGGCCATGCATGCAAATTCTTCACACCATTGTCCTTCCACCTATATGAAACATTCATTTTTATAAGCCTCATGGGGCACTAAATGTTATTTGGCTTCTAAGTTTCACTATAATGGAAGCTTTTTCCTACAATCTACTGAAGGGGCCAATCAGTATCTTTCATTGCCCCTTAATGCTTCTATATCATGCTCTTTATGATATAGTTATTAACTATGCTTGATCAGATGTGAGAGAGGATAAATAAATTCTTGATTTAAACCCATGAGGAGAAACTATTTTTAAATATAACAACTTTAATTTAACATATTTATATATATGTTGTATTTTGAGATAAGAGTATATTTTGGTGGGGTTAGAATGCTTTATAACTAGTGGAATTAGAATCAAAATTGTCATTCAGTTTTACAAGCCTTTAGCAGGGTGGCAGTGTTACCTTATTCCTGTGTGGCAGGCTCCTGGAATGAGGGTAAGCAGAGAGACTCTAGAGCCAGGCAATCTGATTCCATATCCTGGTTCTTATGTTTATGAACTGCTATAGGACCCCACTGTGCCTCAACATCTTCATCTGTAAGACAAAAAACAAACAAACAAAACAACCCACTGCCATCAAGTCAACTCTGACTAATAGTGACTCAAACCCCATTGGGTTTCCAAGGCAGTAAATCTTTATGGAAGTAGATTGCTCCATCTTCCTTTTGTGGAGCATCTGGTGGACTTCAACCACCAACCTTCTGGTTAGCACTCAAATGCCTTAGGCACTGCACCACCAGAGCTCCTTATCTGTAAGATGGAACAATAAAATTGAGTCAGGTCAGAGCATGATATCTTGAACGTTAAACTCCCTCCTTCTACACACATCCAAATACACATTTTTTTCTCATAAAGATGATGTCCTAGTGACATTACTGTCATTAGACAGACTGACTCCTTGCAAAGAGAGGGCAGATGAAGGCACCTGTTGTTTTAGAATTCTGTCTAGAGACCTCCACTGGGCCCTTATTGAAGTATGTTGCTGTTGTTGTGTGCCATCGAGTCAGACCCAACTCATAGCGACCCCTCCTTGGTTTCTGAGGCAGTATCACTACGGAAGTACCTTAGGCACTCTGCTTTACCTTAGGCACAGAGCCCCCTTATTGAAATATATTGAGTGTAAATAATTGTGTGCAGCCTGTGAGACATCCAGGTGAAGGTGTCCTGTCCAGGGTGAATGTGTGTTGGGAGGTCAAGGTAGAGGTTTGAACCAAGAGGTTTTGGAGGTACTGGCATATATGGATGAACTGGGCCAGGGAGCATGTGGAATAAGGAGAGCCATGGACCAGATGGTAGCATAGTGCCTAAGGCACTTGACTGCTAATCAGAAGGCTGGTGGTTCAAACCCACCAGCCACTCCTTGGAAGGAAGGTTGGGCAATCCTACTTCCATAGTGATACTGCCTCGGAAACCCAAGGAGGGGTCGCTATGAGTCGAGGCCGACTTGACAGCAAATAACAACAACAACAACATGGACCAGATGGGTGCTGGGAAATGCTCATATTTAAAGGCAGGAGGAGGAAGAGGAGCCACAGAGGAGCCTGAAAAAGAACAAAGAAGTGGACAGGAACCAGAGTGCAGGGGTTGGGATGTAAAGAGGAGAAAATCAGTGTGGTTACTTATTTAAAAAGGTTGACTGGGAAGGGATGGGGAAGAGAGACAATAATTAGAAGGGATTGGGCAGAAAGGTGAGTAAGCAAAGAGAATCTATGCGGAGACTGGGTGTGGGGCTGTGTCAGCATGAGCCAGAGTGAAGACAGGGAATAGGAAGGTAGAAAAGGATACCAGGGACATCAGGAAGGAGGAGTCTCCAATACCAGGAGACTGAGTGGGTTATGAAGCTGTTGTCAGAAAAAAGGTGTTCTCAAGTGGGGAATGTTTGTTGGGACATGTGTTTCTAAGTTCACCATGACATGGAAATTGAAATATAGAACAGAATGTGATGGTGTTGCTATTTAAAACAAGATTCTATTTATATGTACTAGCAATAAAATGAAAAAATAAAGTTTGTTTTCTCTCTTCAAGTGCTACTTGATCATTGACCCTCACTCTTCACGAAGTTTTTTTTCTCTCTCTCATGTTCCTTTTCTCTTTCTCTCCTGCTCTCTGTGTGTGTATTTACATCAGTGTCTGAAAATAGACTTTGATTGGTCAGTGTAGGTTATATGCCTGTTCTAGACTAATCCTCCTTTAAGAGAATTTAGGTTTTCTGTGTAGTTAGTATAAATCGTACACCCGTCTCTATGAAGAAGGAATAATTATCAAGTGATTGGCTGTCCCTCTAAGTGAGAGAAACCCAATTCCTGAAAGTGAACTATACTAGGATAACCAGAATCCAGTACAGGTCTTTGGCGATATTTTCTCGAGTATTACCTTTTTATTTCTTTTGTTTATTGTGCTTTGGGTGCAAATTTACAAAGCAGATTTTTTTTTTTTTTTTACATTCAATGGTTCATGCACATTTGACTTCACAGCCCCAATTACCATCCCCAACCGTAAAAAACTCTCCTCCCCTCTCCTCCCTGTGACTACCCCCTCCTTGTGCCCTTTTACCTGTGCATTCCTGTCTGTCCAGCTTTCCCTCTATGTGAATGCTGCCCCTCTGCTGTCTCATGGCTGATTGATCTAAGGGGTGCATCTCTCTAGAGTAGGTGGATGCGTCACCTGGGAGTAGGTACTCTGCATGTAGGTCTTTTCTACTGTTGGGCTGAGAGCCAAACCATGGAAGTGAGTCCATTTCTAGACTCGAAGGGTAGCCCAGGGCCATGGTCTTGGAAGTCCCACCAGTCTCTATCAGACCAGGAATTCTGGTCACTTTTGTGTTTTTGAAATTTGTTCTACATTTTTCCTCCCTCTTTATCCAGGACCTCCAGTTTTTATTTATTTATTTATTTTATTTTAAGAGCTTGTTTTACATTCAACGTAATGTGTACATTTAGTTTCATTCCCCATTCGCCATGTCCAACCCTAACCCAGTCTCCTCCCCTCCCTACCCAGTAACTGTCCCCCTGTGCCCCCATATTCATGCACTCCTGTTTGTCCTGCATTTCCTCAATTTGAATGTTGATCTTCTGGTACCCC
>NW_006921598.1:14125093-14129783 GCF_000298275.1 Orycteropus afer afer
CATCTTAACAGCTTGAACTGTTAAGACCCCAGTTGCTACTCACCAATGTAGGATGTGGAACAAGGCTTTTATGTATTTTATTGTGCCAGTTGAGTCTGGTGTCCCCAGAACTATGTCAGGACCTCCAGTTTTGATCCCTTTCTGAGTGGTTGGTATTGGTAGCCAGGCACCATCTAGTTCTTCTTGTCTCAGGGTCATGAAGGTTGAGGTCCTTGTGGTCCATCTTATCTTTGGACTGATTGTTTCCAGATGACTTTGTTTTTCTTCACTCTACTTTGCTCCATATGAGAGGAAACCAAAAGTTGCATCTTAGATGGCCACTTGAAAGCTTTGAAGACCTCAGTCACTACTCACCAAAGCAGGTTGTAAAACAAGATTTTTATGTACTGTGTTATGCCAATTGAGCGCTATATCCTTGGAGACTTGGTCCTGAGCCCATATCCGGGTGATTCTCTCTCTCAAGGTGTTTGGTTGTCTCTGAGAAGCTACTCCAACCCTGTCTTCTGTTGCTTATGTAATGTATGTGGATAATTTTGTAGCACAAGTGCATTTGCAAGATTATCTTCAGCCAAATCTATCAGAATAATGTTTTTGATGACACTCACTTTTCATTTAAATGTGCTGGTGACTATGTTTTAACCTGATAAATAGATATAATACCAATTTGCATTCTTGACTTAGGGAAAGCAGTATGACATATTCAAGCACTCAGACTACTAATTTCCACTTGTTTTAAAATGGGGATAAATAAAATACCTTCTTAAAGAGGTGGTTTTGGTGATTAAATGAGAGACATATACACATTAGTATAGTGACTGCCACATAATAAGCACTAAAAAAAAGTAATTAACTATTTTTATTACTAATTTGGTGGTACTCATACGTGATTTTTAAAATGCAAATTACAATTTGTTAACCAGGGCTAAGTAATTTAAGATTTATGATGATTATAAGTAAGCTTATTTTTGCTTCTTAGATATTAGTAAGAAGGAGATGTTCTTAGCAAAATGAAGTTTACAGAAATCATTAAGAGGAAATATTTACCTACTTAAGGAAGCTGCTTTTCAGTCACTTTAGGGATGTTCTTCATATATGAATGATTGCCTCTTGGTCTATGTACAGGTTCCTTATGAGCCCAATTAAGTGTTCTGGAATTCCCATTCTTTGCAATATCATCCACGATTTGTTATGATTCACACAGTCACACAGCCTTTGCATAGTCGATAGAACATAGGTAAACATTTTTCTGGTCTCTGCTTTCAGCCAAGATTCATCTGACATCAGCAATGATATCCCTAGTTCCATATCTTCTGAATCTGGTTTGAATTTCTGGCTGTTCCCTGTCAATATACTACTGCAACCATTTTGAAAATTATTTTTAGCAAAATTTTACTTGTGTGTGATGTTGTTTGATGTTTTCTGCATTCTGTTGAATTATCTTTCTTTGGAATGGACACAAATAGAGATCTCCTCCAGTAAGTTGGCTTGTTGTTGTTATTTGCCATCGAGTCAGCCCCGACTCATAGTGACCCCTCCTTGGGTTTCTGAGGCAGTATCACTACGGAAGTAGGATTGCCCAACCTTCCTTCCGAGGAGTGGCTGGTGGGTTTGAACCACCAGCCTTCTGGTTAGCAGTCAAGTGCCTTAGGCACTATGCTACCAGAGCTCCTACTAGGTAGGTATATCTTCTAAATTTCTTGGCATAAGTGAGTGAGCACTTCCAGCGTTGCATGCACTTTTCAAAATATCTGAACGGGTACTCCATCAATTCCTAGAGCTTTGCTTTTCACCTGTTTCTTTCGTGTGACTTGGACTTCTTCCTTCATCACCATCAATGCTTAATTCAGCTATCTGCTGAAATGGTTGAACATTGACTAATTCTTTTGTACAGTAATTCTGTGTGTTCCTTTCATCTTCTTTGAGGTTGCCTGCATCATTCAATATTTTGTCTATAGAATCCTTCAAGATTGCAACTTGAAGCTCAATTTTTTGTTTCAGTTCTTTTACCTTGAGAATTCCAAGCATGTTCTTCTTTTTTTTTTCCCTAACTCCAAGTCTTTGCATATTTCATTATGATTCATTACTTTGTCTTCTTCAGCCACCCTTTGAAATATTCTGCTCAGGTCTTTTACATCATCATTTCTTCCATTCACTTGTTTATTTTCACCGTTTCCATATCTGTTTAACATTTCTTCCATTCACTTGAACTACACTCCATTTAAGAGCAAGGTGCAGATTTTTTCTGATATTCATTTTAGTCTTTTCTCTCTTTCCTGTCTTTTTAATGACCTTTTGCATCCAGCACTCATTTTATTTGGATCCCAACGAATGCCAATGAAAGCAGTAGTCAAGAAATCAAACACTGTATTACATTGGGTAAATCTGCTGAAAAGGAACTTGTTAAAGTGCTAAAGACCAAAGATGTCACTTTGAAGACTAAGGTGTCTCTGACTCAATCCATGGTATTTTCAATTGCTTCATGTACATGTGAAAGCTGGACAATGAATAAGGAAGACTGAAGAGAAGAATTGTTATGTTTGAATTATGGTGTTATTGAAGAATACTGAGTATTCATGGACTGCCAGAAGAACAAACACATCTATCTTGGATGAAGTAAACTAGAATGGTCCCATGGTAGTTAAAAGTGTGTCAACTTGGCTGGGCCATGGTTTTGAGTGTCTGGGCAGCTGGATATAGTTATACCCCAGGATGAGGTTGGTAATCAACTCCATGGTAGAATTTGCTGTGAGCGGCTGAGTAGCTGCCTTCAGGGTGTGGTCTGCTTCCAGTATATAAGAAGTTTTGAGAAATGTCCGGATTTTAGATCCTGCATTTGGCGAGTCTTTATCTTGGTGGTCTGTTGTGTTGCCTGCTGATCTTGGGATTGTTCCTGTACTTGAACTAGTGGCTTGTTGTGTTGTCTGCCAATCTGGGGACTTTGCCATTTTACTTGTCAATTTTGGGTTCATCAGTCTCAGCAGCCAGCAGCTGTGTGATTCAGAAAACCTCTTCAGCTCTATTGGGCCTGCAACAAGAGACAGAGCTGAAGCCCAAGGTTGAGGGGCCCTCTAAGTTGGCACTTTGAATTCAGACTTCTAGCCTCCTAAACTATAAGAGAATAAATTCCTGTTTGTTAAAGTCATCCACTTGTGGTATGTGTTATAAAAGCACTGTTGTTGTTGTTATGTGCCGTCGAGTCGGCCCCGACTCATAGCGACCCCTCCTTGGGTTTCCAAGGCAGTATCACTACGGAAGTAGGATTGCCCAACCTTCCTTCCGAGGAGTGGCTGGTGGGTTTGAACCGCCAGCCTTCTGGTTAGCAGTCAAGTGCTTTAAAAGCACTAGAGAACCAAAATAGCTCCTTAGAAGTGAGAATGGTGAGAATTCACCTCTCTTACTTTGGTCTTGTTGTCAGAAGGTACTGGTCCCTAGAGAGGACATCATGCTCGGTATAGTAGAGTATCAGTGAAAAAGGAGAAGACCTCAGCAAGATGGATTGATATAGTGGCTGCAGCAACGGGCTCAAGCATAACAACAATTGTGAAGATGACACAGGACTGTTCAGTGTTTCATTCTGTTGTACACAGGTCCCTGTGAGTTAGCTCTGACTTGACAGCACCTTAAACAACAATTTCAATACACATAATTAAATTCTGTGTAAACGAAAGCTAGCAGGCATACTTTGAGTACATTACAAATTATTCATATCTGTTTGTGAAAGCAAACCCTCTGCTAAGGAACATTTAACCCAATGTACCCACCATGAGACTTAGCTTTAAAATCATATTTGTTTATATTTTATAACAGAAAAATATTAAATTTAGAAGAAATTTCTCTCCAATATGTTAGAATGACCAAAACATTTTTGTTAATTTTTAAAATTTGTTTTTGTGAGTGTGTGATTATTTTGCTGACAAAGAGGCAGGGAGGCCACATCATCTGACCTCCTCTAACCCCACAAGAGGAAGACAGAATCACCATCACTAGCCCAAGGTCTATCCCTATGAGGCCAGACATGCCACCTCACTCCAGCCCTTTCACCAACCCTGACACCAACCGTTCCTCCCACAGCACCCACAACCTCTCTCTGCTGGGTTCAATAGTTCACTGCAGTGACCACACAGAACTCACAGATTATGGGGTTTATTAGGGAAGCAACAGGCTACAATTTAAGTTCAGGAACATGCTCGGTCTCTCAGCCTGCCGTCTAAGCCAACAGTCTCAGTTTCTCTCCCAGCAGTGCATGTCTCTCAGTGTCTCTCTCCCAGCACGTGTCTCTCAGTCTCTTTCTCAGCAGCACATGTCTCTTGCATCTCTCTCTCAGCAATGCATGTCTCTCATGACTCCCAGCTGGCAGTGAGAGATTTCTTCTGCCTGGAGGAGGGCTCCTTTTTTGATCCTGGCAGAGTGGCCAAACTAACCAATCCCAACATCAGAATTCTATACACCTGAGAGAGAGTGAATTTCCCAGAAAATCACTTTGTGCTGCTCCCAACAGAAATACCACAGGTAGATAACTTTACCAATCAGGAGCTCCTCAGTTGCTCACAGCAAATTCCACCACAGAGTTTCCAAAGACTTATGGCTAGAAAAGCCATACCAGATAATTTACTACATCACAGCTGCTGACACTAGGAAGAGCTTTATTTTATGTTCCTTCTGAAATTCAGTTGGGACAATATGCTGCATA
>NW_006921598.1:14130394-14134902 GCF_000298275.1 Orycteropus afer afer
CTAGGACTGATTGTTTCCATTAATTTTGGTTTTCTTCTTTCTTCTTGACGAGGAGAGACCCGTTGTTAGGAATGCACTTATTAAATAAAAATTTTGTAATAATTTCTCAAATTGGCTTATCATTGCATGTAATTTTTAGAACATTTATTGCTTATTTTAGTCATCTAGAGTCCAGATTGCTGGATATCTTACTTCAGTTAATGGTGTGGTTTTCTCCTGGCATACGTATCTACAGGTTATTAATCTTTCTTTTTAAGAGAATAGATGTGATTCATTATCAATAGAGTTCCTGGGAAATTTAATGCTCAGAACTAGCCTACAGTTATTTTATCCATGAGAAATATGAGTCAAGTTACTTCTTCCATGGAAGATTTGAGTTTCATATCAAGGTGTATTCATTTTTCAATCTCATTTTCTCCACAAACTCTGTGAGATGTGATACATTTTAAACTCAATCCAAAAGACACTAAGATTTATGAAAGTTTTCAAATAAAGATTTTTTTCTTAAAGAAGTTTTAAAATTAACTATTGATTTCCCTTTCCACAACTATGAAAATGACTTTCATGATAGAACGAAAAAAGGGACACGTTTGGTCTTCTTTTGCCAGGATGCCTGTTTATTGTTTCCCAAATAATATCAGACCCATCACTGTCCAGAGGGAAATTGAAATCTACTTGAGTTAAATCAAAACAGAAAGTTATCATTTAATATATGATGAATTGTTCATCAATTTTGACTAAGGATTTTTTTTTCACTTTAGTAAAAATTTAAGTTAGATATTTCTATACTTTTTCTTTAGATGAATGGACTATCTTTTTAGAACTAATATGAAGTGTATCCAGTACAGTCATTGTGGTCTAACTGGGTTGGAAGTTGAGGTTCATGTTTTAAGAAAAACAATGGTACTTGGGAAGGAGCAGATGTCTAAGATTCCAAAGTCCCATCAAGACAAGATTTTTGGACTTTCCTCTTAGGATTTATCTCTAAATTATGAATTTCCCTGGGTTGTACTGCATTTATAAAATAATTTACATTGTTCAGAGCACTCCACTAAGTCCAGTATTTTATGCATGTTTATAAATTTTTGCCTAACAATTAGTGAAATGATATAAACTTCAGTGATGAAGTCAGATAAATCTAGGTCTTTCAATCATTGTTTTAGTTTTTCTGCTTAAAAATATATATATATAAAAATTGAGCAACACTTGCTAAGAGCAAAACAAACAAACAGAACCTGTATGTAACCTGATGCTTGATGAGAACTGGCAAAAGAAGAAAATCATACAACAGACCCTGTAGCTCTTAGAACCACTAATGTTGATATTGTCAACAGTAGTCTTGTCTGTCAATTTGCCATACTGTGTGTTGCTGTGATGCTGGAAGTTACACCACCAGTATTTTAAACACTTGCAGGGTCACCCATGGTGGACAGGTTTCAGTGGAGCTTCCAGATTAAGAAAGACTAGGAAGAAGGACCTGGTGATCTACGTCTGAAAAAATTGGCCAGTGCAAACCTTATGAATATTAGTTGGATACTGACTGATAATAGTGCTGGAACGTGAGCTCCTCAGTTTGCAGGGCATGCAAAATAGGACTGGGGAAGAGCTGCTGGCTAAAAGTAGAACAGACCTTAAAGATGCAGATTAAATAATTCTTTTGAGACCTTCATTTGCTAATTTGGCATGACTCAAAATGAAACAGCTAAAAACACCCATTAATAATTGGAACATGGAATGGATATACAAAGTAAGAGTCTAGGAAAATTGGAAATCATCAAAAAGGAAATGGAACACATAAAGATCGATATCATAGACATTATTGAGCTGAAATGGACTGGTATTGGCCATTTTGAATTTGGCAACCATATCTTCTATTATGCCAGGAATGACTAATTGAAGAATAGTGGCATCTCATTCATCATCAGAAAAAGCATTTCAAAATCTGTCCTGAAGTACAATGCTGTCAGTAATAGGATAATAACCATATGACCAAAAAGAAGACTAGTTAATATAACTATTATTCAAATTTATACACCAACCACAAATGCCAAAGATGAAGAAACAGAAGTTTTTTTTTTTTTTTATAAACCAACTTCTGCAGTCTGAAATTGACCAGACATGCAAACAAGAGGCATTGATAACTACTGGTGATTGGAATGCAAAATTTGGAGACAAAGAAGAAGGATCAGTATTGGACAATATAGTCTTGGTGATAGAAATGATGATGGAGATTGTATGATAGAATTTTGCAAGATCAAGGAGCTGTTCATTGCAAATACTTTTTTTCAACAACATAAGCAATGAATATGCACATGGACCTTGCAGGATGGAATATATAAGAATCAAATCAACTACATCTGTGGAAAGAGATGATAGAGAAGCTCAGTATCATCAGTGAGAACTAGGCTGGGAGCCAACTACAGAATAGACCATCAATCGCTCATGTGCAAGTTCAAGTTCAAGTTGAAGAAGTTAAAACAAGTCTGTGACAGCCAAATATGAGCTTGAATTTATCCTGTCTGACTTAGAGACCATCTCAAGAATAGATTTGATGCATTGAACACTAATAACCAAAGACCAGAGGAGTTGTAGGATGACATCAAGAACATCATATATGAGAAAAACAAAAGGTCATTAAAAAGACAAAAAAAAAAAAAGAAAAAAGAAAAACCAAAAATAGATATCAGAGGAGACTCTGAAACTTGCTCTTGAATGGAGAGTACATAAAGTGAATGGAAGTAATAATGAAATAAGAGAGCTGAACAGAAGATTGCAAAGGGCAGCCTGAGAAGACAGTGTGAAATGTCCTAATGAAATTCGCAAAGACCTGGAGTTATAAAAGCACAAAGGAAGAACACACTTGGCATCTTTTAAGCTGAAAGAACTGAAGAAGAACTGCAAGCCTGAAGTAGCAATTTTGAAGGATTCTGTGGACAGAATATCGAACAATGTAGGAAAACATCACAGGAAAATGGAAGAATAACTATATCAAAATTAAGTGGTCATTATTCAACCAGTTCAGGAGGTAGCATATGATCAAGAACTGATAATACTGAAGGAGGAAGTCCAAGCTGCACTGAAAAATCAAAGCTCGGCAATTGACAGAATACTAACTGAACTATTTCAACAAACAGATACAACACTGGAAATGCTTGCTTGTCTGTGACAAGAAATTTGGAAGACAGCTATCTGGTCAACTGATTGGAAGAGTTACATATTTCTTCCTATTCTAAAGAAAGGTGATCCAGCAGAATACAGAAATTATTGAGCAGTATCATTAATATCGCATGCAAGTGAAGTTTTGCTGAATATAATTCGTATAATGGTTGCAGCAGTACATTGACAGGGAATGGCCAGAAGTTTAATCTGGATTCAGACAATGTAATGAGAGATATCATTACTGATATCAAATGGATCTTGGCTGAAAGCAGGGAATACCAGAAAGATGTTTACACTATGTTTCATTGACTATGCAACGATATTTGATTGTGTGGATCATAACAAAATATGGGAAACATTGTGAACAATGAGGATTTCAGAACACTTAACTGTGCTCATGTGGAACCTGTATATAGCTAAGAGGCAGTTGTTAAAACAGAACAAGAGGATACTACATGTTTTAAAATCAGAAAATGTGTGCATCAGGGTTGTATCTTTTACCATAACTTATTCAAACTGTATGCTGAGCAAATCACCTGAGAAATTGGACTATATGAAGAAGAATGCAACATCAAGATTGGAGGAAGACTCATTAACAGTCTACAATATGCAGATGACACAATATTGGTTGCTGAAAGGGAAGAGGACTTGGCAGCACTTTGATGAAGATCAAAGACTACAGCCTTCAGTATGGATTGTACCTCAGTATAAAGGAAACAAAAATTCTTCACAACTGGATCAATAAGGAGATTTGGTAGCATAATTATTAAAGCATTTGGCTGTTAACTAAAGGTTTGTGGTTCTAAGCCACCAGACTCTCTGATTTTCATCAGAAAAGGTGAGGCAGTCTGCTTCTGTAAAGATTTCCAGCCTTAGAAACTGATGGGGCAGTTCTACTCTGTCCTATAGGCTCTCTATGAGTTGGAATCAATTTGATGGCAGTGGATAGTGGATGGGACCAATGGGAAACATCATGATAAACAGAAAAAATATTGAAGTTGTCAAGGACTTAATTTTACTTTGATCCACAATCAACACCCATGGAAGCAGCAGTGAAGAAATCAAACAACATACTGCATTGCGCAAATCTGCCAAACAACTCTTTCAAGTGCTAAAAAACAAAGATGTTACTATTAGGTAGGTCTATGAAGTGGGGAGTATATCCAAAAACGTGTATGGGGTTGACCGACAATGGTTCTATAAGTTTATGTGAATGATCAGAATTCCCAGGTGTATAGTAGAGCTGACAAAGGGCAAGGTTGTGGTCACTGCTTGGTCACAGCCAGCTACCCAGAGCGACTGAGTAGTTGAACCTGCGGGCTTGGGACCATAGTCACAGGGGACATCAA
>NW_006921598.1:14135587-14138071 GCF_000298275.1 Orycteropus afer afer
GTGGTCAATGTCATGAGACAAAGTGTATGTGAACTGCTGTATGGAAAGTGAATTTGCTCTGTAAATTTTCACCCAAATCACAATAAAAAAATATAAGCAAAACAAAAACAAAGATACTACTTTGAGGACTAAGGTATACCTGACCCAAGCAGTAGTATTTTCAATCACCTCATATGTAGGCAAAAGGTAGACAATGAATAAAAAAGACTGAACAAGAACTGATGCATTCGAATTATGGTGTAGGCCAAGAATACTGAATGAACTGTGGACTGTGAGAAGAGCAAACAAACCTGTCTCGGAAAAAGCATAGCCAGAATGCTCCTTAGAAGCAAGGATGGTGAGACTTCCACATACTTTGGACATGTTGCCAGGAGAGGGACCAGTCCCTGGTGAAGGAAATCATGTTTGGTAAAGTAGAGCATCAGTGAAAAAGAGGAAGACCCTCAACTAGTGAGTTTGACACAGTGGCTGCAACCATTGGCTCAAACATGGCAATTGTGAGGATGATGCAGGACCAGGCATTGTTTCATTCTGTTGTACATAGGGTCGTTATGCATCAGAGCTGACTGGATGGCACCTAACAAGAACATCAACAGGTGATTAAAAACACTCTTGGCAAATCCTTCTTTTCTTAAACAAATTGTGGATTTCTCAGTCCATACCTCTTCCACATCTATGTCATCTGTTCACTGAAGTTTTAAATTCCCTTACTAACAAGACAAAGGGAGCTCTGGTAGCGCAGTGCCTAAGGCACTTGACTGCTAACCAGAAGTCTGGCAGTTCAAAACCACCAGCCACTCCTCGGAAGGAAGATGGGGCGATCTACTTCCGTAGTGATACTGCCTTGGAAACTCAAGGAGGGGTCGCTATGAGTCGGGGCCAACTTGACGGCACTGAACAACAACAAGACAAAAGCTTTTATTTTCCAATTACAGGTAAGGTTGCAAATGCAAATAGAACATGGTAGGTGAGTGATTTAATTCATACTAAAGTGTAAATGACTAACACCAGAGCATTTCCACATAGCAAGAACATTTTGTTCCTCATTAGGAAGGTCTGAAACTAGTCTGCTCTAGGAGTGGGCATAGTGCAAATTGGATCTGTTGTTTTGCCATTTCTACTCTTTCTGTGAGACTGTTTATATCTTGAATCAACAGATTGACTCTATATATCACCGATAATATATTCATAACTTCCGCATGTTATCTCTTGGCTTTTGGATAATGTGTGGGATTGGAATAATTATACTTCAGGCTGTTTTGGCATAGATTAAAAACATATGATTTGAAACAAACATACATTTAAAAAAGACAACATTTGGAACTTGTTATCTTTGTGAGCATAGTTTTTTTTTTTGAAAAGACAATAGTGTGGGATTCTAATGCTCTAACTGACTTAAGAGAGATCAGTAAGGGGTTTAATGCTGTTCTTTCCACACAGCTTTCTTGGCCAGAGCCTGGATCTGCATGATTGGCAAGCCTTGTAACTGAGTTTGCTGGAAAACAAATGACTTCATAGATGGAGTGGCTCCACGTTAGGAAGTGCAAAAAGAGTTAGGAAACCAGTTACAGCAGGGAAAGCAGTTGCATTTGGATGGCAATCATTTGTTTCTAAGGTGCCACAGGGTTGATCATTCTTCTAAGTGCCTCATCCTCATCCTGGGGAGAAATGCTGGGCTTTTCCTCATCGTCTCTGTTTAATGCACTCTTTTCAGTTTAGGGATTGGCAGTACTTGGCAATCTTATAATGTGCTGTAGGCTACCAGGTGAGAATGCCTTTTGGCCCATATTTGATTCCAGGAAGCAGGCCTTCCTGATTCCTGGCTCTTTGTCAGAACATTTATTTCCCTACCTGCCTCGGTAGTTTGCAGCTATTTGTCCATGCTGAGTTGAAGTGATGGATATTGTTGTAATGATTCAATGTGAGCTTAACTAGCACACATTTTACGTCTTCTTCTCATATTTTCAGGAAGCAGTAGATAAGGGATAGAGGTGGAAACCTTGGGACTCAGGGCAAGAAAGTAGAGGTCTTAGTGGTCTCTTGGTGACCAGCACATTTGGCCAGTCCAGACACAGGGTTCCTTCTCTTCCTTGTCTTGGAACTCATAGCAGTCCCTCTGCTCCTTACTCAATTTTCTTGCTATTTGGTGGTTCTAAATACTAATCTTTTATCTTTCCATTTTCTGCTCCTCAAGTGCTATCCTGGCCACTTTGGGCTCAGTAGGTTGTAAACAAAGAAGCCTCTTCTTCCTCCATCTTTCTAGTCTTTATCTCCAAGTCTATCCTGAATTCTTTTTTTTTTTCAAAAAAGTCTTTATTGGGGGGATAAGGAGGACAGTTCTTTTACCCAAAATGTTACTGTGTTCTGATGATTTTTTTTTAATGCTTATTTACCTATAACTTCTTAAGGTGGAAAAAATGAAAGGTCTTAAGTAGTGCATAGATGTTTTCCCAAACATTAACATCAATTGTCTCTGAGTAGCAG